>NC_090934.1:1043320421-1043627921 GCF_040938575.1 Ambystoma mexicanum | reverse complement strand
ATTACAAATACATTGCACCAGAAACACAACACTTCTTTCATTACAATCAGCAGCACTAAAGTAACCTACAAATGCATCTTTTTCTGACACACATTTTTGCCCTGTTCCTTCTACTCTCCCAAACAGCACTACTCATACTCCAATGGTTCGAACAACATAATTAACATACTTTAGAAGACTATCCATAACACAACTTTATTAACTCTTTTTTCCCAATAACTCTTCCTACATTGATATATAACAACATATTTTACTAAAAGTACTTCACCATTGGAATATATACCCACTAACTTTCTTGTACAATTACAGGGAAGAAGAAAATTCCCAAAGACACAAACCAGAAGAAGAGGACATACTACAAAGTAAGTAAATTACTATAGTATTCATTTGGCAATTATTGTAACAAGGTAGTTTCGCTGTATATTAGCCTACAATATTCCTTTCAAATCAACATTTATTTCACTCTTAATCATTATATTTCAACCTGCACACTCTTTCTATTCTCATCTAAACACCATCATTATAAGACATACGTTTCTACTCAAAACATTATAATGTCCCTACTTATTTATTCACACCACTACTCTCTCACTCACTAACCCAAACCCTTCACACCTTTACACACTCTTACAACATTCCCACCCAAAACTATCATCCCACTGCACAATCACACTGCACTCTATTCATCTCTACCATCACATTCACACACCCATTCACAATACATCACTATACATTGCACACATTTCAAACCTAAACTTTCTTTTTTCCAACAGACACAACAGAATGCCTAATAAATAGAAACTCCATAGAAAACAAAAAAAAGAAAATAGAGCAGATACAAATAAAAGCAAGCCATATAGTCAACCACCTCTAAAACACTGTATAGAAAACATTAAAAGAAAACTGCTACTAATGCCACTCAACAAACTCAACCAGCGGCCACTAAAAAAAGAAAGGCACCTCTTCCAAAAACTTAAAGTAAAACAAATATATAAACAAAAGCAAACCTACTAAGGAACCTAACACTATATCTACCAATGGTAACATAGCCACAGTAAACCATTCTAAAAAAATAATTTTACAAAAAATGTTCCACCGTAGAGTACTTCACAATCTTATGACGACAGCTAAAACGTCACGATTTACCCTTTGAAACTACTGCAGGAGACTAATCCTCAAAGCTCTAATTGACAGTGCCTTTCTACTAAAAAGAAAATTGTTTATATTAATTGTAAACAGAATGAAACCACTAACTAAATGAATCAGTAATTTACAAAAAGTACTACTGAACATGAGCAATGTCAACATAGATAACCTTTCAAACTTCTGTGAAGCTGAATGGATTCACACAAGCAGCACAGAACCATAGTTCACTGATGAGTCGTATAAACAAGAACAACAAAAAACTATTGCCATAGACAGTAATGGCAAAGGATATGAAATGGTAGGTGACACCATTATGGCCCAACAAACACTTATAGAAAACACGTCCCTAACAAACTTTCAACCAACTGTTCCTTTCACCCAAACTATCTGTCCAGTGTACAAATGGACATGCAGCTCAATGTGTAATGTAACCCAGCAATCCTTCAAATCTTTATGACAATTCCTCAATCACTATGTGAAACTAAAAGGCAAAAGTAGAATGAAAACTTTACAAACCATTGACTCCTGTCCAGTGCACTATCATACTGCACTGCAAGGACATTCATTAGCCTGCATTTTGGCAAATGCTTGCAAAATCACCTTCCACCACATCAAAATGTTCCGAAACACACTATTCCACCACAGGGAATATTGTGCCTAGACTGTACTATGCAAAAAGTCCTGCTCAAACACACACAACAAAGAAATAGCAAAGTTTCAAAACCTTTCTGCTGAAATACCAGACCAAGTGTGTGTCTGTTGTCGCAGAACTTTGTATAAAAAGAGCACAACAATACTAGATGTGGCCTACAAAATAGAGGACAATGAGGAATCTGAATGGTTCCAATTATCTATATTTCTAACAATAGAAACTAAATACAAAATAACTGCCCCCACAATAGTTTGAACTTACTGCATTACGAAAATGTACACAAACCAAATTACATCATGTGCTTTCACTAATAACTAAGAAACGTTCCCACTTCCAAAGGCTCTCCAACAACTTAACTTGTATGAGAGTATTACAATCCAAACGGTGCACCCATTTCAAGCTACAACATGGCTTCAACGTAAAACAGCCAAATTACCACCGTCTGAATTACTAAAAGACCTTTGTGGCAAAGTAGTATATTTGCCATTAGATCTTAAAGAAAATGTGGAAACTCTAGGAGTACAATTGGCAATAGATAAATCTTTGATAGTAATAGTTAATGGTGTACCAACGAAAGACAGAAAATGTGGCAATAACAAGTCAACTTAAACAAGGTTAGTCAAGCCCTACAATAATTTAAACATAACAATTAATACTACCAAGATATAAACATAGAGGAGAATTTAAGAGAAACCACGCAAATAATTCAGGATACACCACCAACTGACCAACTGGAACGTGTAGATCCTATTACTGCAGTCTAAATTTTGGACCAGTATACAATTCACTCACTACACTCCAAAGACACCATAGAAGATGCATCAGAAACATCTAAAATGCGTCAAGCCAAAGGATATCCAATGAGCATATGGGAGAAAAGTCTAGAAGTAAGTTCCTTTCCTCTATTCTGGCCAGCAGGAAAAGGATGACGATATGATGAAAGGTCCACACAAATTACAGCATCATAATATCACTCTTTAGGAATGTATTCTGAAGGCCCCAAATTCAGACAAAATGTAGAATACATTTTGCACCTCCTGTTCATAAGCGAACTAGCAACTCGATGTTACAGAGTTGCACACAATTAAAAGCAGGGTTTAATTTTTTAAACATGTCCACTACCCTACTGCTTCCAAAAAATAAAAAGACGAAGTTGAAGTTCTACAGTCAAATATCACAAATCTCTTGGCAAGCATGCATGGTACAAAAGAATACTGGTTCCAACATCACGCTGATGTCCATTGTATACTAAGGAACCTAGGCCCACTCACATTGTTTGTTAATTTATGTTGTGCAGAATACACATGGGATGACTTGCACAACTTTTTACGCATAGCACACCAAAATAAAGAAGGAATAGACATAAAAACACCGGCAGAGCTCTGTTCTCGTTCTCTTGACCCTATCAATGTATCACAGTACTTTTCCCATCACTTTATTGCCATGCTCGAAGCATCCAAGTACATCAATGATTACAAGGCATTCATTGCCCTCTTGTGGAATGCAAATATAGATATACAATATGTTGCAGACAATTCCACTGCTGTTGCAAGCTATGTCCCAGCCTATCTCACCAAACCTGAGACAAAAAGCTAAAATGCTTCTGGGATGACATATCATCTGACAAAACACTGTCACAAAAATGTTACAGCTTCGGTATAAAAATATTGTCTGATAGAGAATGCAGATGCTATGAAGCTGCAGACCATTTAACAGGTACAGCCTTGTATAGCAAATCTGAAAACATTGTCTGGCTAAACCTTGATCCAGTTTCATCCCGAGAAAAAAATACTGAAATCCTACCAAGAGGTAGAAACAATAGCCACAAATGATCCCAACAGCTAGGACATTTAAAAAAAAAAACAATTTGATAGACACATACTAACCAAACAGTAGTAATGCTTTGGAACGCATGTGCCTGTACCACATAGTCCAACACTACTCCTACAAAAATAATATCACACCAGATTAGACAACTGGAAAATATTTCGTCTCAACTTGTGAAGGATGTCTAGTCAAACTGTCCCAATGCCTTTTTTGGTGATTTCGGTATGTCACCATTCATGGCCTTGTAACATTTTTGTTACATGAGATATGTCAGCCAAATTTGGCCACTTTTTTCCCACATGTAGGCGTCGTAACTTCACCCAATAATGCTAGTTTGATGTAGGGGGATAAGAGAAAATACCCAAAAAGTTGGAACATTTTTTTTTTAAATGCCAATAAAATGATGTACAAAGATGCCTGTGGTTTTTTACTTGTAAGAGCTAGGAAAAAATGGTTTTCTGGGTTTTCTGTGCTGAATTCCCAAATTTCCTGGCTTTCGAGAACAGGTTGATTGGATTTTTTTATATATATGGTTATCATCCGTTTTGTGAGAGGTCAGCGATTTTGGCCTTTTTCTTCCAATAGGACATGCGTGTACGGAATGGAAGAAAAGGGTAGGAAAGCTGAATGGGAGGACAGAAAGCCATACATGAAAAGTAGACAAAATTCCAAGTATAAGAAGGGGTGATTTGCACAGGTCAGGCATCAACTATGTAGGGAAAAATTCCATAGTTTGGGGAAAAAGCAGGAAAATGACCAAAAAACAAAAAGGTATGTGGTGGACAGGGTTGGCCTGGTACGGCAATGGCTTCTACGAATTTTGAGGAAAAGAATGCTCTGCTACATTCCTCCGACTCTTGCAGTTAGGAAATCACAATTTTTTTTACAATGTTTCACAAAACAAGCAATACCACAACCCAAAAACACAGCCATGGTACACTGGAGTTGTATGCTTACGCTGTGAAAAGACATACTTAGCATGTGTAAATAAGGAAAACAAATGCAGTGAGGAAGGGTAAGCATACTCTTTGAAGGGTAGGCGACTTGTGCAGGTTACAAAAGTGTATAGGGACTAAAGCAGCAACTAAATGTAGGTCACATTTGGGAAATGAAAGGGTTGTGTGACAAAGGGCAGCAGCAAATGGGTCAAAATGTTATGAAAACCACGCAAACACAACAAATGTTGTACCTTCCCACATTCCCAGAGGTGTCCCAACAAAAACGGTACCTCACATTTGTGGGTGCACCTACATGGGCACAAAGGGAAAAGCCAAAAACACGGGTAACCCCAAGTCTTTTGACACAGCAGAATTTCAGGAATTTGGCTCATGTGCACACCACACTGATTTGGGCCTAGGGTCTCGAAGCCACCAAGGAAAACTGAGAACCCCATGCATGTCTAAAAAGAGGACACCTGTGAGACTCCACAGAGGTCTGACTTGCGCAAATAGGACCAGAATGTATTACCCAGAACCCCTGGCAAAATCCAAAATGTGGTGAATAGAAGCACAATTTCCGCACATTTCACTCTGGTCACCCACCAAAACACGCCGCCAACAACACATGGCCTACTATCCCGCATTCCCACAGATGTCCCAAGGAAAATGATACCTCACATGTGTGGGTGCACCTACCTGGGCACAAAGGGAACATTTTAAAAAATGGGTAAACCCAAGCCTTTCGGCACAGCTCATGCACACACCATAAAGATTTGGGCTTAGGGTGTCCGATGCAATAAAAGAATGAGTTCCATACCAAGGGCGCATTGCATTCTCAGAAGAAATACCTTCCGGTGGGGGGGAGAGAGCCACCACAAAACGTTGGACAGGCCCCCCAACGGATAGGGCAGTAGGTTTTGGGCACCCTGGGGGCAGATTGGCACAAAAGGCAAGTTGGGTAACCAAAAAGAAAATTTGAAAATGGTAGAATGCATTTTAGGGGGGGGCTGAGGGGAACCCTAAATCACTCGGGAATGTTGTAATATAAAGGGGGTGGCCCTCTACCCTCCACCCCAAATAAAGGGGGTGCATCTCATGCAGCCCTCCCTAGGGGCAGATAAGTGGGGGGGCATCTCATGTAGCTCTCCATGGGGTCAGATGCCCCTTCCTAGGAGCAGATATCTGTCTCCAGGGAAGGCTGCATGAGATGGCCCCCACTCCATTTTGGGTGGGGGAGTGGACCAACCCCTGTTTCAATTGCTACATTCCCCGGTGGTCAGCCCCCCCTAAAATGCAGCCTACCATTTTCAATTTCTTTCTTTGTTTACCCAACTTCCACTGGCGTAGATGGGCACAGTAGTGTGCCAATCTGCCCCCAGGGTGCCCAAAACCTACTGTGCCATCCATTGGGGGGCCTGTCCAACATTTTGTGGTGGCTCTCTCCCACCCCAACCCAAATGGAGGGGGGCATCTCATGCAGCACTCCCTGGGGCTCTTAGAAAGAGCTGCATGAGTTGCCTCCCCTCCATTTGGGGTGGACACTACTGTGCCCATCTGCACCAAGGGAAGTTGGGTAAACAAAATGAAAATTTGAAAATGGTAGAATGCATTTAAGGTGGGGCTGAGGGGCACCCTAAATCACAAGGGAATGTTGTTGTGTAAAGGGGGTGGCCCTCTCCCCAGACCCCAAATTCAGGGGGGGCATCTCATATAGCCTTCCCTGGGGGTAGGTAAGGGGGGCATCTCATGCAGCTCTCCCTGAGGTCAGATGCCTCTTCCTAAGAGCAGATATCTACCCCCAGGGAGGGCTACATTATGTGCCCCCATCCACTTTGGGTGGGGAGGGTGAGAGGGCCACCCTCCTTCCTTTTCACAAAATTCCCTGGTGATCCAGTGGTCCCCCCACCCTCCACCCTGATTGCATAACATATGAAATTATTATTTTTTATTTGGGGCTTTGGGCCCAAATCTACAGCCCTTACTTGGGGGCCCTGTCCTCACATGTCTGGTGGCCCTCTCCCCCACCACAAATGGATAGGGGGTATCTCATGTAGTACTTCCTCGGGGCAGATGCCCCTTCCTAGGGGCAGAAATCTGCCCCCAGGGAGGGTTACATTATGTGCCCCCTTATCCACTTAGGATGGGGGGGACAGGGCTACCCTGCTTTCCTTTGTCAAAATTCCCTGGTGGTCCAGTCGTCCCCCACCTGATAACATAACATAAATAATTTTCTTTAGGACTTTGGGCCCTTCCGTGGGGGGCTCAGGGGAGGGGTCCACTTACCTAGTAGGCAGCCAACCCTCCCCCCACTTCACAAACAGATCCTGGTGGTCTAGTGGCATTGCTGGCCGCGGATCGAGCACTCTTCTCCCAATCCTTGGCCAGCAATTCGTTCTCAAAAGGTGTTGTTGGAAATGGGAGAATCTCCCCTTGCCAACGACACCTCCCTCGATCTCCGGCTTGAAATACAGCTGGAGTTCGAGAGAAAGGTTGAAGGGCGCTTACCTTCACTGTTCACCGCGGCAGCCGAAAATGGCTCCTGCAGTGAATTTATATTTAGTTTCATGTTCCGCACGCCAATGTGAAACTGAAGGTAATCCAACCCCCGGGCAGTGACGAGGGACGTCCCCCTCACATAGCCGGGAGGTTGGATTACTGTTTTGAGTGATCCCTGCTTTGCAGGGATCGTTGAAACAGAGTGCCTAAAAGGACGAACTATCTCATCCTTGTCAACTTGGAGGGAATGCCGAGGATGAAATACTTAAGTGGTTAATGCCAACCCTAGCAAGCTGTAGTCAATTCAACAAGACAATGTTAAAAAAAGAAATATTGGCCAAACGCGTGGACTTGGCTGCAACTATAAAAGAGCTGAAGGGGTCTCGATCAATTGGTCCAGATGGACGGTCTAAAATCAACTTTAAGAGTAACCCTGAATATTGGGCCGGAGTCCTGCAGTCCTTGTTCCTGAATGTTTGCAGGACTGGCCTGGTCCCTAGGACCTGGCAACAGTCAATACGTATTCCAGTCCACAAGAGGGGATCATGGCAGTCTCCTCAGAACTATTGACTGCTGTTGATGTTGGAGAGCAGCTCCAAGGTATTCATGAAGGATCTCTTGGAGCTGCTGTCCACTTGTGCCAAAAGCAGGTTCTCTTGAACCTATGTCAGACCGGCTCCAGAAAGAACCACAGTACGATTCACCCAATGTGGGTCTTATTTACTCTTATTTCAGACACATTCTTCGCCCCAGACTCTGCCCTGTACATAGGTTATGTGATTACAGCTCTGCCTTTGACAGCATCCACCGGGATAAACTGTACGACAAACTGAAAAACTGGGGGCTGGATGAGTCAGTTTTATATTTTCTTAAACAACTGCATAACGACTCTCAGTGCAAGATACATCTCTCGCAAGAGAGACATCTAAGCACAATTTCCCCACAATTAGAGGCCTAAGGCAGGGCTGTGTGCTCGCTCCACTTTTATGTAACTTATATTTGTCGGATTTTGCACCGCGCCTGAAATCTGTGAATCTACATCCACCGGGATATAGTAATGAGGATATATATTGTCTTACCTACGGCGATGATACAGTGATCCTCAAATGCATGGTCATGGGCCTACAACTGTCTCTAGATTTAGTACACCCACATGCAATCGAAAACGGACTTCAGGTCAATGCTGCAAAAACAAAAATTATGACTATTGGGAGACAGGACTACGGGGCACTGTCTGTCAATTGGATAATGGGAGGCATACCGCTGGAACAGGTCAAGGACTACAAGTACTTGGGAATGAGCATCAGCGCCATAAAGAATATCATTCATGTGGGTTATGTGGTCACCCCTAAGGCATGGACTAAATGGCTCACACTCAGGAAGATCATTGTAGACTTGGGGACATATCTATTGAGGCTAAGCTCAGGGTGTACAAGTACTCCATTACTCTGGGGATACTGTGTGCCCTGGAAGTGCTGACAGAAAATTCTGTGACCTGGCTTTCTAATTTGGAGGCCAGAATCCTGTGCTCTCTACTGGGTTTGCCCAGCGGGGTCCCGTCCAGGCCATTAGGTTGGAACTCGGCATTCAGTCATTGAGCTCTCTTTGAAGGGTTGCTGTCTGTAGGTTGTGGGCCAGGATTAGTTACAGAAATCCTAATAAACTAACTCTCTTGAACCTCACAATAGGTCATTCTCATAGGTGTGCAAGGAGTGTCTGATTTCCAGACCTGGAACGAATGCTGCTGGGACACTTCCTTGACATTGGCCTGACTGAGGTAACCAAGATCGATATTGAATTTCATCTAGCCGGGATTGAGAAAACAAACAGGATCCTTGACCGCATACCATCTCTGGCTTACCTGGCATCACACCCTAGGTACATGCATTATTCCTAACAAGGTATGTTTGAGGATATTCCTCATAGCTACCTAACTAAGCTGCATATACCTGGCTTTGTTCAATTTGCCCTTCATTTAAGATTTGACATCCCGCTGGTTTATGGGTATATAGGAGCATGGGAAGGCATTCCTAGGGAGAAGAGACACTGCATGCTTTATGGAGAAAGTGTGGAAACAACTCACCACATCCTAACACAATGCCTGAATTTAGAAACCCTGTACGTGAAAGATATGTCAAGTTCAGGCATGTGATTGAAGACCAATTCTGGAGTATGCTCTATGGAGCAAAATCTCTAGTTGTGTTATCAGCTGCTTACCATATTTAGCACATTGTTAAAGTTAGATTGACAGCCCCTCATGTCTCCTAATCTGTATTTTAAATGCATTTTTAATGATATTATGTATAATGATAAACTTGTATTTTAAGCATTTCTCTCATGTTTGTTTGCAACTTCTATATAAGCATCAATGGACACACTTTCTTTTTCTTTTTCTTCTATATACATTTTAGTGTGAAAGGTTGATTAACCATATGCAAACAAATAAAACATTTTTTTGAAAAGACATGAAACCCATACTGCATATCGGCTCCACAGACAAACTAGAAGTGCACACATTGACACTCCCTATGTGTCAACAAGCAACAGCACGACTAAATAGCTTAGAAAAATGTATCTCCAACACAGCCAGATTGGAGAAAATGTTAATGTTGTGTCTGAACTGCAGAGTAATTCTAAAACATAACCTTGATGTAGAACAATATTTAGTCACTGGAGTAATTGGTACAGTTATTGGCTTCCAAACATAACCACATGACAACAATATTCACTTTGTCAACATTCACTTTGACAAACTTGCAGAAGTTAAGAAAATAGGCCACACAAGAGCACAATTCCTTCTTTCAAAAGACATGTACGTATACAAAGAACAATTTTCTCTGTCTCTTGCATATGCTGTCACTATTCACAAATCACAAATCACAAGGTCTAACTCGATAGATAACGCATTGATTGACATTGGCAGCACAGTGTTTAAAGAAGATATGAGTTATGTAACACTTTCACGTCTATGTATACTCAAAGGTCTATTCCTAGTCAACTTTGATGCAAACAAAGTCAACCCCGACATTCCTTACATTGTAGTATACAACAGGCTACCTCCACTGTACACCCCATCTAAAAATATACCCTGTACCTCAAAAAGCGTAACCTTTTGACACATAATGACGTAAATGTAATGACATGTCTACACAAATTACGCAGATGACACCCAAATACTCATCCCACTAACAGGCGACTATCTCACTGACAATAAAGTCCTCAATGACATTTATTCTATCATTCAAAAATGGATGGCCAAGCGCAGACTGTAAAGACTGGAGGGGGGTGTCTGTACTCCTGCTCTCTATATGGTAGAGGAGAGGCACAGAGGACCCCCGCCAAGATTCTCTATTATTGGTAACGTAGTCGAACAATCAAGGCCTAGCTTCTCAGGAGGTGATGCAGGCTGGTTCTTAAGTACAGTGTAGTCCCCACACCCCCACAAAGGAATTTCCACACACTGTATTACTTAAAACACAGTCATTATATAATTAATATTCAAGGTTGTGTACACTATCACAATAACTCACTTTGTGCTCAGAAAATCTACAATGGCAAATATATACAATTCTAAAGTGGTACCACAATTATTATAAGATCTCATTAAAGTGCATCAACTGTACATGTAAATGTCACACACATCAATTAATAAAGGTAACCAACAATAGATATAGGAGGAAAGCAGTTGGTTTAAACAATTGGCAGAATACTGGCCCCTACCACTAGACACAGTTCTGTGTGGAGATCCCCCCACCTGGGCAACCTGTAAAGCAAAGATGTATCACAAGCCCAGTCCATATATTGTTCTATAAGTCTTATTTCCTTCTATAATGTTTCTACCCCCAATGTACCTGGTGGATCAGAATTCTTCGAAGAGGCATTGATTGATCCTTCTTGAGTGACTCCCTTTAAAGCAGGAGCCACGAATCGTCGAGAGGCATCAAAGAAGGTGAACTTGGCATAGATGGCATCAATTAAAAGTTCAAGGGTGCCGAGACCACGGCATCGATCCAGGCAGTGCTTGTCGGCGACGTCCTGCGAGGATGAGGTGTGCAGGGTACCTCGGTGTTGAATAGTTCAGGACAGCAAAGAGTTTCTGAAGAACTGTGGCCCAACAAGGGCGTCGAGTCCTCGAAGTCTTTGTGGTCCTTGGGTGGCAGGAAACCCGCTGGCAGATTCTCCTCGGCGCCCTTGACTTTCTCCAGCGGGATAAAGCAGTCGTCAGTACGGACAAGGGAGTGCTTCGATTCAACCGTCTTAGGCAAAGGAGCGGGCGGCTCCGGTCATCAGTGGCACGGCATCAAGCGGTCCCCTCTTCTGGGCAACACGGCTTTGACGGGTCTCCAGCGGTTACGGCGATACTCTGAACCCTGGTCGACGGCAATGGACTTCGATGGTGTCGATGTCCGGGTGCTTCACTTCGTTCTCCTCGCCGATCCCTGTCTCCGGTCGGCAGCCTTTCGAGAGTGTGACTTCCAGGGAGCTTCAGCGAAGGTTAGCAGTGCTCGATGGTCCCTTGGAGCATGGGAAGAGGGCGCCAAGCCAGATTTTCTCTCGGATCAGTCCTCAACGAACTCGACAGCTTTCGGATTGGGTCGAAGCAAATGCAGCAGCAGTTCTTCTTCCAGCTGGGCATTGAGAATCAGCAGTTCCAGTTACTCTTCAAGTGTAGACAAAGCTTCTGAACAATTTCCAGTGGTGAGAGGTCCCCAGATATACTAGTCTGTCTCTCATCCACACTGCTGGGTCACACTGAGCAGCCAATCATACAGAAGGGCATTCATGCAGTCAGCCAATCAGGCATACAGTGCATTCTGGCCATACACCTCCCTCTCAGACACTCACAAGAAGGAATGTGTATTGGGACAAGTACCCAGATATTCCACACTCCACACTGAATTCATGCCAGTTTTGGGCAGGGCTGTCTCAGTCTTTGTCTCTCATACCAGAAACCAGACAGCCACAACAAGAAGTGCATATTGGTCACACACTCCATTCACCCAGGTCCCACCCACAGGGTGTACCCACAACATACAGTCACTGGGAAGGCTCCAGCCAGTCTGGCTTGGACTTCACAACAACACCATATATGGAACTTTCACCCAACAGCCAGTCAGGGGGAAGGGACAGAGTGAGAGCTTCCCAGGACTTTGGGAAAACAAGGTAACAGGCAATAGAAAGCAAGAGGCCACAGGGACCATCTTGTTTCATATCAGGAATCAACTGAATCCAATGGCAGGGCCCTGGTATCCCAAAATGGAGGATACCAGGGCCATGTCAAATTCAGCATGGAGCTGCCACCAGCCCATACCCTGCTCTGTGGGCCACACACAGGTGCCCAAAAACATACACTAGGGGCACAGGGTTTCACCCCCACCCATGGGTGCCATAAGAGTATTCCATGGGTCTGTACACCAAACCAAAAACAGGAAGAGCTACACTGCCAGGAGTCCCACATGGACTCCTGGGCAGAAAACAATACAGAACATAAGTGAAAAAGGACTACAGGACAAGGACAGGGAGGCCCTGTCCCTCCAATGCATTTCCAGCATCACACAGACTTTGCCTCAATGACGACAAGACAGTGCTTCTTCTTCTAGGTTCTTAACCCACACTCAACAATCTTGACAAACTTTACCAGACATTCACCATTGACGGCAACAACATCTCTGTATCTAACCACGTCAAAACCTTAGGAATTTACCTTGACTCCTCCCTCACCTTGACTAGACAAATCAATGCCATCTCATCCTCTACCGCATACACATGTAAGCTTATCAAAGCCTGCAGACCCTACCTATCGCCCTCCAACTGTACAACCCTAGCCAGAGTACTCGCACTTTCAAAAATCGACTACTGTAATGCACTCTAACTGAGCACTAGCCAAAAAAACATTAACAAGCTACAATTAGTTCTAAACAATGCTCTTAAAGCAGCCCTGAACATACCAAAATCTGAACATATCTCTGATTTGAGACGATCCACCCAATGGTTATCTGTACCCCAAAGAATTGAGTACAAAACACTCGCCCTCACCCACAATTGCCTATTCACCCAAGACCTCAGATACCTCACAGACAACTTCACTCACAACATTCCTCAACACACAACTCTCAGAACCAAACCTTCCTTCCACCAATTCAGACAAAATGCTAAAACCTGGCTACTCGCTAAAGAAGTCTAAGCCCAGACTTACCACTCACTTGTGTCACTTGTACATATATTTATAGATATACATAGCCACTACAACCTGTAAATACCCCACTACTCAGCAATGTACTCAGCACATTATACTCTAATATTACTGTATATAGCCACACTGTCTGAATTTTTTCTCCGATCCACAACTGCTTTGTACATATCTTGCATACCCTGTACCACAATAATTATGTATATCCATATATGATCCTGTAATACAATTGCTATGTATTTGCATGTATCATCTGTAACCATGTAACTTTGCCAAGCGCCCAGATGCACCAGGGCCAGGCCACGCTATACAAAACAATAAACTAACTAATTTTAAAAAGAAAAGTAATAGAAACAGAACCTATGAGATCTCCCAACAATACCACTTAAGAAACATAAAACAACTGCTACTCCATCAAGCAATACAACCACAAAACTGTCTAGTGCAAGCACAACTGCACATCCATCAGAAGACCGAAGGAAAAATCTGTCTTAAAAAAAAAGTGCAGGCCCATTGAATGACACAGAGACACAACTCTGTGGTCCATTTAAATTTAGCAACACAACTGGAGTAAATTGCTATGCAAATGTAGTCATCAATTGCCACCAATTGTTCAAAACATTTACTTGAGCAGCTCAGACCAGTTGTGTTTACAAATGCTTGTCTTTCATAGAAATGCCGCAAATAATCCTGACAACACTTAGAGTATCTCAGGTATAAGGCAAGATTTGGACTATTGAATCAGAATGGTAAAATTCACCATAAACTCACAAAAAGATCAACAATAATTGTTGAATGTACTTCCTACAAATACTACAAACCAAAAACATAACTATAAATGAAATCTTCCAGACTTCATACACATGGAAACATACATGCAGTCTCCGCAACCCTGTTTCACAAGAGCACATCCCTAATGAACGATTTGTGTAAGTATTCATACCAAACTGTGAATCCGTTCCATTTCACCAGCTTCTGAAAAATGCAAATCATGGCATATTATGCACTTTTTGCACTTCAAACAATAATTCCACCATAAAAATAAGCTCACATAGCCAATATATGATACTAATGCTTTTAAGGTACAATGCAGATTGTACTAAAAACATCGGTAAGCGTACTAGCTTCACACACAGCCAAGTATCTCTTGGCAAGAAAACCTTCACAACAGTATGCATAATATACTACAGTGGTGCCACAACCACTTCAGGCCGCTATACTGCAAATGTAAAAAAAAGAAGTGGTTGGTTTGAATGCAATGACATGTCTGTTACTCTAAAACATAGGTTACCAGAACATCTAACAAATGCCTACTTAACCCTTTAAGTGCTATGGGTTTCCCCCCCCCCAGTGCCAAGGCCGTTTTTGGTGATTTCGGTATGTCGCCATTCAATGCCTTGTAACATTTTTGTTCCATCAGATATCTCAGCCAAATTCGGCCCCTTTTTTCCCCACATGTAGGCAGTTTTAACGCCATCCAGGAATCCTAGGTTGCTGTGGGTGGATGAGAGAAAATAACCAATAAAGTTGAAAATGTGTTTTTTTTCAAAAAATGCCAATAAAATGATGTACAAACAAGCCTGCGTTTTTTTTTCCTTGTAAGAGCTAGGAACGCATGGTTTGCTTTGCTGAATTCCGCAATTGCTTGGCTTTCAAGAATAGGTTGAGTGGAAACAAAAAAACATAATTTTGATGTGGCTATCAACCGATTTGTGATAGATAGGAGATTTTGGCAATTTTTGCAAATTGGACATGCATGGACGGAATGGAAGAAAAGATTAGGAAAGCCGAATTAGAGGACAGAAAAGCATACATTTCTGAAAAGTAGACAAAATTCCAAGTTTAGGAAGGGGAGATTTGCGCAGGTAGGGCAACAACTAGGTAGGGGAAAATGCCATAGTTTGGGGAAAAAGCGGGAAAATGACTGAAAAAAAAGTGGTGGACATGGTGTGCTTGGTACGACAATGGCTTCTATGAATTTTGAGAAAAACAATGCTCTGCTACATTTCTCCAACTCTTGCAGTTAGGAAAGCACACATTTATTTTAGTGTTTCACAAAAAAGGCAATACCACAAGCCAAACACTGAGCCATGGTACACAGGAGTTTTATTATTACGGCAGGAACAGATATACTTAGCATGTATAAATCCGGAAAACCAATGTGGTGAGGAATGGCAAGCATACATTTTTGAAAGAGCACAGGCAGACCTTTTCAAGGGTAGGTGATTTGTGCAGGTTACAAAAGTGTATGGTGCCTAAAGCAGCGACTAAATGTAGGGACATTTGGGACATTAAATGGGTGTGTGACAAAGGGTACCAGCAAATGGGTTGAAACGTTATGAAAACCACACAAACACAACAAATGTCATACCTTCCCGCATTCCCACAAGAGTCCTGTTGAAAACAGTACCTCACATGTGTGGTTGCACCTACCTGGGTGGCAGGGGAAAGCTGAAAACCCCCTAACCCCAAGTCTTTTCCAACAGCTGAATTTCACAATTTTTCCAGACGGGAACACCATACAGGTATGGGCCTCGGGTGTCCAACCTACCAAGGAAAACAGGGAACGCCATGCATTTCCGAAAAGAGGACACCAGTGGGAATCCGCAAAGGTCTGACTTGCACAAATCGGCCCGAAATGTATTACCCAGAAACCCTCGCAAAATCCCAAGTGTGGCAAAAAAAACAATTTTCCTCATATTTCACTCAGCTCACCGACCGAAACACGCCGCCAACAACACATGGCCTACCGTCCCGCATTCCCACAGGTATACCGATGAAAACAGTACCTCACAGGTGTGGGTGCACCTATCTGGGTGCCAAGGGGAAAACATAAAACATGGGTAACGGGTAACCCCAAGTCTTTTGGCACAGCATCATTTCAGGAATTCTGCTCATGCACACACCCTACAGATTTGGGCCTAGGGTGTCCAAGACACCAAGGAAAACATGGTAACCCATGCATTTCCCAAAAGAGGACATCCGTGGGAATCCGCAGAGGTCTGACTTGTGCAAATCAGCCCAGAATGTATTACCCAGAAACCCAGTCAAAGTCCGAAACGTGGCAAAAAAAACAACTTTCTGCACATTTCACTCGGCACACCCACCAATACACGCTGCCAACAACACATGCCCTACTGTCCCGCGTTCCCACAGGTGTCCTGATGAAAACAGTACCTCACATATGTGGGTGCAACTGCCTGGGTGCCAAGGGAAAAGCCGAAAACACCCCTAACCCCAAGTCTTTTCCGACAGCTAAATTTAGCAATTTTTCCAGACGGGCACACCATAGAGATATGGGCCTCGGGTGTCCAAGCCACCAAGGAAAACAGGGAACCCCATGCATTTGCGAAAAGGGACACCCGTTGGAATCCGCAGAGATCTTATTTGCTCAAATTGGCCCAGAAATTATCACTGAGAAAACCAGGCAAATTCCAAAATGTGGCAAAAAAAAAGATTTTCTGCACATTTCACTCGGCTCACCCACCAAAACATGCCACCAACAACACATGGCCTACCATCAAGCGTTCACACTGTTAGGAAGAATTCTCATAACTGGCTAATTTCCCTTACCTAGTGAGTCCGTCAGCAGCTTTGCTTTCCTTTCTAGGATTTATTTTTCCACCTAGTAAGAGTGTGAGCCCATTTTCCCACTCTTACATGTGTTTTGCTGTGTGTGTTTAAAATGTTTGTGTTCAGAGACTGTGGCACCTCACCTCCTCCATAGGCACCACCTTTTTACTGTGTCACACAGCACCCTCAGTGCAGTGACACAGGGTTGTCTTTTAGACTCCCAACTGAGACTCCATTTTTCTGGGGCTGACTACTGTCCCCAGAAAATGTAAAGTTGCCATTAACTTTACTAGTCTCTTTTAAATCCACATACCCAGTGCAAACCATCTTACATGGAGTACTGGAAAGGGTTACTACTTATCCCTTTTTGTCTGTCTGTCTCTCTTGGAGCATTGTTTTGCTCTCTTTCCATTAAGACTTGGCTGGTGGCAGTGTTAACTATCCTATTTTTCCTACCGTGGTTATCGTAAATAACCATGGTATTGTTCTAGGCTATCTTAGCCTCGAACTTAAACCCACTTGACCATATTGTTTTTAATATTGTTCCAGCTGGGTTTAGTCGCCATTTCTTTTTGGAAAAGTATTTCTCGTGTTTGTTTGTGCGCGCCAAACCAGGTTTGGTTCCTTTGTTCACTTTCTTTTCGAGGGCTTCTGCACAGAAGCCCTCCTTTAGGCGCCTGAAAGTCTGTATAGGCAGGATGTGAGGGAGGGATTTTAGGACTCCTGCCATGGGTTCCCTTGGTAACTCAAGTCACACTCCTGATTGATTGACTGGGTGACTGTCCTTGACAGGACACCACCCTGCTGCATGATTGACAGCCAGGCTGTGTGAATGGGGGATAACTGCATAAAAAGCAGGTCTCTGGGGTTATAAAGGCAGAATCACCACTTGAACGAAAGAACCGATGAGGAGCTGACAGAAGAGGACCTCTACAATGACTGAACTGCCCGGTGAAGCCCTGTTGCAGGTCCGAATCTTCAGACTCCAACGACAGAGAGGATCTTCCAAGAATCTTCTTCCCTTGAGCTGGTGGGACCAACCAGTTCGCCCAAACTCCAAGGCATGACCCCTCCTCTGGTCGAATTCGCTGAACAGAGCTACAGTGGGCCGGATAGCCAGGAAGGTTGGACCCGGCTTGGGTTTTAAAGAGTGCACCTTTTATTTGTTGCTTTGCTCTGTTGCTGGTTTCTTCCCTGGGTGGTGCAGGACCCTCCAGTCTTCCTACTTCGTGTCAGTCCGACAGTCGCTTCAGGGACCGTGAGCCTGTATGAACTACCAGGAACGTCCGCCTCAGCTACAGCTCCCTCTCCGTTTTAAGGTCATGTTTAAATCTGTTTGTTTGTTTCATTCAGCCGCGGTGAAAGTGTGTGAAATCTTTCTCCAATCTGAGTGTTTGTTCTTCTCTTCTCTTTGAACTAACTTTACTGCTGACCAACTTCATCCGGAACTCGTGGCACGAACTTTACCTCAAATTACCCTGAACCGTGTAATCTTGAGCAAAAGACTTTTGACCTATTGACTTTGGCCCTAAGCCTTTTTCCCTGATTCTATCACTGTAGTTCATCTTGCTCAATTGCCCTGAGTACTTACCTGTTGGTGTGGTTCAATTTCTGCCTAACTTTGTCTTTGCCTCCCTTTTAAAATTCTGGAGTGCAATGTTGCTCCCGCTTCGTTTTGTGAGCCTAACTTGTCTCTAACATATTGGGAGTGGTGCGGTGTATTAAAGGTGTGATGTTTAAACTGCTTTACTTTAGTGAGATGTTATACAACTGATGTGTAAATAAATGTATATTGTTTTACTCAGAAACCTCAAGTCATTGTTTGTTTGAATCATAGTAATTGCTGTCCTTTGTGTAACTATTTGATACTGCTCACTTGCTCTTGAGTTAAGTCTGGCTGCTCAGCCATCACTACCACTTTACTCTGTAGTACAGGCTTGTACCAAAGGTGAATTTGTACTGTCACTTGTAGTCTTAATTGTGTGTCGTGTTCCCAAAGGGTACTGCATTTCTGCCTAACACCCACAGGTGCCCTGATGAAAACGGTACCTCACATGTGTGGGTGCACCTACCTGGGTACCAAGGGGAAACCCTAAAACACGGGTAACCCCAAGTCTAAAGGCACAGCATCATTAAGTTGCCATTAACTTTACTAATCTCTTTTAAATCCACAGACCCAATGCAAACCATCTTAAATGGAGTACTGGAAAGGGTTACTACTTATCCCTTTTTGTCTGTCTCTCTTGGAGCATTGTTTTGCTCTCTTTCCATTAAGACTTGGCTGGTGGCAGTGGTAACTACCCTATTTCTCCTACCGTGGTTATCGTAAATAACCATGGTATTGTTCTAGGCTATCTTAGTAGCCTCGAACTTAAACCCACTTGACCATATTGTTTTTAATATTGTTCCGGCTGAGTTTAGTCGCCATTTCTTTTTGGAAAAGTCTTTCTCATGTTCGTCTCTGCGCACCAAACCAGGTTTGGTTCCTTTGTTCACGATGTGAGGAAGGGGTTTTAGGACCCCTGCCATGGGTTCACTTGGTAACTCAAATCACACTCCTGTTTGATTGGCTGGGTGACTGTCCTTGACAGGACGCCACCCTGCTGCGTGATTGACAGCCAGGCTGTGTGAATGGGGGAAAACTGCATAAAAAGCAGGTCTCCGGGGCTGGAAAGGCAGAGTCACCACTTTAATGAAAGAACCGATGAGGAGCTGACAGAAGAGGACCTCTACAATGACTGAACTGCCCGGTGAAGCCCTGCTGCAGGTCCGAATCTTCAGACTCCAACGACAGAGAGGATCTTCCAAGAATCTTCTTCCCTTGAGCTGGTGGGACCAACCAGTTCGCCCAAACTCCAAGCCAGGACCCTTCGTCTGTTCGAATTTGCTGTACGAAGCTACAGTGGGCCAGATAGCAAGGAAGGTCGGACCCTGCTTGGTTTTTCATCTGGTAAGAGTGTGATTCTTTTTCCCACTCTTACCTGTGTTTTGCTGTGTGTGTTTAACATTTTTTGTGTTTATAGACTGCGGAGCCTCACTGTCATGATGGCTGCTCCGGGGAGACAGGCCAGGCCCAGCGTCCCCGGAAGCAGACCTATCACCCACATCACTGGATCCAGCAGACCGCTTCTGGAGCCCTTTGGACCACGTCCTGGCGCCTTTGGCGCCAGGCTCATAAAAGGCTTCAGTCCTGGCGCCATAGGCGCCAGGCTCATTTGGTCAAAACATGTCATAATGCTTCGGTGGACTTACCTGAGGCAGACCATGCTGCTTACTCACTCAGAGCAATCCAGTCTGGCTGAGGTCTCCAGCCATTTAGGCTGGGAGGAACTATTTTTCCTCTTCAGGAACTCTTTTTCTTACCTGGGTGGGGCCGGAGGAAGGATACTCACCTGAAGCACTCCTCTGCTATTTAAACCACGCCCGAAGGAATTCACGTGCTTCGCGTTATTCTGCATCAGCAGCAGGATGCTCACCGAGTCGGCTCCTGCATCCTGGCTCCTGACACGCCCGCAGCTCCTGGAACACCTGAAAGACAAAAGGATCCAAAGCTTTACTCACCGGAATCCTGCACTCGGGAAACCTTCTTCCGACAATCCTGCAAAAGAAAAGCACAAGGTTAGCAGCGCACCACAACGCTCGCCGCAGCGCCGCTTTCTCTTACCTTATCGTGGCCGCGCCACGTGCAGAAACGGCTACAAAGCTTGCAGCACCTCGGCACCTGCAAAAAGGGGAAAGACACGATTAGAAGCGCTCCGCTTCACCCGGTGCCACACCTATTCCACTTACCTTTAGGAGGCCTTACCACGAACAACAGCGGTTTCGACACCGGCAGCGAATCGGCTCCTCCAAAAGGGGAGAAGGTGAGCATCGGACTTGATACAGGAGGGAATGCTCACCTAAGGACTTACCAGATTTTGGTTGAACTCAATCCTCCATTCGGGTCAGAAGGGCCTTTCTGCCTTTTCTAGACCCCGGCCCCGAAGGGGAAAAGACATTTAATATAATCTAAAGACTACATACTTATGGCAATCCCGAAGTGGGATCGAACAGCCAGAGGAATTGCGCCCACTAAAATACCCCAGTGAAGTAACTGGAATCAACGCGCCCCTGCACCAGAAGCAGGATGGAGGGCTCATCCTTACAGAAAATAAGGTGAGAGCCCACACAAACCGACCTAGCGACAAGGGGATTTAGAAGGGGGAGATAGGGGGGAGCAGATACTCTTTCCAGCAGATATTAACTCCCTCTTTCCCACCTACAGAAAAATTATCCTACGAGCCAGACAGACGAGATTCGGGGGGAGGGCCAGTCCAGTCCATCTTCCGGGCCCTGCGCTTTACTGTAGAAGAATTGGTAGCAGTCCAGAACGGGTCAGCGCCTCTGTGGGAATCAGGTGAGCGTTACACTCATCTACTCCTTGGGCATCATCTTTTTACTGTGTGTTACACAGCACCTTCAGTGCAGGGACACAGGGTTCTCTTTCAGACTTCCCAACTCAGACTCCATTTTCTGGGGCTGACTCCTGTCCCCCAAAACATGTAAAGTTGCCATTGACTTTATTAGTCTTTTAAAACCACAGACCCAGTACAAACTATCTTACATAGAGTACTGGAAAGGGTTAATACTCATCCCTTTTTTTCTGTCTCTCTTGGAGCATTGTTTCGCTTTTCATCAAGACTTGGCTGGTGACATTGGTAACTACCCTATTTTTCCTACCGCGGTTATCTTAACCTTGGTATTGTTTTAGGCTATCTTGGTACCCTCAAACTTAAACCCGCTAGACCATATACGTTTTTATCCAGTTTAGGCTGGGTTTATTCGCCATTTCTTTTTGAAAATGTCTTTCTCGTGTTTTACTCTGCGCGCCAAACCAGGTTTGGTTCCTTTGTTCACCGTCTTTTCGCGGGCTTCTACACAGAAGCCCTCCTTAGGCGCCTGAAAGTCTAGGTAGGCAGGATGTGAGGGAGGGGTTTTAGGACCCCTGCCATGGGTTCGCTTGGTAACCCAAGTCGCACTCCTGTTTGAGTGGCTAGGTGACTGACCCGGTGGGACAGCCACCCTGCTGTGTGATTGACAGCCAGGGTGTGTGAATGGGGGAAAACTGCATAAAAAGCAGGTTTCTGGGTCTGGAAAGGCAGAGTCGCCACTGGAACAAAAGAACCAATGAGGAGCTGAGAGAAGAGGACCCCTACAAAGACTGAACCGCCCAGTGAAGCCCTGCAGCAGGTCCGAATCTTCAAGCTCCAATGACAGAGAAGATCTACCAGGAATCTTCTTCCCCTGAGCCGATGGGACCAACCAGTTCACCCAAACTGCAAGCCAGGACTCCCTCCTCTGGTCGAATTTGCTGTACATAGCTACAGTGCACCAGATAGCCAGGAAGGTTGGACCCTGCTTGGGTTTTAAGGAGCGCACCTTTTATCCATTGCTTTGCTATGCTGCTGGTTTTTTCCCTGGGCAGTTCAGGACCCTCCAGTCTTCCTATTTCATGTCAGTCCGACAGTCACTTCAGGAACCGTGAGCCTGCAGGAACTGCCAGGAACGTCCGCCCCATCTACAGCTTCTTCTCCATTTAAAGGTACTGTGCAAATCCTGTTGTTCAGTTCGTCCAGCCGCGGTGAAGGTGTGTGAAACCTTTCACCAATCCGAGGGCTTGTCCTTTCTACTCTTTAAACTAACTTTTCTGCCGACCAACTTCATCGGACCTCTTGGCAAAGACTTAACCGCGAACTACCCTGAACTGTGTGATCTTGAGCAAAAGACTTTTGTCCTATTGACTTTGGCCCTAAACCTTTTCGATTTGATTCCCTCACTGTAGTCCATTTTTCTAGGTCGCCCTGCTTACTTACTTGTTGGTGCTGCTCAAATCCTACCTAACTTTGTCTTTCCCTCCCTTTTTTAAATTACTGGAGTGCCATGTTGCTCCTACTTCATTTTGAGTCTAACTTGTCCAGAATCTATTGGGAGTGGTGTGGTGTATTAAGAGTGTTGTTTTTTCAACTGCCTTACTTCAGTGAGATGTTATACAACTGATGTGTAAATAAATGTATATTCTTTTACTCAGAAACCTTGAGTCAGTGTTTGTTTGAATAGTAATTGCTGTTCTTTGTGTAACTATTGATCTTGAGATAAGTCCGGCTGCCCAGCCATTGCTACCACTTTACTGTGTAGTACAGGCTTGTACCAAAGGTGAATTTGTACTGTCACTTGTAGTCTTAATTGTGTGTGGTGTTACTGCAAATAATTCTGCCTAACATATGTTTAAATTCTCAGTTTATATCAATGCGTTATTTTCATAGGGGATATCCTGCAGCTTTAAAAAATATTGAACATTTGGAAGTCACACAACAATAAAGCAAATGCATTTCTAATCATTTTTCTGACTAGGCTTCACTTATGGGCCGGGCCGCGCCGCACCCCCTGTCGCAAGGGAAGCATTCTTCCATTTACCATTCTAATTACAGCATCCCTGCTCCACTGTGATCCCCTCTCCCCCCAGCCCTCCCTCCCCGTCCCCCCTCGCAGGATGATTTGTAGATGTAGGACAATGCACCCGCGAGTCGCTCCGAGACGCTGCATTCCCGTTCAACGTCCTCTTGTTTTCTTTGCTTGATAAACACCTAAGTCACATCTGTCAGCATCTGTTTTGCTCCTAATTTGGGACATGAAGCGGATGTCACGTTGTCTGCGTGAGGGCATGGTTAGGAGACGTGGATGATAACTCGCACGAAATTAGCATTGTGCCGTTTGGTTTCTATGAAACGATTCACTGCTTCCATCCAAGTACCCAAATACAGACATAACACCTCACGCTTTTGACTAATGAAAACTCGCCACCATACTGTTTACCTACCGTGCTGAGGGGAGGAATAACAAGGGGGAAAGTCGGATAATGATTCCAGGGTGCAAAAGCCCCCTGTTTTATCAGTGGCTGGCGCGTGGAAGGGGATGACGGAAAATAAAATTGCAACAACTTTAACTGTAGGATCCACACACACACACACACAAATAGGCAAACTGCACCCATTATCCGCAACATTTGTATTTCAAAAGAGCAGACATACATTAAAACACCATGCACCAACAAAAGAAATACAAACACCAGAAAACAGCACTAACCAATGAACCAACGCACAATATAACATATCACACAAAACAACTAACCACTGATATAATAAATTCCATCTTTTTTTTTTTAAATAATGCGCGCAGGTTCGGGATTCGAGCCTGTGTTGCACTGTGTTGTCTTGCTTCCTAGACAAACGCGTTGCCCCTGAGCTAATCTTCCTGCGCGGTCTGTTTCGCATGTTAATATAATTTGATAAACACAGTGAAATGAGACTAAAATTAAAAGCTTTACCATCAACAGTTTTGAGTACTACAGGATCTTTGAATAAAGCCATACCCAAAAAAATTGCACATCGTAAATAACATCATTCATGGTGAAAAAGCACACAGACGACCAAAACGTAAAAGAGTCAAACAGGAGAGTGTCAGGGGAAGAGATGTCCACACAATCTAGTTGAGGGTTGTGATCAGAGAGAATCCTGCAACACAAAAGACCTATGCTGCACAGTGAGCAAACTCTCAAACCATGATAGTCTTGCCACCTTGGATTGCTGGCCAGCAGCGACAGATAGCCTCATTACAAGGTTGGAGGTAGCCTTGCCGGTATTGCCCTTTCGCGGGTGCAAGAATTGGGTGATCCCCATTCCCATTTGAGCCCCATAGGCTCATGGGAATGGGGATGCCTGTAGTACTGGCACGGCAGTGCATTACCGTGCCGGTGCTACAGGCAAGCTGTGCTTGCGGGTGCCTTTTATTCCGCCAGGCGGAATGAAAGGCACCCGCAAGCACATCTCAGAGTTTGCCGGTCCGGATACAATGGTACCGGTAAGCTTACCAGTACCGTTGTATCCGGACCGGCAAACTTGTCTAGAGGCCCAACATGTTATATCCTGTTGGTGAGCTCCAACACCAGCAACAATCTTGAGACATGTTCTCTACCATTCTGTTTGAGACATGGGTTAATCACTGACCTCTGGAAGATAGACAAATCACCAATGCACTGTGCTAATTGCAGACCGTATTAATACTGACTGTGTCCAAGGTTTTCTCAAAGCAGCTAGAACACGTGATACTCCGGCCATCCATGAAAATCAGGCTAGTTTCGTGAAGGGGGATAGGTTTCCATATAATATGAGGACATTTCTGTGTATGTTGGAGTGAGGACATGGAGCATCCAATCCTATTTTTGCAGTCTCTTTGGATGCAGATAAGGCATTTGATACGAGTGAGTGGGAATACCTCTTCACAACACTAAACATTATTGGATTTGGACCAAAGTACCTGCAATGGGTAAACCTCCCATGATCCCAATGATCTGTCTGCCAATGATCTTTCCAACTTCCTTATCTCGAGAAAATGGAACCTCCAGAGGCTTTCCAGACAGGGTTACCTTCTTTCCCTGCTGCTATTCAGTATCGCAATCGAATCCCTGGCTATTGTGTTGAGGAAGAATAGAGATATCTGCAAATATTGCAATGGGGGAGAGTTATGGAATCTTTGGTAACATGCAGACAACCTTCTGGCGGTTATACGGAGCACTGATTTAAGTATGGCCTCCTTCATGAATGTAATAGAAACATTCTGAAGAATTTTTGTTTATAATGTGAATTGGAGTAATCAGAAATGTTACCAGTTTCTCCATCCTGCATGAAGCATATGTTTGATCAATGGAGCTTCATGTGGTGGCCCATCAAGAAGAAATATCTGGGAATATGGATTTCTTCAGAGGTGAATAAAATGGTGCAGATGAATTTCTCAACATTGCTACCCAAAATCAAATCAGCACTGCAGAGATGCTAGTTCCTAAAACTATCGCCCATGATTAATGATATCCTTTCTATGCTTCCTCTTTCATTGCGGAAAAGTCTCTTCAAGGAAATCTGGTGAGCACTCCAGAAACTGCAACTGCTGACTAGCTCAGGGGTAGGAATGTTCCCAATTTCACAACGTATCACTTGACATTTTCTGTAAGACATACACAGAAATATGTACCCTGAAGATGATGCAATGGTAGAGGCCGAATCAAAGCTGATTTCACAGCTGGAATCCAGAGGTTTAATAACCACTAAATCCATCAGCATGACATAGAAAAATATACTCCAAGAGTTTCTAAGGCAGAGCTGGCAATCTATATATCACACATTCAAAACTGACCCTTATGTTTCCTTAGCAGCGATGTTGTGGCAAAACCCTAGATTCACATCTCAAGGAAAGAGCATACTCTTGCCTAACTGGTATTTAGGCAGGATTTGTTATGCAAGAGTCCTTCTTGAGAACAGGAACTTGATCTCCTATAACCAAATTTGCCAGAAGCACGAACTGGAAGACTGTAACTACACGGAATATCTACAGCTGAGAGAAATCCTAAATGGAAGTATGGGGCACTCACCATGCTCACTCCCTCAAAATAAGGCTTGGTCATAAATGGAAGTGGCATGACTACTACTCACTAAGAAGCCTCCTTCTACAGACTTCTGGCGGCAACTGGGAAGAGGACATGGGCCTCATTATGAGTTGGGCGATATCCCAGCAGTAAATCTGTGGAATTTCGCCCAACAGAATTACTGTTATCATCACTTGTGGAATTACTGCTGGATTATAAGTGACGGTTGCAGAATTTGCTAGTGAACTGGAAGAATATTCCATTCTGGCATGCTGGAAGAGGTGTAGTAATGTTTGTTTGTTTGTTTGTTTGTTTATTATTTATAGCGCGCGCCAGACCCGAAGGTAACCGGGCGCGTTGTTCAAGGATACTTTAAACTTTACAGGTTACGCATGTTTACAAGTAGTGGTTATACATGGTAGAAATTACATAATGCAGGACAGTAAGGAGAATATACATTGTGCATAATATACACATATAACATAATATATACAGGAAATATGCAGTAGGAAGATAGAGAGTATATAATTATGTACATAGTACGTCTGTAGAACAGTGGTTATGTTGGTGTAGGGCAGGACTATCGGTCATTTTCTTTGATCCAATTGATACAGTTAGATCTGAAGAGAGCGTAGGATTGGGGAGATCTCAAGCCGGGCGGGAGGGAGTTCCAAAGCTGGGCAGCTTTGACCGGGAAGCTGTTTCCTCCGGCCGTACTTAGTTTAAATGGGGGTATCACTAACTGGTTGGAGTATGCTTCTCTGGTGGGTCTAGTGGAGATTTTTCTGTTGAATCTAGCAGCTAGGTATTTGGGTGCTAGATGGTTGATACTTTTGAAAGTTAGAGAAGCTGTCTTGAGTTTGATTTTGTCCGCTGTGGAGAGCCAGTTGGATTTTCTTCTAGCCTCTGAAATATGCTCCCTACTTGGAATTCCTAAGGCAGCTCTAAGAGCATTGTTCTGTAGTGTTTGAATCTTTTGCAGCGTATGTTTATTGGCCCCTATATATAGTGCGTTGCAGTAGTCCAATTTCGACAGCACTAATGCTCGAGCAAGGGTTAGGCAGTTAGCAGTGGATAGGTATGGTTTTGCGGCTCTAATCTGCTTGCAGGTATATGCGGTGCTGGATGCCATTGCGCTCACCTGTTTGGTTAGGGAGAGGTGGGAATCAAGGTAAAACCCTAATGTGTTTACCTCTTTTGCTACCTTGATAGTGTTACCGTCTATGACGAAGGAGGAGTATTCTTCTTTTAATCTTTTGATGTTTTGTGTGTTCCCCAGTATGATGAGTTCCGTTTTGTCATCATTCAGGCATAGCCCGTGGGTGGCCATCCATGCCTGAATGATGAGATAAATCTTATTCACCAAGGCCAAATCTTGTTCATAATCCCCTGAAAGAGGTATGAGAATCTGAGTGTCATCCGCATAGTTAGTGTAGGTGACACCCAGATTATCTAGATCATCGAACAAGGGCTTCGTGAAGATGTTGTACATAGTGGGGGAGACACAAGAACCTTGTGGGACTCCACATGTGATGGATACAGGGTCAGCAGCAGCAGAAGTAGAGAAGACTCTCATAGTTCTACCGGTTAGGAATGATTTGATCCATGCGATGGCATGTGTGGAGAAGTGGGCAGCTGTTTCTAGGTGGGTGCAAAGCACATCATGATCCACCAGGTCGAAGGCTGCAGAGAGGTCCAGTAAGAGGAGTAGGGCCATCTTTCCGGAGTCTCTCAGCTCATCGACCTGAGTTTTAAGATCGATGAGCGCGGTTTCAGTTCCATGCTGGGGTCTGAAACCTGATTGTCTTGTGCCTAGAAGGTGGTGCAGCTCCAGATGTTTTTGGATCTGCAGGTAGGCTACCCTGTCTAGGATTTTTAATAGGAAGGGTACCGTTGTGATAGGCCTGTAGTTAGTCGGGATGGATGGGTCCAATGTTTGTTTTTTTAGGAGGGGGAGGACCCAAGATTGCTTGAGGTTATCTGGTATAGTGCCTGAAGCAAAGGAGGCATTAATAAGCTTAGAAATGAATGGGGAGAGGTCTCTGGCCGCGTCTTTTATTAGTTGGGCTGGGCATAGGTCGCCTCGGCAATTGGATGGCTTGAGTGAAAGTATTATCTTTTCGGTTTCAAGTATAGTTACTTTCGAGAAGTTAAATTTATGGTCTGGTTTAGTGCTGGTTGGTGGTTTGCCTCTTAGGTTAGTTGAGGGTGGAATATTCTGTTTCTTTATCTCAATTTTTGTTTGGAGTGTGGCAATTTTGTCATTTAGTGCTTTTTGGATGTTCGAGCACCATATTTTATTTTTGTCACAGTTATCCTGGACAGGAATGGGGTTTTCTAGTTCCTTTAGTATAAGGAATAGTTCTTTCGTTCCAGATTTGGCCTGCAGTATTCTGTTGTTGAAGTTCTCTCTTTTTGCTTTCTTTATTTCATTTTTGTAAATCTTGGAGGCATTGATGAGTGCAATTTTATTTGTCTCTGTTGGGGTTAGTCGCCAGGCAGATTCGCATTTGCGTTTTTCAAGTCTTAGAGATTTGAGGTGAGGAGTAAACCAGGTGTGTAGGTGGGCTCTGGGCTTACTCTTTCTCAGTTTCAGTGGGGCAATAGTATCTAGAGCTGTAGCCATGGAAGAGTTGAATTCATTTACTAGTGATGAGGTGTCCAATAAGTCAGGTAGAGAGTTTAGTCTGGGGAGGATGAGTGGTAGCAGTTTTTCTGTAGTTATATGTTTTTTGTTTCTGGTTGGCAAGGGGGGAGCCAGAGCAATTTCAATAGGTAGGGCCAAGTTAACATTTAGGAGGAAAGTTATCAGTGCATGATCTGTCCAAATTTGTGGGGTGATATCGACAATCGTTGTATTGCAGTTATAGTCAGCAACCCAGTCAAGTATACGGCCTTTTTCGTGTGTGGGTTGTAGGATTTTTTGGGAGAAGCCTAGTTCTGAGATGACATTAGTGACATTAGTTGCTTGCAGGTCTTTAGGGTCATTGTAGCCTAGGTTTAGGTCTCCTAGAAGGATAGCTTGGGATGAAGTTTTTAGGTTGTTTGAGAGGATCGTGGAAATGTCCTCCTCGAACGTGCCAATAGGGCCTGGTGGTCTATAGATAAGGTGATTAGTAATAGTTTGAGAGGGAGATGCGAGGAATTTAGCAGTTAATGATTCGCAGGAGTTAGTCGTTGAACTTGGTTCAGTTTTTAGGGTGAGATTATTTTTAGCAATAATAGCTAGGCCACCTCCTCGAGAGTTGACTCTATCTTCTCTAAGTATGGTGTAATTATGGGGTAAGGCAAGCATTAGGGCAGGTCCTGCAGCTTGGTGCAGCCAAGTTTCTGTTATGGCGAGGATGTCATAGTCTCCTATTTGAATGAGATCCGCAATTTCGGTAGCGTGTGCTATTAGTGACCTGGCATTAATAAGGGCGCACTTCAGTTGGATGTTCGGCTTTGCTGTGGCCTGGGTGGCATTACTTTTCTTTTTAGGTATGTTATTATTAGCATTAGGCTGCTTATTTGGGCGGTTATTGCGATGGAGGTCAATCTTTATAGGAGGAATGTTTCGGATGTTAGTGTTACTTCTATTGCAAGAGGTATTGAGTCTAGCTAATGGTTCGTAAATTATAGGTAATCTTGAACGTAGTTTTGCGTTTCTACTTGCAATGTCACAGGGGAGGTATGTTAGCGATTGGTGGGTAATAAGTGAGTGTGAGGATTGATGACTGGGCTCTAAGGGGGGAGTTAAGAGTCCTTCATCCACGGGCGGTATGCCCTGTAGTGTAGGCCTCGGTTGGTGGTTTACTTTTGGCATTGTGGTCCAAAAGGCTGACAGGTAAATAAAAGTTAGTATCATTGTGACCTGGTTTTAGGCGCGAGCAGTTGGTTTGCAAGAGTCGGGTACCTCTAGGCTAGACAGGGCAATCATATGTAGGCTAAGTGCAATCAGAGACAGGCTAAATGCAATCAGACAGGCTAAATGCAATCAGAGACAGGCTAAATACAATCAGAGACAGGCTAAATGCAGTCAGAGACAGGCTAAATGCAATCAGAGACAGGCTAAATACAATCAGAGATAGGCTAAATGCAGTCAGAGACAGGCTAAATACAATCAGAGATAGGCTAAATGCAGTCAGAGACAGGCTAAATGCAATCAGAGACAGGCTAAATACAATCAGAGATAGGCTAAATGCAGTCAGAGACAGGCTAAATGCATTCAGAGACAGGCTAAATACAATCAGAGATAGGCTAAATGCAGTCAGAGACAGGCTAAATGCAAATCTGGGTGCAGGGTGCCTGTAGGCTAGTCAGAGCAACCATATGTAGGCTAAATGCGATTATAGATAGGCAAAAGCAATCAAAGGAGAGGCTAAATGCAGAACTTGTACTGCGCGTGGCTCTGTAAAGGCATGGTTGTGGTGGTCAGGCTGTGTGGGCATAAGCAGGACCATAATGTATGTGGAGAGGGCCTTGGTCACATATTAATGCGTATGGGCAGAATCAGACTGCTGTGGCTGTCAAGAGGAGTAAAAGTACCTTGTGTGAAGAGAGCCAGGGGGTCTGGCAGACGGCAGCCACGGCACCGAACAGGCACAAAACAGGTGCTGGCCATGCCTCTCATGGGCCTTGGAATGAGGGGGCCGGCTTCGCCTGCCGGCAGCCAATGGGCCAAGAGGTAGGCCCGGCAGCCAATCAGCTGGCTGCTGGGGGCCTGGATCAGTCGGCTGTGGATGCTGCTTTCAGGGGGCGGCCATCTTGGAGTGGGGGAGATCCTCGTGGGCTGCAATGGCGGCGAATGGCTTAGTTGTAGTCTTCAGGTGTGGGGCAGTGTGGGCAATGCCTCCACAATCGAAATAACATTAATAAGCTCCTAGGCAGCTGGAGCGCGGGCGAAATGCGCAATTTCGGGCGGATTTCGGCAGAAATCAAACGCTTACCAAAAAAGCTACGCTTGGCCCTGGGGATAGCTGATGCCCTCGTTGGTCCTCTGCTCCTGCAGGGACATGGTCCGGAGCTCCTGCTCCTCGGGTGGGTGGTGGGAACTGCAATGCTGGCACAAAACAGGTGCTGGCCTTGCCTCTCATGGGCCTTGGAATGAGGGGGCCGGCTTCGCCTGCCGGCGGCCAATGGGCCAAGAGGTAGGCCCGGCAGCCAATCAGCTGGCTGCTGGGGGCCTGGATCAGTCGGCTGTGGATGCTGCTTTCAGGGGGCGGCCATCTTGGAGTGGGGGAGATCCTCGTGGGCTGCAATGGCGGCGAATGGCTTATATATATAACATAAACTTAACATTGTTGGATTAAGGCTCAAGTTCTTGCCAGATCAAACTCCTGTACTGAACATACTGGACACCGGAGCAAATGCATAAAAGGAATTTATGTGATAATTACATATGCTGGAAGTGTAAAAAGGATATTGGAAATGTGAGGAATCACGGGTATTTGTCTCTTCCCCCCAACGGGGAGACTCCCATCTTGAGGATTGGGAGGTGAGCCTGCTCTGCAAGACCATCCCTAGGGGTCTGGTCAAGTGGGACATCACTGGGAGCGGTCCCCCTTAGGGGACAAAGACACCCGTTCCTTTGAGGAACTCCCTAGACTATCCCCCATGGTAGCATATATGCGACTATCAGATATCAAGAACATTATAAGAACTAGAGACTTGGCTAAATGCAAAACTAAAATAACCCATTAGGACCAATGAAGAGGATCTGTCTCTTTGAGAAGAGACGTATATTTTATAGAGACGAGGAGGCTGAACCAAAAGAGCACTCAGAGTAGAGGCAAAACACTGAGCCAGAGAGAAGAGCGTAAGCAGGGGAAGCCCCCTTACGACGTTACGACTAGAGGAGGCAGAGCCAAGGAGAGTGCAGAGCCTGCGACTTTTGGAGGAGTCCTAAGCAGCAGAGGGAAACGCTGGAGGCCTGGCATTTCTGAGAAGAAGGAACCTGAGATGAAGGGAATCTATCTTTGGGAAACAACACCCCTTTCATTTTGAACAATGGTCTTATTTTACAATGGGTTTGGTCTTTGTTCTTGGAACACTCTTCACCATATCTGTCCATTATAACCACTTGGACTGTGTACTCTTTAAAAAGACTTTGTACTCTGCACAGGGCCAGGTGTACTAAACATTGGGCTATAAGAGGAAGCATTTCGTGAGGTATAAACAACTTGGGTGCACCCGTCGTTTGAGGTATCAAAGAGCATGCATAGCAGCTCTCGTATTTCATCACCTTCCTCACCTCCCGCATATGATTATACCACATGTCTGTCTCAGGGTGGTGCACATCTGCCATGGTATCCAAAATCACTCCATTATACTGATTATACTCCATCTCTGTCTCAGTTTTCGTCTTGTTCCGTGTAATTTTGGAAGGTTGCCTAGCCTTGCTTTTATCCAATTTGTGTTGGTCAGTCATATTTTGCATTTAGCGTAATCGTGTAAGGTAGCCATATTCTGCTTTAAGCCTAATTGTATAAAGTAGCCCTACCTTGCTTTTAGCACATTCATATTAGCCATAACCCGTATTTAGCCCAATTGTGTAAGGTAGCCTTACCTTGCTCTTAGACCATTTGTGCTAGTTAGCCATATCTTGCATTTAGCCTAGTTGTGTAACATAGCCATACATTGCTTTAAGTCTGTTTTTGTTAGTCAGACTTATCCTGCATTTAGTCCAATTGTGCAAGGTACATAGATGGAACCTAGGATGTAGACATTGCTGTTGGTGCAGCTAAACCATTTCTCCTCTTGCACACTGTACCGTTGCAACTTAGTGGAAGGCTAGGGCTCACTCCACACAACCTGCACTCACATATAACAAAAACACTCTTGCACATCACCTCTGCCATAAGAATGGAACTACTTTTAATGACAAAAATTCGAACTGTAGCTTCTCACATAACTCTCTATCTCCTTAAACACAATCCCACCATTAGTGCATAGTATACCTGAGCTGTGCCGATACACACTGCATTTAGACATGGGTGACGCCTGGTCTTGACCATCCTCACATAACTATAATGGCTGAAATGTACACACACAATCCCACCATTGGTGCATAGTATACCACAGCTGTGCCGATACACACTGCATTTAGACATGGGTGACACAGGGTCTTGGCCATCCTCAAATAAATATAATGGCTGAAATGTACACATGCATTAATGCACCTTTTACATTCTCCCACATTTTTTTACTCTGGTCCCTTCAAGGGCATTCAACCAAAAGAGCATTGGGACCATAATTAGGGTGAAAGGCGATATAACAAATGACAAAATGAATGATTAAATGAATATTACATAGCACTTTAAGCCTTGAACCTGCAGTTGGGTTGAAAAAACAGAAAAACACGCAGAGAAATCAACACATTTTATCAATGTATAGGGATGGATCACATGCAGCATTGTAAGTAACCAGGATGTTAAGTGCATTGCTACTTTAAGGAATGGGTTCTACATTTTCCCGAGAAGGTGGCGCGGTACCAGACACTTTCCGAACATCAGACAAGTGATCCCAGGACTGGTACCCCTTCACACCAACTCCAGATGGGGTTGCATACACTACAGTGTATGGCCTGGAACCTGCTCTCATGCCACAGCCTCTCAAAGTTTCTGATGTTCACCTGGTCCCTGGGATGCAACTGTGGTGCTGGTCATCTCACTGGATCCGTTGATGTTGCAGCTGTGTCTTTTCTTCTAGGAGCAATCCGTCGAGATAAGAGCTTCAGCTTTTGGTTAGTTCCCTCAAATACCCCTGAAACTCCTCCCCATTAAGTGCATGTAGCTCTGAGAGGTGCCTGCTATCTTCTTCCCCTCACAATCTCATGCACGGACAAGTTGTGGGTCTTAGTTGACTACGCCCCCAGTCTGAAAAGAGCCAGAGGGAGACAATGCACTCAATGTTTTCCTAACATAGTCTAAAGTTTAGAAAACCTTGTTTTCAACAGTACCATTGCTCCACAATTCCGTAGTCCTGAGGGAGGGATATTGAGCACAATCTTTTCCATTTCCCTAGTAGGGATGTGATTTCTTTCAACAGAGCATTAAAAAAGTGAGTCCCGTTGTCTGACTTCAGAACTTCACATATACCCCAGTGGGCAAGAATCGCGTGTACCCGAAATCCATCGGGAAAATGGCAAAACAACAACAATAAGATACCCGAAATTACTGCACCTATTTAACATGTCCACATAGTCAATCTGAAATTCCCAGAAGGATCCAGTTGGACGGGGTAATGTGTTGTGTAACTTCCTGAGGGTGTGCCCTGTACTATAAAGGTGACAAGTAGTACAATTCGCAACAAATCCATTCACATATTCATGCAGGCTTGGGACAAACCAGTCCTCCTGAACATCATCTGCAATATGCTGCTTAGAAGTATGCGCTGGGTAATGCAGTTGCAACCATGAGAAATTCCCATTGCATTACTACTTTACCTGTAATGTTTTGTCTCCTTACCAAGTCGGTGGGTGAACTGGAGCACCCCAATTTTAACCTAGAGGTCCATCTCATCCTTGGGTTTCATGACCTTGTAGTACAATTATTTGTGTAAGCGGTACTGATGTAGATGGTATGTCTAACTACAGCTGTTGAATGGTTACCTCAGGAAATGTGGTGACATCTTGTTATCATAAATACGCGGCTTTTTTGGCGACCCTGTATGCGGCATCATGACAGGGTGAAATGGGATCATTATTTTGGGTGTGGGCAGCACATTTAACTATGGTCACTAGTGTTGGGCGGGACAGGCATACATTAACCTTTCCAACAAGGCTGCACACTGCACAGGCATGCCATCTGATCTCCTTAATCATCTACTCTTCCAGCTAGACAATTCTGAATGTACTACAGTGGTAATGTACACAGAGTCAGAGTATATGGTTACTAAAAACCCTTATGATTCATCTAATGCTTCAGTTAAGGTAACCAATTCTGCTGCCTGTGCCAAATAAGGTGTTGTTAGCCTCTTTTTAACTAAAACCTCATACTCCTCCTTTTAATGCACGCCACTGCTGCACCTGCATCTCTCTGTCCCATCTCCTTATCGATTATTGATGACCCATCAACGAAAAGGACCTCACCTTCTTCAAGTGTATCCTCCCTTGTATGTATTAAATCATCCTCAGGACCTTCATATGTAACACAATCATGCACAACCTCTCCTGGTTCAATGCGTATGGCAATAAATGTGGCAAGGTTTATTGTACGACATCTCACATTGTGAATTGGTGGGCTTAACAAGATAACTTCATATACAGAAGCCGTTTGTGTAGTTAGAGTGGACTGGGATCGCTCAAGAATTGCAAATACTGTGTGCTCTCGATATAACGTTTCTAAGCAGCCCATGGTAATTGTGGAGGACTTTTCAAATGCGAAGACTGGAGCGGCCAGTGCCTATTCACATGGAAATTGACCATGCATCACAGAATCTAATATTCAACTGTAATGTGCCAAAGGCTTGTGTCCCATGGATATTAACTGGGTCATCACTGCTGTCATGACCTGCCCATAGGAATGTAAAAACGTGAACTTCAAGGAAGTGCTCTTGCAAGTGCCCGTTACGCCTGGGAACCTCTGCTGAATTCGGGAGATACGATTCCAGCAACGCTCTACAGCACTGCAGCAACAAGTCCACACCGCCCTGCCAAGCACCACCCTACAAAAGGCACGATTGCGCACCCCTGCATGTGTGCCCCAACGAAGTGCCATTGCAAGTGCCTGTTACGCCTGGGAAAATGCTAAACTCAGCAGATAGGTTTCCAGCAACGCTCTCAAACACTGCAGCAATGCGGCCATGCACCCCTGCCAAGAAACACCCTACAAAAGGCATGAGCACACGCACGTGCGCCCTAAGGAAATGCCCTTGCAAGTGCCTGTTACGCATGTGAAACTCTGCTAAACTCGGGATATACGTTTACAGCAACACTCTCAAACAATGCAACAATGGTGTGTTTTGGACTATTTTGGACACTATTATTATTCTGCCTAAACTATATAGCATTTACTGTGCTATATATCACATATAGTGTACTAAAAGGCTTTGCTTTATCTTATATTAGAGGCCACGACCCCTGCTAAGCACCACCCTACAAAAGGCAGGAGCACGCGCCCCTGCGTGCACGCCTCACGGAAGTACCCTTGCAAGTGCCTGTTACGCCTGTTTATTCTTGGTGGTGAGGTGAAGGAGGTGCCTCCACATACCGTATGTCTTAGATCAGTTTGAGTTGAACATATTCCTAACTTGGCTGCGTACCACATGCCTGCCCTGTCTCACACCAGTGTATGCGTTTCACGATGGTGAGCAATACGAGGAGTAATATCATTAGACCCACGCGGCAAAGTATGTTGCAACTGTGTTTTCATATCGTTTGTTGCCCATATTTCTGTGTGCCATTTTGTAGCAATATAATGGTGCTCGAACATGCACTACCATCTTAGTTTTAGCCTGCCGCCGATAATGGGCCTCATTCCGACTTTGGAGGTAACCACCCACTATTTTCGGCATGGCTGCCTCCAAAATCGTTCCGACTCCGCCCTGGTGAATGGAGTAATTACCGGTCCATTCCAAGGTTGGAGGGACCGGTAATTCCCCATTCACCAGGGCCCTTCCCCATTCCCATTTGAGCCCCCATAGGGCTCAATAGGAATAGGGAAGGCGCTAATAACGGTACCGTAAATTACGGTACCGTTATTAGAACTAAAGTCCCTTTGCGGGTCCTTCCTTAACGCCTGCTAAAAGCAGGCGTTAAGGAAGGACCCGCAAAGGGAACTCGTAGTAGGGCGGTAAAGGTTTAACGGCACCGGTCTCGTTACCGGTGGCCGTTAACCCTTACCGCCCTACTTGTAATGAGGCCCAATATGTTAAACAATGTGCCGGGGGAACGTTCGCCACAGCATTGAATATTGTTGTGCGGAATCTACGGACACAGCCTTACTCGCAGCGTTAGTTGGGTCTCTCTGTTACCTTTAACTGTAGTTACATACTGATTGGAGGATTTTGCCGTCGGCTGGCAACAATCTTTAGCTGTCCACATAAAACTTCTGACTGCTGGCGCTTTTCTTTCAACCCATCATCTTGTACATCGTATCTTTAAATGAGTAATGTGAGCTAAATTAAGTAGGGTTGTAAGTAGGATTGCAGCATCTTAAATACAAGACGTGTGCAAATTGTTTCTGTAGCCGCTTTTTTATTTGTGTGCGATACATTGCATTTTGCATTCTTAGTCCTCTGTACCTCATTTATTATTATGGTTAGGGGACTAAGAAGTGGAAAGCGCCTAAATAACTTGAACGCTGAGCAACACATGGACTCTCAGGGTGCAGCCCAAGCAGGTAAATCCCTTCTTAATGATAAAACCAACCCAGCAATGCAATTGCATACGCATGGACTGCCTGCTTTGATGGCACCCGGATGTAATGGGAGAGAGGCTAATCAATCAGAGGTGATCAAGGCTCCATTCCTAACACTAGCACAAACTCCCACAGTTCCTGCTGATCATCCAACTCCACTCAATGATGCCTTGCATGAAGTGCATGACGAGGACATTAAAGTGCCGTGAAGTACAGATTCCGACCCAACTGTCAATTTTAGGTCTCCCATATCTGCATACTGGACGGATGGCTTGGCCAACCACAGGACGTTTCAATTATCAGAACTGGGGAAAAGAATTAGAGTTCACTCAGCCCTGCGGCCCCTGTCTCAATTCTTCCTCCAGACGTTGAAGAAGTATACTTGTATAGCCATTCCCATGCTAAGTATCTTGAGCAATTAAATACACATGGGTAGACGTTCGCCAGAGCAAAACATAATGTAGCAGCTAGCTCTCCGTCTTCCCCCATTAATGAGTTGCTACAAAATGAAAGTACAAGGAGCCGCCATTATCAAGGCAAGTGGCAAAATGACTCTCTATCAAATATGCAACAACATAATGCAGAAACTAAGTTTCACACATTGAACGATAGAAGCACCCAATTACTTGATCTCAATGATAACTTCTCTTTTCCGGTGTTAACTCAAATTCTAAATCTTTTAGATAAGGGGCATGACTTATCCCATCTTGAGTTAAGAGACATAGGGCCTCATTACAAGTGTTACGGAAAGATTGTTACCTCTCGGCAACATTCCGAGAATGCTCGAAGGTGCCGCTCTGGAATGCCTGGTCAGACGAGGGGTGCAGAGCGGCACCCGTGAGCAGTACTGGATGTCAGCAATTGCCCCATTATCAATGTGACTGTTGTTACCATCTTCCCCATTCCCAATTGAGCCCTATGGGGGCTCAATTGGGAATGGGGACTTACCGGGTCCAGGTCCTTCGAAAGGGATTTACCGGGCCCTCCAAGGTCGGAAAGGCCCGGTAAGTCCCCTTTTGCGGGACCCGGGTTTGGGGGTAGCCATGCCCTTGTTAAGGGCATTGCTACCTCCAAACTCGTACGCATATGAACATTTTCATCTACACAAAATTGGAATGAATAATGAGAACAAAACTTCTGAGATAGAGTGTGAACCAATAAAAGCTAACACTATAGGGCATAGTACTAAGGTCACTCAAACTATACAGAATAAATCATTACAAGCAGCTTCAAATAAATCTTATGCGGATACAGTCAGAAATCTGACTCTATGCAATGAAAGTACGACAGAGGTTTCTACCAGTTCATTACTACAAGCAGTCTCGTACAATACAGAGCAAATAGAAGTTATATTGACTAATCTAAGGAACATACAGGGAATGCTGCAGAAAGAAGGCAAGAAGGCTTACCTAATTGGTGAAATGAAGGAGACGGATTTAGTGGTAGCATTCTACACGTCAAATAGTCCAACTCCACTAAATGACATTATAGAAAGTGACGATAAGGCAGAATCGATTTCAACAGAAAAATTGCCAATGTCTTCTTTTAAGGAAGATTATGAACTCACCAATTCACATTTCTCACGCAGAATGAAGCACACGGAAATAAGAGCTCAAAAAAAGAATATTAAATAGGAAAAATATCCAGGAAAGTCTGGAGAAAAAAAAACGAAAAAAAAAACAATGAAAACAATTATGGGTCAGAATTCAAACATGAAAAATATATGTAATCTTTCCAATGATGATTAGATCATCGATTTAAATCAATTAGATGAGGACTCGAAATCTCTTCTCAATATCAAAGAACACAAGGCTAAGCAGAAAACCATACCTACACTATCAGGCAATCAAGTTTCTAAACATGTAGAACAACGTGTGAGCTTGCCACTGCTTAATAATCCTGCACTCAAACACTCGATTGATGTCAAAACAATCGAATTAATGAAAACAAAATCAATCAATCACAACTATCTCAATTTTTTCCTATAATACGTAACACAATTAAGGGGGTCTTGATGCCAGTATCACGCTAGAATCATGTAGTAAAACCAAAGCCACCACTGACTCTATCAACTTAAGTACACAGGGGACTGAGATTTTGATGCCTGAAAAATGCAAAACTCAATTGAGCCCTAAAGTTGAAATTCAAGCTCAGTCTAAGGGGGCAGCAGAGTCCCAATCCCCCCGTAATGACAACCATATATCTCCAAAAAATCCATAAGAGAGTAGGGATAAAGTGGATAATCAGTTGCAAAATCAATCTATCGACCCTCTGTCAAATGAACTGCTGCTGGTTGAGCTTACTCCTGAACTGACCAATATTATGGGATGGCTGAGGGATCCCTCAGTAAATGGAAGGCAGAAGCTAAATCAAACCTTTATGCTAAACATTCTTAGACAAAGTCCGCCATTACGTACTCTCATCTCTGAAGCTATAGATTGGATAAACTTGTATAACAATAATAACAATCGTACAATTTGTGAATTTCACTCCCACATTATTATAAAACTTGTGTGGGAGCATAAATCTGACCTAGCACATCTGGGACTCGTGCCTCAACTATTCAAGATTAAAGCAGCAGCAGAAGAATTTGTAGGAACGGAGGTACCCTCGATTGATACAGCCCAAGTGCCTCCTGTGTGTGGTGACATCAATAATTCTCAGAACGTGGAGTTCATAGCAAAAATCTGTACTATTGCTAGTAAGGTCAAAGACTGGTCCTGGCTAGAACCACTTATGGACAGCATCTTACTAATTCAAAAATCAAATGTTTGTTTTGTTTGTTTTATTACTTGCATTGCACACCAGATCCGTGGGTATCAGGGTGCAGAGCATAAGATAATTTACAGTTAGTTACATCACAGAGTAGTACATTACATATGATATTATAAAAGACATAGAACAAGCGGATACATTACATAGATAATATAAAGGACATAGAACAATCGGATACATGGAAGTAGATTAAAAGCATGACATAATCCCAAGAGGGGGTAAATACAAAGAAGGTAATAAGATAACTACTGGCTATGTAATTACAAAGGAACACAGAAGGATAGGTGTCAGGAACAGGCCTAGTTGTCCAAGTCTTTAAGCCATTTTGTTATATTCTGACAGAATTTAGGGTAAGATGATCTGTTCTCAATGTGAGAGGCAGAGAGGTCCAAAATTGGGCAGCCTTGACCGGGAAGCTGTTACCTCCAACTCTTGCTAGCTTGAATCGTGGGAGTAAGAGGCAATTGGTATTGGATAGTCTGCTGGTTCTGGACAAGGCTTTCCTAGTGAGTTTTCTGTTAGTAATGGGGTGCTGTGTTATTCAAGCATTTGTATGTAAGTGAGGAAACTTTTAATTTCATTTTGTCATGTATGGTGAGCCAATTATTAGCACTTCTAATGTCAGAAATGTGGTCTCTCCTGGCAATTCCCAGTGCTGCTCTAAGGGCATTGCCCTGGAGGACTTGGATTTTCTTAATGGTTTGTTTACTAGCCCCTATGTAGAACGCGTTGGAATAGTCTAATTTTGACAAGATGAGTGCCCTAGCCAACGTAATACAATTGTTGTTACACAGAAATGGTTTGCCTGCTCTTATCAGTTTACAAGTATATGCCGTGGCCGAGGTCATGGCATTGACATGTTTGTTGAAGAAAGAGGGTAGAGTCCAGGTAGAAACCCAAAGTTTTCCCCTCCTTAGCGATGGTGATAATGTTGTTGTCAATATTAAAGCCTGAGTTTTTAGGGCTCTGTTTTTTTAGGGTTGATGTAGTACCCAGAATAATCATCTCAGACTTATCATCATTCAGGCATAGTCCATGGGTGGCCATCCATGCCTGGATGATGAGATATACCCTATTCACCAAGGCCAAATCCTTGTAGTAATTCACAGTAAGTGGGAGGAGGATCTGAGTATCATCTGCATAGTTAGTGTAGGTGATAGCAAGATAATCCAGATCATCAAAAAAGGGGCTTTGTGAAGATGTTATATAGGATAGGTGAGACACAAGATCCCTGAGGCACTCCAAAATTAATGGTGATGTGGTGTGCAGCTGCAATGGGAGAGAAGACTCTCATGGTCTGATTACTTAGAAAGGATTGTATCCAGGTTATGGCCTCAGCAGAGAAGTGAGCAGCCATGTCCAAGTGTCTGCATAGGACCCCGTGGGCTACGAGGTCGAATGCAGCCGATAAATCCAGGCGGAGAAGGAGGGCTGATTTTCCCTTGTCCGTAAATTCATCTATCCGGGACTTTAAATCTATTAAGGCTGTTTCAGTCCCGTGCTGAGGCCGAAAGCCAGATTGACGTGATCCTAATAGGCGTTGGATTCCAAATGTTTTTGTATTCGTGAGTAGGCCATTTTGTCTATGATTTTCAGAAGAAAAGGCACTGTCGTAACTAGGCAGTAGTTTGTAGGTATGGATGGGTCTAATGTCTGTTTTTTAAGTAATGGGAGTACCCAAGATTCTTTAAGGTTGGATGGGATAATGTCTGTTGAAAAGGAGGCATTAATGAGTTTTGTGATGAATGGGGACAGGTCACTGGCTGCATCCTTTATGAGTTGAGCAGGGCATTGGTCACCCTGACAGTTAGAGGGTTTAAGAGATAGAATTATTTTTTCATTTTCAATTATAGTGACTTTAGAGAACTCAAAGCAGGGGGGTTCAGCAGAGTTATTTGGTAGTACATGATCAGTTGTGGTAGGAATGGTGCTAGTTAGTAAGGCTTTTTTCACGGTTTATCTTTAGTGCAATTACCCAGCACTAGGATAGGGGCTTCTAGCTCTTTCAAGATGACAAAGATGACAAATAACTCCTTCATGCTAGAATCGGCTTGTGAAATTCTGGAGTTATAGGATTCACGTTTAGCTAGAAGTATTTCATTTTTGTAGAGGGAAGTTATAGTACTAAGGTTGGTCTTGTTTTCCTCAGATGGTAGTGATATCCAGGATGCTTCATACCGTCTTTTTTTTTGTACGTAGTGCTTTAAGGTGCAGAGTGTACCATGAATTAAGGTGGGCTTTCGGTTTACTTTGTCTCATTTTGAGTGGCACTATTACATCTAGTGACGTGGATATATCTTGATTATATTGCTTGACCAATGCATCAGGCCCTAAGTTATCAGGGAGTGCATTGAGAGTAGGGATAATGAGTGGAAGTAAGTTATCATAGGTAATGTTCTTTTTGTTTGTAGTAGGAATAGGTGGAGCTAGCGAGATAGGCATGGAGATAGGTTTTTCAGTAGCTAGGGAGAAGGTCACTAGGTAGTGGTCTGTCCAAATCCGAGGTGATATGGACATAATTAAGGCATTGCAATTGCAGTCCGCCACCCATTTCAGTGCTCTACCTTTGTTATGGGTGGCATGAAGCACACTCTGGGTGAGGCCTAGTTCAGTTAGAGTGTTGGTCAGGCTAGTGACAGATGTGTCATTGGGATTTTTGAATCCTTGGTTCATATCTCCCAGTAGTAGGGCTTGAGAAGAGTTTTTTAAGTTGTTGGACAAGATGTTAGAGATATCTTCCTCATAAATACTGATATGGACTGGTGGTCTATATATCAGATGGATCGTGAGTGTCTGAGAGTTGTTGATGGTGAGCTTAGCTGTGAGATACTCACATTATTTAATGTCAAGGGAGGGTGCAAGTCTAATCGGGAGATTATATTTAGCTCTGAGGGCAATGCCTCCTGCTCGTGCTTCATTTCTATCAAATCTTATGATAGTCTAACCATTGGGGATAGCCAGTGAGAGGGCTCGGCCAGCAGCAGCATGTAGCCATGATTCGGTGATCTCCAGGAAGTCAAGATGTTCTGACTGGATAATGTCAGAAATCTCTGTTGCATGTGCAACCAGCGATCTTGCGTTAATTAGTGCGCCTTTGAGGTTAGGGTTGAAGGAGACTAGTGAAGGTGAGACGTTTGTAATTTGGGTCTTTGAAGTAGTATGGTTGAATGACGCATATGCCGATAGAGCATTGTGTTGGAATGCACAAGCACAGCTAGAAAGGCTTTGCAATTCAATCCTGGAATTTGTGTTGCTTTTCCAACTTATTTGCTTGGCTCGGCTCCTTGATTTCAACTAAAAAGCCTGAAATAATTCTGTTACAAGAGACTATGAAATTAGACCACTTTCTCATTAACGGTTATACCACATATGCACAAGCACTCAAGTATGGGTCTGCTGCCAGACCAGCTGGCGGCCTTGCAATCTTAGTGGTCAATAACCTTGAAGTCTATACCACTCTGATTGAAAGTTCAGATGAACTGCTGGTCATAGAAATTAGCTCTTGCAGTCAACCTAAACAGGTATTTCTAATAATTTCCATTTGTTGGAATCCGGCCACGATTTCAAATGACTCCATCTATTTACATATAGATACCTTACTGGAGGATCTCTTAATTCGACAGCCTAACAGTTATGTAATCCTAGGTGGAGATTTTAACTCTGCATGTCTCAACACAACCAACCCCTTGTTTCCGTCACCTATAGTTAAAAATCAAACCGTCTCAAAAAGGAGAGGGGTAATATGGAGGGAAAATTTAGAAGATTGGGATCTGCAGTTGGTAGGGATGGAAGTGGGTGACCATAATTTTACTTGGAAATGAGGAATGTTGAGTTCCTACATTGATTGTTTTTTTGTCTCTTCCAAATTGTATGAATTTTGTGAACCTGTTAGTGTGGAAAATTTGAAGCTGGGTCATCGTATGTCTATAATATTGAATGTTAATATATCTTCGTGTTCATGAAAAGATACCGTTGCTTGCCATGATAGAGGTTGATCAGCCTTCCATTTCTGGTCAGTGGAATTCAATGTTCTGCCATGAATTAACGTATAGAGTGAGCAGAGACATTATTCGATCATCTGTCTTGAATATCAATGGCTCTGATACCCAACGTATGGAGAAATGGAACACTGCTCTAATTAAATTCCGTCTGAAAAAATTGACACATACTGAAACCAATCAATATCGAGTTGACACACATTCCTTCAATGTGGAAGTGGCTACTTTAAAACATAAACAAAAACAAAGAGAACTCAAAAGTCAACCCTCGTCCTGATCCTCAATTCAAAGGCTCAAAAAATCACAATCGTCAAAAATAAATAAATAAACTTAAAGCTCTGAAACAGCAGTTACATAATGCGGACAACCAGAGGATGATTGAAAACATATGCAAATGTAATACCAAGAATATTTGTGCAGTATTTAGAAGCTCGACTACCCCTCATAGCAGACTTCTTAATACATCGATCTCAGTCGAGAAATGGCAAGAATTCATCCTCCAAAAATTTTAGATGCCAAAACAGCACAGGGTGTGACTTTTGATATCACAAAATTACCGGTTCTAGAACAGTGTCCTTGGAATCTTTTAGAAATTCAAAAGGCAATTGATAAACTCAATTATTCCAAAGCTGCGGGACCGGATGGTATCCCTGCTTATATCCATAAAGCAGGCTCACACTTCTGGGCCGCCCTACCAAAATCTAAGTTTGATCACATTTTTCAGTCTAATCAAATACTAGAGTCTTGGCTTAGTGCAATCAGTAGTCCCATATATAAAAAAGGCAATCCTAATGACCCTGGTAATTTCAGACCTATTGCCTTAATGGATGCCTAGTCTAAGGTCTTCTCAATTCTAATTCTTGCCCAACTTGAGCAATATATTTGTGCTCATGACCTGTTGTCTCGATTTCAGGTGGGATTTTGCAGGTTCATGGGGACATCTCTTAATGCTACTATCATTTCCCACATTCTGGAGCAATCTAAGCAGTAGGACTCTGTACCTATTTACATGGCCTCTTTGGTCATGACCGCTGCTTTTGAAGGCGTTTTCAGAAATCTTTTGTGGAATAAAATGCTGATACTGGGTGCCCCCCCTGTATTGGTTCCCCTAATTGTAATGCTTCACCAGAACACTAGTCTTCTGGTACGTATTAATCAAGAAGGAGCGCTTACTCCCCCCATACCTATATATACAGGGGAAAGTAGGGATGCAATTTGGCATGAACTCTTTTTAATTTGTACCTATGGGATGTGAACAAGATATGGCAAAGGACAACATCTTCGTGATAAGGCTGGGCGATCTCCATCTCCATTGGATGGGATTTGCGGATGATCCTTTTTGATAAAACCCCATTTGGCCTTCAAAATAAATTTAAACAAATCTCCTTATGTGCTTCCGGGTTGAATCTCCAGGCCAACTATTCTAAATCTTGATTTATTATTTTCACTAACAGGAAGAGGATCAACACATTTAAATGGACAATCGCAGATATAAAGATTGCAAGGACCTTTTCCTTATAATATCTATATATCAGATACTGCCTCCCTAAGTAACTGGGCCACAACCATCAATCAGAAAATTAGACGCTTGCTGTCACAGATGAAAATCATACTAAGATGCATTGCAAATACTCTTTGGTACCTGTCCTTGAATTCTATAGTTTAAAAGTTGAACCCATTTTATTATATGGCTTGTATATATGTTTGTTGAAACTGGACAAGATACATGATAAGTTACAGAGAATCATGTGGAAAACAAACTTAGGCCTGGCCTTGCCTCTTCCAAATTCCATCATACGACATGAGCTAGGCTTGAGCTCTCTATCTGCCAAATTCCAATGGTGCAAGTTTACTCACTATGCAAAGATATTGAATCCACCGCCTAATTTGCTGTATCAAGATCTAGGAAGAATGATTCAAGAGGCAAATCCAATCCTTGGTGCGATTTGAAGTGAACTTGAAGAATTTATTAATGAGAATTTACGCAAGCAGTGAAGATCTTAGCTTTGATTTGCTTCAAGATAAAAAGAAACATTTTGAATTTGATTGGGTCCTGACGATTGAGGCCATCAATACATATAAGTTATACAAGGAATATTCATGATTTGCTAAAAAATGAAAACCATGTGCAAAATATCTATTATGCGTTCCTTGTGATAATGCTAGTGCCTTATTTCTTTGATTTCACCTCAATCAATTTCACACTCATCAGTGTATTTATTATTGGCAGAAATATAGTGAAAAAGGTGAAATGGGATGCTGCTGGTTTTGCTCTGAGCCCACTGAGTGCAAAACTATGGAACATTTGGTTCTCTTTTGTTCATATTTTGAAAGTGACAGAATTACAATGCTTAGTAAATTCAATATTGGCAACACCTTATCTTCTAGGGAATTGGTGTGGATGTGTTGTATGTGGGGGAGAACATCTCCCTGTTAACAACACTTACAAAGCTTCTGGTTAGAATCAATGAGTTTTTATATTTGTCAACAAATGTCTAATGTTATAAAATGTTAAATTACAGCATAATTTACATTGGTATGACATCAAGAACTTTGAAATAGATTGTATGTTCTTTTCATATTGTTCGAAAACGTATTTGCTTTGGGTTTGACTGAATCTGAAACTCATGCAACCATGACATAAAAATGCTACTCAATTGTAAGAGAGATTTTAATTTAAATAACTTGAATATGGTTTATATTTTTTAATGACAAATGTTATATTGTCTTTTAGGAGTTTTTATATAATGACTGTTTGTAGATAACTGTACAGCATAATTTGCACATTTGCCATTTTGCACGTAACTTAATTGCGGAATTTGCATCTTGCAATATATCTCAGGGATACATTGGTGCATAACTGTACAGCACAAATTGCACATCTGTTATTTTGTACTCAATGTATTTGCAGAATTTGCACACAGTTATATGTCTCAGTGATCAACTGGCCAACTTGCATGTATCACACTTTATGTGTGATTTGGTGTCAAGCTTGAAAATGATGTGTAGTTAAAAATGTTTGTAAAGGTTGTTTGAAATTTGTCTTCAAACCAAATGCAAATAAATAAAAAAATATATATATTTCTTATTATGAGTTGCTAGTACTGGTGCATTGATTATGACATTCTTGAGTTCCTAGAAAAATGTAACCCTTTCTCCTGTCCATGTAAGTGTTTCTTTGCTTTTCTGTGCTTCCTTGAGTCCCTGCATAAGAGACATTGTGCAGCTAGCATAGTCAAAAATCCATGCCTTACAATAGTTACACAACCCCAAAAACGGTGTCATTTTTTTAACTATGGTTGATTGTGGTGTGTTTTTGTACTGCAGCCGCTCTGTCTCTGGGTTTACTCTTTTTCATGCAGATGATATAATCTGTCCCAAATACATCACTTCCTTCTAACTGTGTTTCATTTTATCCTTGTCTACTTTGTATCCTTTCTCCGCAAGCAGTGTCAGCAGTGTCACTGAATATTCTATACACTGGTTTTCTGATGTCCTACGAGATCATCTTAATACTGAATAATAATGCCCTGTACATGTATATTACCCAAGTCCATATGGGGTACTATGTTGAAAATGCTGAGGGATGCACAGTACCCCTGAGGAAGTCTTGTGTGTTGGAATAATTGCAGAGACTCATAATCTCAATGAGGTTGTGGGAATCAGAGTGCAATGGAACGTCAGTCACAGTGAAATATGTGGCCGCTTTGCTTGAGGCTACCAAAGTTCGGTGACCTAACCAACTAAAGGAGTAACCACCAGACTTGGTTGGCTTTTCGTCCCTGGCATCATACTGAACAAACGTTATTGTTAAAGGTGTGTTACATGTAACATCATCAACCTACAGCAAACTAATGGCCTGATTCACAAAAGTGTTTTATAATGGTGCAATCCCATTGGGAAGCCCTTGGTGAATCAGGCCCTAATTATATACCAAATTACAAATATTGAAATAATTAAAATCAAATCAAAAGAGGTCAATTCAGGCTCTAATATCTTTACTCTTTTTTTTAATACATGATTCTTACGTATACATTGATTTTCTTAAACTGTTCTAAAGATGCAATTACTCTATAACAATGTTGCAAAATCCCCAAAATGTATTCTATATAGTATGCTATCATTTCATATTACCACAAAACAAACAATCCTACTTAAATAGTTCTGATAGTGATAAGGTGATGATTTTAAGCACAGGAGAACAGTGATGTCTACTGTTCAAAAGCAATAATGTTCCTAGTCAACTTTTCATTGACATTTAGGGGTGTGAAATCAGTTTGGAGCGCTGACAGAGGCCCAAGTGGAGAGTAGTATTTGGTGCCTGCTGGGGCTGCATCAGGGCCCACTAAGAGGCCTGTGGTTGCAATGATTCTTTAATTAATTATTTGCAACTTGTTAATACCACGAGCAGTCTCTAAGTGCGGACCAGGATTCAAATCTTTGGTGCTTTGTGTTGTCTTGCTTCCAAGACAAGGATGTTGCCCCTGAGTTATCCTCCGAGTCCTGAAAAGGAATCTCGATTGTTATGAACACATCTATAATGTTTCTATCTAGTCCCATTCTTATTTTCCTGACAAGAGATTTTTAAGGGGACATTGGAAAGGCTGCACATATGAAATTAACCTGCACATCCTTCTCATGAATAGCATTGTGTAACATGCCCTTCAGGTTAATTTTAAATATGCAGCATTTGCAATGTGCCCCTGCTGCAGATGTGTTCATGAAAGTCTAGATTTATTTTCTAGGAACTGTGGGGCCGACTCATGGAATGAATTGCTCTGAAAATAGGGAACTTGCTTACCAAACTGCACACAAATCCACATTCGTCGATTCAGGGAACCGACTGCGCGGGTCTTCTTGGGACTTGCTTGGAGTTTGCGCAGGCAAGACACATCTGTGCATGTCAACAAGCACCTTGAGGAAGACTCCACGCAGAACATGTAGAATGAGGAAGAACATGCACAAATGTGGATGTGTTGAGGGATGGTATACAGCCAAGCAATTGCAAACCTCCTGCAAATATAAACAAATTCATGGATTTTAACTGGGAATGTTGCATCGCGAAAAAGTACATGCAAATCCAGGAACCCATACGCCACATGATAGTAGGCAACGTCTACAGCCACGATGAATCCTGCAATACTCAGAGCCATTTTTCACAGACACGGCAGGAGGAGGAGGATGCCCAGGGCCCAAATCTTTGCTACACACACCACACTTTTTTGGATGCCCGATGATCAGGCATATGGCAGGTACTGTCATGAACCATCGGACTCGTCCCTTCTGGACTTCCTGGTCCCTGACCCACAAAGGCTTATACTCAGTAGTACTCCCAACATGGCCACCAAACGCGGAACGCTGTGTACCAGTTTATGCGTCTTACACATCACGTTCTATAAAGCAGACACGCCCCCGCAGCTCTGCGCGTCTCAACGCTACCCCTTACTGTGGCTATACGTGTGCTGTCGTAGTTCGCTCTCGTTACCTCTTGTTTCCTGGCTCCTGGTCCCCAATTGTTACCTCCACATTCTTCTCTTCCCTTTGCCCTCTCTTGCATTCCGAGAGTGCACACTTCGCTGTTTCCAGGACTTCCCAGACATTCTGAACGATCTAGGACTCGGGACGCTGAACGCACATTGGAACCCAAGGACATTCGCACAGGGTAATACAAGACCCGCACTGTGTGCAGGAAGACTCTGTTGAAGAAAGAACACAGACAGGTGAGAAGGGGGAAAACCTGTGACAGATTGAGACGCCAACAAACCTACACGGATACGGACATGGAGGCGGCAGTCCAAGACCTCATCCGTGGCATTCAGGAGTTAACAACAGAAGTTCAGAATCTCAAAGCCGAGAATGCCGCATTAAAACAGTTAGTCCTGTCACGTGATTCTGCGACCAAGGAAATTGTATTGCTGGGAGGAGTAGTGGATAAATATGATGGTATATCAAAAAATCTTCGCAGATTCCTTGATTCGTGTTTAGTCCACTTTACCTTTAAGCCATATTACTTCTCTACCCCAGGGCAAAGGTGGGCTTTATGATTTTGCATCTTTCCGGGAATGCGTTATCTTGGGCTACGCCCTTAGTTAATTCTGGAGAGCCCTCCTGGATGACTATGATAGGTTCGTACAGGCTCTAAAGGCCATGTTTGACCGCGCAGCACAAGTCTACAGTGCCCAGGAACGATTACTGGATTTCCAACAAGGTTCCCAGGATATGCTGACCTATGTGACACGCTTTAAGCAATTGGCCAAGGATGCAGATTGGTCCCCAGAGGCCTGCTTTACCCTTTTTCGAAGAGGATTGAATGAGGAAATAAAAAATGGGCTAGCTAGGGTAGTTCGCCCAGGTTCCTTCCAGGCTCTTATGGATCTCTCTTTACAAATAGACTTCCGTATCCAGGAAAGGAAGGTGGAAAAGAAGAAGACTAAAATGCCTTGCCAAAAGGCCTCCATACAACCTTCCTCTAAACGTGAGCCCACTTCTGCCCCCACTACAGACCCAGAACCTATGCAACTGGGGGCCTTCCGTGAACCCATCTCCCCGCAAGAATGAATGCAATGGATTCACACTGGGCTGTGTATGTATTGTGCCTCAGATAAACACCTTGTGAAAGAATGTCCCTTAGCTCCTCTACGGCGTTCGGGAAACGCCAACTCCCGATCCTAGATGGAGCACAGCTTCAGGAGAGAGATGTTTGTTCCACATCTATTCATCCATGAACTCTCCTGGACAAAACAATCTTGTGATCTTGCACGCCTTTCTATCACCATCCAAGAAAGAAACTTACCCCATTTTGGCATTGGTGGATTGTGGGGCCATGGGGATATTTATAGATCAAGATTGGGTCACTACCCACCACATTCCATATGAAACTCGAGGCATCATGCAGCCTGTAGAAGCTATCGATGAAAGACCCCTCTTCAGGACCCATCAACCAAAGAGATCCAGCTCTCCAGAATCCATCATTGAGAGGTTATCAAATTTGACATCATAAAGTCTGCCCATTATCCATTGGTACTGGGTATGCCCTGGTTGCAGAAGCGCAACCCATACATCAACTGGGCATCAGGATCCTTGTTTCTTGGTTCCGAACATTGTATGTCTCATTGTCTATCCCTGGATTCCTCGTCAACATCCCCAGAAGGTGCGCCGACAAAACCGCAAGGCCCATTCACAGTCTCAAATATTATCCAGGTTCCTCGGGCCTATTGGGATTACACTGATGTGTTTTCAACTGCTATTGTTCAGTCTCTAGCCCCTCGCAGACCTGAAGACTGTGCTATTGATACTGAACCTTCAGCAGTGATTACTTTTGGAAGGATGTTCATACTATCCGAGCCAGAGAAAAGGGCCTTCCGAGAATACTTGGATTCCAATCTAGAAAATGGTACCATACGACCATCCAAATCTCCAGCGGGAGCTTCGTTGTTTTTTGTTCCCAAGAAAGATACCAAGGAGCTTAGGCCTTGTCTTGATTATCGTGGTTTAAACCAATGTACCCTCAAAGACCGCTACCTGTTACCCTTAATCTTGGATATCCTGGAAGCGGTGAGAGGTGCTGTAGCCTTCACGAAATTGGATCTTAGAGGTGCCTACCATCTAATCCATATAAAGGAGGGTAATAAATGGAAAACAGCCTTTAGAACACCGTTTGGACATTTTGAATACCTGGTTATGCCCTTCGGACTTGCCAATGCCCCGGCGGTCTTCCAACGTTTCATGCACCGGGTGTTCTCCGATATGTTGTTCCTCTTCGTCATAGTTTACCTAGATGAAATTCTGATATACTCCAAGGACCATCTCAAGCATGAAGAGCATGTTAAGGCAGTTCTATAGCGGTTACGTGAACATTAACTCCTGGCTAAACCTGAGAAATGCCTTTTCCATGTCTCTACTGTTCACTACCTAGGATTTGTCCTTAGTCCAGAAGGAATCGGGATGGACCACTCAAAGGTAAAAGCCACACTATCCTGGCCAGTCCCAACCACCGTGAAACAGATTCAATCCTTCTTGAGGCTTGCCTACTTTTACCGGAAATTCATATCTTCCTTCTCGGAGATAGTTCAACCGATCATTACACTGTTGAAGAAGGATACTCCCTTTCTTTGGTCAGCAGCCCAAGATAAAGCCTTCCAGCGATTGAAATCGGAGTTTACACAAGCCCCCATCTTGGCTCAACCTGACATTGATCGACCTTTCATAGTGGAGACGGATGCCTCCAACTTCGCCATCGGAGCAGTTCTCAAGCAGGAACTCGAGGACAAGTTAAAGCACCACATCGCTTATCTCTCGTGAAACCTAACTCCCAGCGAGACTCATTATTCTGTCCTGGAAAAAGAACTGTTAGCCATCCGTCAAGGCTTTACCGACTGGCGTCATCTACTCTTGGGGGCAAAACATCCTGTTCAGGTCCATATGGACCATCGGAATCTTCAAGTTCTACAATCCTTGGAATGTAGGAATAGTCGTCAACCCTGCTGGGCCTTCTTCTTCACACAGTATCAGTTCCAAATGTCCCTGGAACTCAACATAATTGCTGATGCCTTATCCCAACGTCCCGACAACGAAACTCTTGAAGATCGATCCTTTTCCAAGATGTTTCCCCACACAATTTTTGTAGTGCAAGCAATCAGCCTCCTGGAAGACATTCAAATTCAAACCCAGTCCTCCGAGATCTGGAAGGAATTTACTGGAAAGAATCGATGGAATCTTAGAACAAAGGATGTGTATTTATTCAAGGATAATGGCCTGGTTATTCCCACACAAAGACTGCGACAAAGGATCACGAACATCTGCCACGATACCCTTCATTCAGGACATTGTGGCATCATCAACACTCTCCGTTTGATACAAAGACAGTTTTGGTGGCCAAAAATGAAAGTTGATGTCCAACGGTACATCCAAGCCTGCGCAATCTGTATTCAAAACAAGCATGACCGGCGGGTCTCCTACTCCAAACAACACTACCAACAAGACCCTGGGAATTCATTGCTATGGACTTTATTGTGGAATTGCCACCTTCCAGGGGATACACAACTACGATGGTTACCATTGACTTATTCACCCAAATGGCTCATTTTACACCCTTATATAAACTACCATCTTTCTCAGAACTCGCTGGAATCTTTCTGGAACACATATTCTGACTTCATGGGCTCTCTTCCAAAATCATATCAGACAGGGGACCTCAATACGTATCTCAATTCTGGAAACACCTATGCCGTATACTCGGAATCCAACGTGCCCTCTCCTCAGGTTATCATTCACAGACCAATCGAGCTACTGAACGTGTGAACCAAACCCTGGAACAATATCTTTGTTGTTTCACCAACAAGGTCCAGGACGATTGGACACTGTTAATACCTGTGGCTGAGTTCGCCTATAACAATTTGGATCACTCGGCTGTCAAAACCAGCCCTTTTTTCTGTAGCCAAGGGTTCCACCCTTCGGTTCTACCATCCTTGCTCCCACATCCTACACCAGTACCTACACTCGACTCCTGGATTGAAAACCTCATCAACGTACACAAGCAAGCCAAAGAACACCTTGAAAAGGCCTGTGCTACTACCAAGCTCTATGCAGACTCCAAAAGAAGACCAGGACCTTCCTATGCAGTAGGTGATAAGGTTTGGCTATCCTGGAAACTACTGCCTCAGCATTTACGACCTAATAAATTGGCCCCCCGATACTATGGTCCCTTTTCCATAAAGGAAATGATTAACCCAGTGGCCTTCTGACTCAAACTACCGGACTCCTGGAAGAGGGTCCACCCAGTGTTTCACACGTCTCTACTGAAACCATATGTCCAGTCCTCCCGGAATGCTCAAAGGTCTACACCTGTGATTGTCAATGACCAGCTGGAATATGAAGTGCCCAGAATATGTGACTCCAGGTACAGATGTGGTCAGCTACAATATCTGGTCGAATGGAAGGGGTACCCTCCCAGTGAACGCACCTGAGAACCATTCTCAAACCTCAATGCCCCCAGATTACTCAAAAGGTACCACCTTATACACCCCGGCAAACCTGGAGGAACAGGCCTTCGGAGGAGGCATGCTGTCATGAACCATCGGATTCGTCCCTTCTGGACATCCTGGTCCATGACCCATAGAGGCTTACACTCAGTAGTACTCCCAACATGGCCACTGAACGCAGAATACTGTGTACCAGTTTTCCATGTCGTATGTATCACGTTCTATAAAGCAGACACACCCCCGCGGCTCTGCGCATCTCAACGCTACCGCTTACTGTGGCTAGACATGTGCTGCAGTAGTTCGCTCTTGTTACATCTTGTTTCCTGGCTCCTGGTCCCCAATTGTTACCTCCACATTCTTCCCTTCCCTTTGCCCTCTCTTGCATCCCGGACCTCCGAGTACTCGCTGCCGAGTGCACGCTTTGCTGTTTCCAGGACTTCCCGGACATACTGAATGATCCAGGACTCGGGACGCTGAACGCACGATGGAACCAGAGCACATTTGCATGGGGTTATACAATACGCGCACTGTGCGCAGGAAGACTCTATCGAAGAAAGAACACAGACAGGTGAGAAGGAGGGAAACCTGTGACAGGTACAGGTTCCCCCCATATAAAATACTGGACCTTGTCAGGGAAGATGCTCCCAGACGCTTACACCACTATAAAAAGTGCTCACTGCACTACATTTCCTAGCCACTGGTACCTTCCAGTGGTCAAACAGCAGTAGTTGGTGGGATATCACAGGCCACCCAGTCACGTTCTCTACACCAGGTGCTGTCCTGTATAACATCATGCGCATGTGTGCGCAGGCAAATATATATGCCCCGAACACCGGTGGAAAGGCAGACAGTCATGATGGACTTCTACGCAGTGGCATACTTTCCTTGTGTACTAGGTGCCATAGATTGCACCCATGTAACACCACGGCCACCGAGATTGACCAAGCGCATATACAGGAACAGAAAGAATTGACACTTCATAAATTTGGAGGTGGTGTGGGATGCCAAGGGAATCATCAGGGAGCTTTATGCTAATTCTCGGGCAGCACACACAACAGCTACGTCTTCCATATGTCCCCACTGCACCGGGCCCTCGTAGCTGGAAAACATGGCAACACATGGCTCTTTGATGAGTATGAACGCTCATGCACATGCATGAATGTCACACACTGAACAATCAACCCTGCCAAAAAAAGACAATAACAACCATGTCAGTATTTACAGGGGAAACTGCGTAACTGCTGACGACATTCATGATGGCACCTATCAGGAACCCCACAACACCAGTACAGTTGAGGTACACTACTGCACATATAACCACTTGGGCCATAGTGGAGTGCACATTCGGAGTGCTAAAGACACGGTTCTGCTTCCTTGACCAATCTGGTGGGGTGTTGCTCTATGCACCACCAGTAGTCTGTCAAAAAATGGAGGCTGCATGTGTAATAACAATGTTGCCACACAGCGCAGTGTACCAGTGTACATGCAAGTGGGACACCGGCCACACCCACAGGCAGCACCCTTGGCTATCCCTTGTGGGGAGGCTCTGTGCCCAGAACAATAACCTGAGAATGTGCCACTGGGAGTGTACATATGTGTTTGTCCGTTAGCCATAAAACAACATATCCAGGCGCAGGCCCCTAAAAATAATTGTAAGTGGCAGAATACCACTACCATTCTGTGAAGTATATAGTGAAATCATTCTTGAATATCACCAACTGGAGAAATACAAAATATTCTGGCCCAAGTACAAATATGATGCTAGAAAAAAATGCATGAAGTAGGCAACAATCACATTTCAGTAGCTAGCTGATTCATAGGAACCAAAAGCAACAATTCCACCAATTCCGATAAGCAAACCAAAATTTGATGAAAGACCTGTGGCACCATATGCACTACAGGCAAAAACATATCCATGTTGCTGTGAGTGCGACAGCAGGGGTGCAAGATTAAACATGTGACATACATACTGTAAATAGGTATACATTGCCCCCCATATCAAAACATCTAAATAAGAGCCAAATTGCAATAGAGCAAAAGTGTTTGACACACCCCAAGGGCCACATTTACAGGTCTGTCCAATAATGATGCAACCACACATGAAAGCAGCCTGTGACTCATGCCCATAATCTGCATGGCAGTGCACATCTGAACCACACAGGCATATCAACTTGACACAACAGTGTCCATGTAGCACACACAAAAGCATACAGCACAAGAAACGCAGTCCTAGAGCGTTGGCACCTGTACAACAACAACTGAACTGCATGTCGACACCAAACCACACACATGAGATCACAACTAGGAAGGCATACTACAAATTTGATGCCAACAAAGTCGTGCAAGGACAACCCTGGACCCCCAATGCATGTCAAACAACAACAAACTGGTTCAGTGGCCAAACCATTCCCTAACAACCACTATGCCCACAATACACAGTCACATCAAAGCAGTCATGTTGACAACGGAAAATGAAGTGCCCTGCAAGAGAAATGCATATTTTACCTCATCCCATGTGTGCCTGCATCATCGGGACTGTGCAGTTCACTAAACCCGCCCTCTGTCTGCCTGGAAACCAGCAAACCCTCATACCTGTGCATGCATAGAGCTGTTACTTACATTACAATTCCTGCATCCATCATTCCATTTCAAAAGCATCCGTAGAGAAAAACAATTAAATGAGAGTGCCAGCCACATATACATGCACCCAAACATACACCAACATGTGCCTCCCAGAGTGACTTGTTACACATGTATACACAAACTCACCGCCACCCATCACCATGTGTCCTTGCACACATGCATCCACCTCACGGCCTAAGCAACATGAAGAACCCACACAGTTACACCTTAGCCACCCACATCCCCTACACTGCCGGCCCCCCTGACTGACAAGCAGTGAATGTCCTTCTTACACTTACGCAATCTACATGATGATGGTACCTTCACAACACATTCATTTGGCCACAGTACGCCTGACACTGAGATGACCCCCAAAAAGAGAACATTGAGAGGATGGAAACTCAGGAGAACCTTTGTAGTATATTCAATGCCATGATATGACATCTCCTTAGCAACGTGGTGTGTGACAATGCAGTAAACACTGGCAGCGTAGATAATGATGCTAACCCCAAGAAGAAGTGAAACAAAAATCTCACCAATTTCGAACAAAACTTGATCTTGCAGAAGGCAACACTTCACAGAGGGAGCTGTTAGACTGGAAAGTAGGTCAGAGAGTCAACAGGCATGAAACACACATGCGGACATGAGAAATCAATGACAAACAGAGGGCAAGGACACACACACACACAAAAGGGAGCATGCAAAAGGGAAGTCAGCCTTCACAGGTAATGGATTGAATTTGGTGAAATGTGAATAGAACTGGAGCTAGAATTGAAATGCACCCATCAGCTGTCAACATGTTAATAATAAGTGACGGTGGACCCGGCATGGTACATTGTCTCCATGGCAACCAACAAAGATTGGACAACCATGTGTGCCTGGTGTCTGTGGAGCACATTGAATCACAACAATGTGCATCAATGTTGGTATGTGTGTGGATTGCTTTAGGGACAGCAACCCAAGAAGGGGAAGAAGAACCAAGATTGGGCTGCCTCTGTGGGTAGGATTTACCATCAAAAAATGTTCTAACAGGAAGATATGTGACAGGAAAGACACATGTGTAAAGTGCAAGGAAACACTCATCACCACCCCCACCTTAAAGATGTGTCACAGCACATAAACAGCCAGGGCAGCCACCCTCATGACAACTCACAAACTAAGGCCCTTCAGTAATACCCACACCAACTAGGATCCCACAAACAGTGGCAACATGACTATCGGTAAAAAACAGCATGCATACACAAATCATCATACCAACAACCTGTGTCATATGTACCCACGAAGCTGGACCTGTTCCCCCCAAACAAGTGAACTAAAATCATCCCCCACACAGTGCCAGGCTCCATGCCACAAGACAAAACACAAGTCAACTCCTGAGTGCACTTCACTTACCTGTTCATGTCATCCACCGGCCTGGAATCCACTGGATGACACCTGCAAGTACATTTGTAAATCGCAAACACATACTACCTATCCATGACAACACATGCACCTAACACAAAAGTAGGCATGCACCACCCAGTGTAGAGGGATCACAGAGTGCAAGAGAGAGAGACAGGTCACAGTGTGACAATTGACAAGCAGCGGAGTGGAGCAGGAGAGAGTGGGAGAGAGGGACAGGAAAAAGCATCACAAGGCACAGACTGTCTGGAGTGGAGATGAGGATGGACCTTACTGACATCCCACTATGTGAGGGCATAGACAATCTGCCCTATCGAAGAAGATAGAGACATTAAGACCTATTTAAGAAGCATCCTGGTGGGAGAGCACGGAAGGATCAGAGATGGACAAGAACCACAACTAGTGGTATATGAAGGAAATAAAGTGTGTGACAGTGCATGGAAGACTGGCAAAGAATGGGCATATGTGAAAAGTTAATGTAAAGAGGTGGAAAACGAATATATCTACTTGGGTTTTCCCATAAAGACTAACCAAGATGAGAAATAAAATAAAATTAATATAGCAGCAAAAATTTGTAAAAAGTGGATGGCGGCATGTCATTACATAATCCATCATGGTGGATACAACACCCAGGGCCTAATAGAAATCAATTGATGGCAATAATATGAGGGATCGTGTATGCACTGGAGTCTTTACCATACAGAATGACAAAATGGTTAGATGGATTTGAAGGGAAGATACTACGCTCAGGCATGAACCTGCCTAACCCCACTCCGGTTGAGGTCTTAAGACTTGAATTTGGAGTGCCCTCACTAAAATCATCTTGGCAAGTAAAGAGGGCCTTCCTATCAGATCTGAAATGTTCTACAGAAACGTTTTTTTGAAGAGGTGGGACTGGAAAAAATTATGATTAAAATTGACCCAACCTTTGAAAAGAAATAGAAAATGAAGGCAAGACTCTGGGATAGAATAAACAACATTGATACCCTTCAAACAAAAACAAAGATATAAGGAGCATTCTCACCAGAGTTTTCCTATATATAAACCACAGATCTATTTGATTAAATTATGCACTCCAGAATTAAAACGCTTCATAATTTATCTGAGGTTAAATCTATTACCTGCTAGAGAACACTGTGCAAATTGGAAATAATTTGCCGATTATGTGAAGCTGAAGTGGAAAGCAGTAGACACGTATTAACGACATGTGATTCTCTAATTGACTGCTACCGTAAAGGCTATAGTAATTTCATAGCTCATATAGATGATATCATTGAAGATCAATTTTGGGCCACCCTTGTAGGAGAAAAATCTGTAGTTATCTTTGCTGCAGCCTGGGCGATCTTGAAAGAGGCAAACAGGAGATTCATTGCTCTATCCTCAGACTAAAATCCTGTATGCCCATATAGAAAACCAGAGAGACATGCTATTTTTTGTGACATAGATTTTATAATTACAAAAAAAAATACGGAAATTGTGATGATGATTATTTTGATACTTGAATTTGGTTTCTCTTTTAGAAAAAAGAAAATGTGTGTTAAAAGTTTAAATTAAACTATGACACAATAAAATAAAACATGAAAAGAAAGGTTAATCATCAGCTCTAAATCAGAAAAAACACCTGCAACACACACCATGGCATGAAAATCACCAAAATTCCCATGTATGCTACACCCCTGCAAAGAAGGCACTCCAACCATATACACTGACCAAACACTAAACAACGTACACCCTGGTACTAGAACACTGCAAATGGACCTACATACAACATACAGCTGTTGTCTCACCCCCCCTCCCCCAACACTCTACACACCCTAATTGAGACTGTTCCAGGAAGTGTGCATGGATTCCAGGGTGCACTTGAAACTCACACAGGGAGAACAGATGAAGACAAGCTTTGGGGAGTGGACGATCATACACATGCATGGGTCCACAATGTCGGCATGCACTGTTCACTCACTGATAGTGGCAGATGACATGAAGAAGGAATCAAAACCAAAGGACATGTAACAAACCCTTGTGCAGATAACCAACAAGATTGAACACTGTAATAAAAGTGCCCACATTGTGTAACACAGAACTAGTCAGTTACGGGAACACATGTGCATATTTGTCTAACCCGACAAGAATCAAGTGTGACAAACATGTCCTGTGGAATCAATGCACACAAGATGCCCAGGAGAAAGGAGGGGTAGTGTGCATGTCAATGCCCACCTGAGTGGACCAACAATTAGAGGGAAAAAAAAACTCCATGGGCTCAACAGAGAGTGTCTGCCTGAAGGCATTCATATTATGTTATGTTATGTTAAACAATTTGTAATGCACACCTGGTACCAGCAGGCTGATGGGCACAAACTCATAAACAAAAAAGGACAGAACCATGTTCTCATCTTCAACACCACCCTCTCCTTCTCTCCTCACATCTCTGATGTCTCTAAGAAGTCTCACTATCAATTGTACCTCCTCAGAGGTATTCTTCTCACATCTTTAGAATGTAGAACATCTTCTCATGGATCAATGTCCTAGTGTTTGAGAACTCGTCATGTATGGTGGTCCCCATGCCGAACAGTTCACGCCTCAGGGCTTCACTGTGCGCATGAAGATCAGCCCGTCATCCCTTAGTGTTCGCCTGCATTTGCAGTCTTTGGGAGTAGCATGAGGACTGCATGACCTGCAGGTGTTGCTATACCTAGGCCATTGACCCGGTCATGGACTTGGCCATCTTATCCATCCAATCAGATATCTTGTCCAACACATCCCCATGTCGGAGGTCAGCACACAACATCTGCTGCCCACTCTGTCTCTCCAGCCTGCACACGACCCCCACGTATGCAGGGCCTAGGGTCACCAGATGCAAAGTTCCATGCCCGTTGCTGTGTTGCGCCTGTCATTGGCTGCAGGGCTGCAACCATTCCTTGGACATCAGCCCCAAGACATGTAGCCAAATCATGGGAGGGTGGCCTTGCAGCCTAAGCCACCACAGATGGGGACAACCACTGACTGGCCTTGAGAAGCCAGCTGCCTTGCCAAGACTCACACACCCCACCTGATCCACCCATTGGGCCACTCACCTTTGCCCTCTTTGAGGTATGCACATCAGGTTCAGCATCAAAACCAGCTGAGTCAGAAGAGTTTGCAGAGTCTGCAGCATGACTAAGGATGTCTGGAGCACAAGTGGGTTCTCACTGCCTACCACACCACATCCCCCACTGGTGATCTGATGCACCATCAACTCTTCCTCATCCTCCTCCTCCTCAGTAGCCGGTGCATTCTCACCTGCCCATGGACAGTGAAAAACATATTGATACATGTTAAAAGAGACAACAATGCACATATGCTTCAAGGAGTACTCTAAAAAGAAATGGCAGGACATGCACCCATCCGACATTGTGCATTCACACACTTGGTGCAGTAAACAACAGATGCATGGCATTTGCTGACAAGTGCCACTCTACCCCCCATGATATGATATGATATGATATGATATGATATGATATGATATGATATGATATAAGTAATTTATAAAGTGCCTGTACTCAAGTATTTCTAGGTGCAACAAGACAAGGAGGGGAGGACTGGTGGAGGAAAAACCAAACAATCTTACTAGGACTTGTGTCATTCAGATCATGCAAGTGCGGGGGGTGTGGTGGAGAAGTGCCAGGGTGAGAAGGGAGAGTGCAAGTAACACACAAGTTCTTTCAGGAGTGGCTCATAAGTGCAGAGAGTCAGGGGACTGTAGGGTTGCAGATACTGTCCCCTAAGCGGTAGGGGGCCAGGCGCAGTGCAAGGGCAACTGGTCATGAAGGAACCTGGACACGTAATCTCAGTAGATGGTCAGGTAACCAGTGTATGCAGCAGTTGGGGAGATCAGCAAGGGAGAGGGAGAGAGAAAGTGAAAGCAAAAAGGAAGAGCTTGAGTTGCTTCCAGAACCTTAGGTGGTCCTGCTCAAGTTTGAGAGTGGCAGGGAGCCTGTTCCAGAGGGAGGCCTCAGCCAAGCAAAGAGATCTACCCCTAACTCTCTGCCTGGAGAAGTGGCTGACCTTCAGAGAGTTGGAGGTGGATGAGTGGAGGGCTCGAGAAGGAAGATGCTTAGGAAGAGACATGTGGATGCAGTGTGGTTGCTGGCCCCAGAAAGCCTTGTGACGATGCAGAGGGTCTTGAACTTGATCCTTGCAGTCACAGAGAGCCAATGGAGAGATTTCAGGGCTGGGGAAATACAAAACCTGGGCTTGAGGCCAAGGACTAGGCTTGCAGTCCTGTTCTGGATAAGTTGTAAAGGGTGAAGAGTAGAGGCAACCAGATTTTGAAAGAGTGCTTCTGGGGTAAAGTGAGAAAAGGAATAGTACCTCTGAGGAGTGAGACTTCTTAGAGACATCAGAGGTGTGAGGAGAGAAGGAGAGAGAAGGAGAGGGTGGTTTTGAAGATGACACCAAGGTCCAATGAGGAGGATCTCCATCTTATTTTCATTTAGGCAGAGATTGCTGGCAGACTGGTATGAGAGAAGTAGAAGAAGAGACTAATGGGAGCCTGGACGAGAGCTGGGTGTCATTCGCATAACACTGAAAGCTAGAGCAGAAAGTAGAGATGCAGTGGGCAAGAGGTGCCAGGTAGTGGTTGAACGGGTGCCTTCTAGTCAAGATTGGTGAAGTGCAGAGAGATGAAGAGTGGATTGGGCAATGTAAACATGGTCCACCGATCCACAAGAGGGTGAGCGGAGTGGTCACAGAGGGTGGGCCCAGAGTGTAGGAGGGTAAGAAGGAGCATGCGTCACAATGAGTAGGCGCTCTGTGTCACTGGAATTGAGTCAATGCGTATTTTGTCTATGGACATTCATGCAACTACACTCTGCGAACACGACAATGTGTGTTGACAGACAGCTTACATATGCATTGTGGAAAAGAAACCCATAGGAGCAGGTGACACAGATGACAAATAAAACATAAAACAGACAAGTGGCAACTAGGGGACCCTAGCGCTTGCACAAGCAATGGAGGTTGTCTGAAAAGGCAGCAGGTGTTTGTGGGGTGATTGTGCAATTCACAGATTGCACAATCACACTGCACCACAGACATATGGTTAACTGCGTGGTTGCAGAAATATTTATTCTTGTAGAGGTCAGACTGACACGAGTCGCGAGCAACGAAAGCTCTTTCTCAAAGGCTGATTTGCAAAATGACAATGTTTGGTTCATTATTACAACATGAATTCAAAATAGTAAAGCAAGTTGGTACAAAACCAGGAGGTGACAAAAAAAAAAAAAAAGACAGGGTTTCATATGCACACACACATCAAATGACATTGCATGATGGGTTGTTATCACAGGTATGCTAAGTATAACCTATAAACAATTCCAATAGAGTACAATAACATTCAGAAAACACATTTTCATATGACAGAAAACGATATATGGAGAGAGAGGAAAAAACAAACAACAATGAATGTGATGCTATTGTTGAGAAGCTCAAGAAAAAAGAATTATTACTTGAATAGCATGAGGAGCGGTGCGCTACACAGACCATGCACTGTGGGGATTAGTGCATATTGTAATTACTTCAATGAGGTTTCCTGTTCAAGTACCGGACCTTAAAATAGAATTATAAAAATAACACTGTGAGTTGGCGAAAACTGCCAGTCCAGTTGCTTTTATTGGATAAGTTCCATCTGTATCTATTCTGTTAAAGATAAAGTTAAAGCGCCCGGTCACTTACCATAAATGTTAATTTGTACTTGGCCAATGAAGTCAAGGACGTATGCACATAAGAAATTTAAATATGGGGAACAACTCATGAACGTGAATCGATCATTATTCTGAGGAGTTGCTTATTGAGTATGGATAATAGAAGTCAATTAATTTATCGCAGAGCATATATTAATGTGAACATTATACCTTGTAGGGTTTGTGCTGTTGCAACGTAACTATATAGTGCTTGGCTTCCAAATCCGAAATCAAGTAAACAGTTGTAGTTGATATGCGATTGCCCCCATGCGAGTCAGACAGCAATCATCCAGGTATAGCCAGAGGCACATATAAGGGAAAACAAAAAAAACAAACCTAAAGTGAGCGTTTCCTTCAGAATGCTGCTACCTAGCGCTGTCTTGCTAGCGCGTAACTTATTCTTGCGACCCTAGGGGTCGTAGCACAATTGCAGCCTGTATGCGTTTACCTGTCCTTTTGGCTTGTAATCCATTTTCTGAGAGAAGTTGCTGCGTACTTGCCAACCTGTATTATTGGAGCATTACGTGACTAGAACCCTGAGCTCCTCAGAGACCATTGTCCAGGGCCGACCACCATCTTGGTGGAACCCTCTGTGGGCCAGTGTCCTGTGCCGTGTCTTGGGGTTGTGCCTCATCCTGTTGTGCAGGGTGTCCCTTGCTGCTACGAGGGGCACGTAGTGTTGGAGCTACCCCTCTCTGGCTGGAACCACGTTGCTATCCAGGTGCCAGAACAACAACAAATATGGACCTTGGTGAATGAGAGCAGAACATTTCTTAAACCTAATAACACCAATTTTTGTTAAAAAATATATTTATTTGTGTATAGCTTTCAAATATTTGTTCGTATACCAGCTTTCGTGATACACCAAAGTATCTCTTAATTACAACATCCATATACATATACCACCATTCCTTCCGTTATTCATTCACACTTTAACTTGATGTATATATCTTCCACACACAGGGTAATTTTATAAACCTGAATAATCATACTATTACATAAATCAAAAACACCTCTCTAGATTTTCAGTAAGTGTTAACAAAAAATCAAATAGCATCATGCTTATTCAATGTAGTTCGACATATGTTTCTGTCGTCAAGATGTGAAACGGTAAATGTATAGGGTGTCCAGTTAAAGTCTCGAAAACAAAAGGATTGAATGCAACAGGTGAGAGTGCATTCGACCAAAAACCAAAGGATCGAAAACATTTTTAAAATGTATTTTTGTTTTGCTCTAGTTTAGCTTTAAAATGATGTTTTTACACCCAAAACAGGGTTTTGGGGGGTAGGGGGCACAAAAAAATGCAATCCTCTTTTTCGGTCGAATTGACTCGACCCTTTTGTCATTCAATCCTTTTGATTCGGTACTATGACCTATAACCAATGTATAGTGCCTCCTTTATGATTAATATTGGCTTAAGCCTAGCCGATTTACGAGGAAAACCGTGTTGCAAAGTTCTGATTTTGGATCGACTTCACCGCCATTTTAAGACTCATCCAACATTTTGATTTCTGTTTGTACGATTCTCTGTTCTAAAATGGTGGACTTTATTTTCAACTTGCAACCAAGCCTCCCGACCTTTGAGTCCTATTAATGTTTTGGCTATCCGAGAGCCGACTGTTTAGGCTAGGTAAAGCGACCTTGCGCTCCATATGAACTGTCATCCAAGTATTGTCTGCCCACATAAGACTCATCCCTGTGTAAACGTTGGAACAATGTAAAGTAAACCTGGAACGTATGCTCAGGCCGAACTGCATTGTATAGGACTATAGACTAAGGCTTACCGCGGGATCAGAAAGCATACACCACCATTGTATCTTCATGGAAATGCAAACTCATGTAATCCTTTTGCATATTATTGTATAAGGTGTATGTGAACTAGGCACCAACTCTAGACCACAGATTATTAATGTCAAGAGGGGCTGGACAATATTATTCGAAATTGTATAAAAGCACGAATGTTCAGACATCCAGCACTCTCTCACCTCTCTTTTTCAGGCTGGTATATGTTGCGGGGTGTTGAGAGCCAGATAGATATCTGTGTTTCTTTGTAAACTGTACAAAATAAAAGATCTTTGAATCTTTTCAGCCCGTGATTGGTGTATTTCATTTGTGGTACTCAGCCTCGATATTCTCTTGCTCTTACAAAGAGAAGCCCTCCCAGATAAATACGAGGGGCCACGTCACAGAATCTGCCCCGGCAACTGGGTGCTCATGAAGTCATTTGAGAGAGCATCTAGTCTTGCACTGCGCTGGAGAGGGCCTTTCCAGGTCCTATTGGCCACACAGACTGCTGTACGAGTAGCCGGAAACAAACACTGGATACACGCGACGCATGTCAAGAGGATACCTTTCCCTTTGCCACGCGACAGAGAAGATAAGGAGAAACTTACTTGCTCTGTTCCCAACGATCGATCAGCGTTGAGCAACACCAAGGGTGTTTTGGGGACACTTCCTGAGCCCACGGGGCCTGGGGAAATTGCTGCTTTGTCTCCAAACTCTTCTACAGATCCCTTTCGACCTTTGTCTGGTTCTGATGCCAATTAATCACTTCCACCAGGAAGCAACGACGCACTGTTCTCAGATCACACAGTACCAGGGGTCACAAGGTACAACCTGCAACCACGGAGCTAGGTCTACTGCACAGCACGGATGTGCCCACAGGGGAACAACTACAGAGCTTGTCTTTCGACACACTTTTTGCGCCAAATGAAGATTAGGTGGCTGGGGATAGGAAAAAACTAACAAACCACGTGATCAGGAGATCACCAGCAAACGGACTACAGAGCTTTTCACAGGAATCTTTTCGGAAAATAGCCTCAAGGAACAATGCTTCTTATCGTCCCTACTCGTGCAGAACAAACAAGTGACTGTGTGGCCAACAAAGACATTGGACAATCAAATACATGGTCCATGAGGACATATTGTTTTCTCATAATTTCATTAACCAGTTTTACTGTATTGATTGCATCCGGATTTTGGTATATGGAAGAAGTGCGCCCACTTGAAACATTTTTGCCTACTGAGAATGTTCCTACTATGTCTACACCTTTTGTGCACCTGCACACTTTATCTCCTAGGGATTCTCAAAAGAGACAGAGCTATCATAACAATACACTACTGTTAATAATAAATGCAACTCATGCAATCTTGAATAGGACGAACTGCTGGATATGCTCGCACTTACTGCAACATGGGGAAAAAGGGTTGGGCTGGTATATTCATCATTTGCCTTTAACTACTGCATGTAATGCCTCTCTGCGGCACTATTCTTTGGCCGTTGGAATGATAGCATCTCAGGGAATTTTGACGGGATGAATTTGAATGAGTTTGAAAGGCGAGTCCTAACGCCTTTGGGATGCTCACTCTTTGCAAATAGGAGCAAGCTCAATGTTGCTTCTATTAGGCCTTCTGATAGACTGTCCCGACCTTTCCAATCACTAATTTCTTTCAAGATGGCTCCTGTAGGGAACATAGATGCCACGCCACATTCTTATACTGTTAATCATAGGCCCAACTCTGTTTCTTTCTGCATACAAAGGAATGGTACTCATCCAATGGGCGATTTCGAGGGGTGTACCAATGTTGCAAACTTGACCAGTGAGAACAGACCTTTGTATGTAGGCAAAGCTGTCTACTTTGTTTGTGGTAATGAGGCTTTTCCATGGCTACCTAGGGATTGGCAGGGAACTTGTTATTTAGGGGTTCTGCTACCAGGGGTATATGTAGCCAGTACCACTGAAATTTCTAGGGCTCGCCAAAGATGGGACGAGAATGGTGATACTCCATCACAAGTTCTGGGTGATGTAACAAAATCATTTGTACCATTTTGGGGACAGATTATGAACTCTGGGGATATTAGGAGACTAGCAAGGGTACTGTAGAGAACCATCAACCAAACCACTGGCATACTCTATAACATGACTCTAGAACAAAAGGCAATTAGATTAGTGGCACTGCAAAACCGGATGGTATTAGACATCATCTTAGCCGAGCGTGGTGGCGTATGCAAATTTGTGAGGTCCGCTTGTTGCGTTTTCATACCAGATTCCTCCCCAACCATATTTAAGGCAATACAAAATCTGCATGTCCTCAGTTCAGAAGTGCCCATTCCCGAGGGAAACTGGGATCTTAGTACTTGGTTCTGGCACTCTTTACGGTCTTGGGGATGGAAGCTTCTCTCAGTCTTATTGGTAATCCTTGGCATTTTGCTGTTTTGTTGTTGTTGCATACAAAGTCTTCCTGCCATATGTTCAATGCTAGGGGGATGTTGCGCGCAAACACTAGTAACACTAGGACCAAAAGTACATGCACCTGAGAAAATGACTAATGTATTTGTGATGAAAGATATCACCGAGAAAGATTTAATGGCGATTGATATGTCAGATTGATATGATTCAGGATGTATGGACATTGAAACGTGGAGTTAAGAGTAAAGCAACTATTTGTAATAAAGCTCTTGGCTTAGGCCACAAGGAGGGTTTGTGAAACGGTGAATGTATAGTGCCTCCTTTATGATTAATATTGGCTAATATTGGCCTAAGCCTAGCCACTTTACGAGGAAAACCTTGTACTCTGTCCCTACTTTGAAATAGTAGAGAGCCATGCCCACACACACGAAAGTGTGCTGCGTTGACCGAAGACAGAACAGTACGCCACGTGAAGTGAAAGCTCTGTGAACCAATGGTAATGAATAGATCCCCATGTAGATACGGGGGCATCAACTGTTGATGTACAGCTTGATTGGCTCGAAATAAGATCACATTACAGCCTCAGATGAGGATCGTGCAACAAGATGCCTATATGAGTCACTCCAACATGGCGGAGCAGAAAACAGGGGTTGTGACAGTGAATTCTCACGCCGGTCACAACAAACTAAATCAGTATATAGATTCAAAACTCTGTACGCGGAGGATGGAGTACAGGAACTCTATACAGTGGCTCTCTGGGAATTAGGAGGTGTTGGCCCGCAATGTTGTTTTTTCTATACCCGATAGGCATTTGAGTACAGTGAGCCACTGCGCCATATAAGGGACAGTAGGATTGATTAAGAAATGTCTGCAATATTTTCAATACACTCTGACCAGATAGAGTGGCTGTCTCGGTAATGGGCTTTTGTCCTGTGTATTCCTTCTAGGAACACTGACATCACACTGTGCTGAACCCATTACCTATTTGTTTAAGTGGAAGAGATCACTAGACCTCCCAGGTGAGTGAAGGATTGGACTCATCACTAATAATCTCATGACATGTTTGAGAAAGTAGCTCATATACACATTTTCTCTGTGTTGTACCCTAGAGACGTCTGGGGTAGGTTTTTCCTGTAGAACTGTAAACTACGAGGTTAAGTCCACATGTTGGACTATGTGATAAATACTTCTGCAGCTGAACTTTGGATCAGGTAAGGTTGTGCATTCAAGAGGACTCACACAGTATTATAACACTGGTTGTGAGCACCATTAGTAAGGATGCTCGTTCAAGTGCCTTGCCCTTTTCTTTTATTGCAGTCTTTGTGCGGATTGACACGTAACAACTGTAGGATTAGTTTTCCCGCTGACACACAACTCCATCATTGTTTGTGGAGGTGAGCGTTAGCTAGTATACATATTAAGAGTGGTATACATACAAGTTTTTCTGTGTCTTTAAAAGTAAGAGATCGGAACCTTAATGAATTGTATATTTGTTTATTTGTAGATTTATGCTAGATCACATCCCCCAACCTTTAACATCTCGGAGTGGTTTTAACCTAACCATCCGTCTCCCGAAGAAGGTTGCCTATACTGACTGACTCTCTTGATGACAGAAACATATGTCGAGCTACATTGAATAAGCATGATGCTATTTGATTTTTTGTTTACACTTACTGAACATTTAGAGTGGTGTTTTGATATATGTAATAATATGAGTATTCAGCTTTATACATTACCCTTTATTGGAAGATATATACATCAAGTGAAAATGGGAATGAATAACAGAACGAATGGTGGTATATGGATGTGGATGTTGTAATTAAGAGATACTTTGGTGTATCACGAAAGCTGATATGTGAACAAATATTTGAACATTATACAAAAATAAATATAGTTTTTGACAAAAATTCGTGTTGTCAGGTTTAAGAAATGTTTCCGATCTCATTTGCCAAGGTTCATATTTGTTGTTGTTCTTGTTCTGATATATTTAGCCTAAAGGACCTATGCCAGTTTAGGCATCCCTTATTTTTGAAACCATCCAAGTGCCAGGCCACCCTTTGACTGGGGCCTGGTATGTCCTCCTGTGGCTGGGCAGATGTCTCCACACTATGTCCCTGACCCCCTGGGGCTGGGGTAGGTTTTTCACCACCATGTCCCACATACCAGCCCCGACTGCCCCTTTCCCCCTTGGGGCCATTCCACTCATTTCACAGGTGTAACGGATGAATGGGAGGCACACCAAGTATTTTTCCTGGCCAACGTGAGTCAGGGAACAGTCTACATGATGTACGGCATAGATCTGTGGTCCAGCAAGGCTCAAATGTACCCAAAAAGGGAAAAAACAGTATGAGATATGCAGTGGCACCCAAAAACACAAAAGTGTGTATGTGGTACCCGGAAATCTTCTGATAACTGAAAAAGTGGTATGTGATATGCAGTGGCACCCCTAAACACAAACATAGCATACATGTTACCCAGGAAGTTTCCAATGAGTGAAAAAGTGACACACAGATATGAAAAGCGTGCGTATGTGACACACTATATGCCACAGGAAGTACACAAAAACATGCACATATTCGCAGAGGCAAACATCCCCCCAAAGAAAATTGGGTACGCGATATCTGTAGGTAATGTTTCTGTATGAAAGTACACATACGACTCCATGACTCCTCCGGATTGTATCCTTTGTGCACAACTAGTGATGCACGTCGTTTGACTTATCTAACAGCGTCATTGCCATGAGCCGCTTAGGCGTGTTGCGCAAGTGCATAGCGTCACCGCAAGCACGAAGTAACTTGCGCATTTTGGACCATTACTCTGCTATCGGTGAATGCAAGATGCACATCACTGTTCCTCCTGTCTAAAATGCTTCTGATTTAGCCTCCTCTGGCCCTGCTTGGCCTCATTCAGTACTATAGTGCAGCTGCCTGCTCGAAACTGAGTGCCTGCTTACAACCTACACTGCCTTGGTGGGCAAGCTGCCCCACTTTTGACTGGACACCTTTGTTGGCCCTGCAACCACTTCCTGTACTTTCCAGAACTTCCACTTTTACCAACACCAATGTTGCTCCACCATACCTACCCAGGACCCAGGAAGCCGATACCTGCCTCGGTTGTGCCATGTCTGCCCCATCCACATCATCTGGGGAGGGCAGCATCCACGTTGAGGCATAGGACTGCCAATTTCAGCAACACAAAGCTTGGAATCCTGGCGGATCGGGTCCTGGGTGCCTATGATGCCCTCTACAACTAAGCTATACAGCTGGGCAACCACAAGGCAACGGATCTGGGATGACATCACGGAAGCTATCAACACAGAAGGGGGGTGGTCTTGCCCAAGGAGATGGTCCGGAAACACTGGGACGACCTCAAGACCAGCAGCCATGACAGGGTGCTGGCAGGCCCCTCAACGCAAGCCACCGTGGAGGTGTACCATGCCGGCTGCCATGGATTCAGCCAGATACAGCTGTGAGCGTTTGAGATGTTCTATCCGAACCTCCGCGCCCATCTCTTTACCTGGAAAAGTCATCTGTATGCCACTTCCTGTTAATGGATTGTGTGTGTTGTAAGACGCAGCGGATTCTTGACTCATGCCAATGCAGGCCCTTTGTTATGTTAGACATTGTTTGCAGTCATTTCCAAGAGGATTGCCAGATTGTGCATTCATGAATTGTTGTTTTTATGCACATGCAATGTGTGAGCATGGAGCAAGTGTTTGGACATGACTTATGTGGACATGCTATGCTGTGGGCATGTGAGTGACATGCATGATGTTGATGTGTGGCACAACTGACAATGCGTCCATGCAGGCAGATCTGATGATAGTGGCACGTATGCTTTGATGCCTATGTGTGTGGAGTTCATACATTGATGACTCCGGGACTGGGATGTGACATGCCATTCTATTGGATTTGTAAGACGAGTGTATGCATGTACAAGCAATAATAGTATGTTTGGGAAACTGACATGTGCAATTTGATTTCCGACATGGCTGGCGGTACATGTTGCTTGCCTACAAGTCATGCTGTGGAATGTGGACATTGGTGACTGGCTTTGTGTGGGCAGGTGTCCTGGTGCTGTCTCCATGACTATGGCTGAAGTTCGTTCCTGTGTTGGTTGATGATTGAGATGACAGCTTTGCCTGTTGTAGGGGATGTGTTGCTGGGCACTGTACAATGTGCCTTGTTCACATGTGCACTGTGGAGGGAGCTTACCAACCTCCTGTCCCTGCTCCATCTGATGCAGCCGTAAACCACCATAGTGGAGGTGGATGCCTCCACCCAGGCTAGGCCCGCCTTTGGGGCCACAGAGTTCACCCCTGAGGTAATGCATGGCCTGCTGGCTGGGATTGCAAGCCGTATGTGCTGGATTTGTGATGATGTGAGAGCGATTTGTGACCTCCTCGCACATCATCACCAAACCTTGGGTGTCTCAATGTCCCAGCTGTCACATTCGTTGGTCTCGGGTGGTCTCTGTGCACTGGCACATTCAGCTGCCCCCTCCTCCACTGCCTCCTCTGTCCCCCAGTCATCCTACCGGTCCTTCATTGGCACTTCTCACCTGGGCCCCTCTCTAACCGTCCTACTCACACCACCCAGCGGTGGTGGTTGCTGTACCTGCCCATGCACATGCACTGGAAGAGGCATCAGTGGGGCAGCTAACATATCATGACATTGCTGTTACTGCACCCCCCATCGTGCAACATCCAGATGGCGGGCTGCAAGTGCAGGGTATGCTTGGCCATGCAATAGCACTATAGGACTGTCCAGGGGCAAGCGACACAAGGCTCAACAACATTGGGGAGGTAAGCAAATCAGCAACGTTTGGACAACTGACATGAGGAGTGCCGCTGGTTCAGGCATATGTTTGGCGTCCATATGAATTTGTGAATGCAGCTGATAGTGTAGAGGCAGCAGGCTAGAGTGGCATGGGTTGCCAAGGCCAGGCCAGAGGTGGTGAAAAGGACACTGAGGTGGGTTGAGATTCTGGAGGAGGCTTGCAGCAATGCGGGGGAGGAGAGGAAGATGAATGACTGCCTTCAAGCCACTCAGGACCAGACAGTGATACGCCTGCAAGTGGAGGAAGATAAATGTGACTCTGCCCTGGTGGACACAATAGCCCAAAGCCCATTTAAATAGTTGATTTTGTGTTTTTTTGTTTTGGTTCGTTTTTTCCCTTGGACATTCCACCTTTCCACATGGAGATTTTTGCCAGTGTGTATATTGTTAATAAAGTTTCTCGTTGTTCATCACACAGTTGTTGTCTCTTTGTTCATGTGTTTTAGTTTTATTTTGCTATTCATTTCTTGTGTTACTGTCATGTAGGTAGGGGGGCAAACTGTGGAGGGGCAGCATACACTCTACAATTATGTTTGGGGGTTTTGTGGGGGTGCTCACAATGCATGGCCACCCACCAACACATCAGCTTCAAAACAGTGTGTGGTCTCATGTCATGCAGCACCTCTGTCACTGTATTGTTTCTTCATCACGTGAGTTTGGTTATATGTAGCTGTGCACATCATATGTGTGCTTGCCTCACAGATTCTCAGAATTCATTTGTATCACCACAAAACGTGCCTGTCCAAATTATGTTGGTTGCAGGGGCTTAGATTGCTGTGCTTTCTGGCCTCAGTCCATTGATTCATTGCATGTGTTTTGCTACTATGCACTGACATCACATGTGCCACTGTCCTGTCAGTGATGTCTTGGACTAGTGTCTTCCTAGGCCATTCACCTACAGCAGTCAAAGTTAATTGCAAAGATGCATGTGCACAGTGATCCGTCACGTTGTAGCACATGGCTTTATTGTGTGCCATGTACATGGTGGTTGCACTGTGTATCTACTGCTTAATTCAGCTGGTGCTGTGCCACTGCTTATGATGTACAAGGGAGTCCTATGATGAGGTGAAAACCTGCATTCTGCATCAGAGCACCCAGCTGTTGGGTATATGGGTGGGTATGTGCCCAGTGTACTTCATGTTGGTGGCAGGCCAGTTGAATTGAGTTAAGCTGTTGTACACTATTGCACTAGTAGGTGGGTGATGTGGCAGGGCCAAGCTGGCTTGGTGTCAGAGGTAAGGAGGGCTGGTGGTTGGTGTCTGGACTTGAGGGGACTCTCTGGAGGCATTGTCGGAGGTGAATGTAGTGTGGGGAGGTGAATGTCCCGTCAGGGAGGGTGGAGTACTGTGAGCGTGGTGCCTTGGGTGGTGTTGTAGGTGTGGAGAGGGGAGTGTACTGTCAGGGGGTGCCTGGGGGCAGTGTTGGAGGTGAAGGCGGTGTGGGGAGGATGGAGTACTGTGAGAGGCCTGCCTGGGGAAGTGTCGGAGGTGAGGGCAGTGTGGGGAGGGGAGTGTACTGTCAGGGGGCTGCCTGGGGTAGTGTCAGAGGTGAGGGCAGTGTGGGGATGAGAGTGTACTCTCAAGGGCTGCCTGGGGTAATGTGTGAGGTGAGGGGGCTGGTGGGTGGTATCTGGACTTTAGGGGCCTTCCTAGGGGCAATGTCAGAGGTGAGGGTGGTGTAGCAAGGGTGTAGTACTGTCAGAGGGCTGCCTGGGGGCAGTGCTGGAGGTGAGGACGGTGTGGTGAGGGTGGAGTAGTGTGACGGTGGTGCCTGGGGTAGTGTCAGAGGTGAGGAGAGGGGAGATAACTGTCAGGGGGCTGCCTGGGGTAATGTCAGAGGTGAGGTCAGTGTGAGAAGTGGGAGTACTGTGAGGGTGGTGCCTGGGGTAGTGTCGGAGGTGAGGGCCATGTGGGAGGGGAGTGTACTGTTAGGAGGCTGCTTAGGGTAGTTTCAGAGGTGAGGGGGTCTGCCTGGAGCAGTGTCAGAGGCAGGGGGCTTGTGGGTGGTGTGAGGGCTGCCTGGGTTAGTGTTGGAGGTGAGGGGGATTGATGGGTGGTGTGAGTGCTGCCTGGGGTAGTGTCTGAGGTGAGGGAGGCTGGTGGGTGATGTAAGGGCTGCCTGGGGTAGTGTCAGAGGTGAGGGGGTCTGGCGGGTGGTGTGAGGGCTGCGTCTCGTAGTGGCTGAGGTTAGGAGGGTTGGTGGGTGGTGTCTATAACTGAGGGGGCTAATGAGCAGCTGGGGTATGTGCCAGCACTTTGTGTACGGGGTTGCGGTTCGCAGGGGTGCAGAAATTAGTTACATGGGACCTCAGGCACAGTAAATGGGGTGCATCCTTTACTTAAATGGAACCTTGCACAGAGTTGCTGGGGTGCAGCCCTTACTTATTTGGAACCTCGCACAGAGTATCTGGGGTGCAGCCATTACTTACGTAGAACCTTGCACAGAGTAGCTGGGCTGCAGTTGTTACTTACATGGAATCTCACGCAGAGTAGCTGGGTTGCAGCTGTTACGTGGAACCTCACACAGAGTCGCTGGGGTGCAGACGTTACTTACGTGGGGGCTCATGCAGAGTAGCTAGGGTGCAGCTGTTACTTTCGTGGAACCTCGGGCAGAGTACCTGGGGTGCAGCCGTTACTTACGAGGGACCTTGCGCAGAGTAGCTTGAGTGCAGCCGTTACTTATGTGGAACCACGCGCAGAGTAGCTGGGGTGCAGCGGTTATTTATGTGGAACCTCAGGCAGAGTAGCTGGGGTGGAGCCGTTACTTATGTGGCGACTCGCGCAGAGTAGCTGGGGTGCAGACGTTACTTACGTGGAACCTCTGGCATAGTAGCTGTGGGGCAGTGATTACTCATGTGGGGCCTCGCGCAGAGTAGCTGGGGTGCAGCGGTTACTTATGTGGAACCTCAGTCAGAGTAGCTGGGGTGCAGCTGTTACTTATGTGGGGACTTGCGCAGAGTAGCTGGGGTGCAGACGTTACGTGGAATCTGGCGCAGAGTAACTGGGGTGCTGGATGTTGTGTCGGAGGTGGACTCAGAGCTTTGCAGAAAGGTTGGTCTTCAGCTATGTTTTTGGTTTGCATGGGAGGTGTTGCGGGCATTGCTCGCACAGCTCGTATCCCTTTGAGTGTCTGCTGCAAATGCATGTTTAGATCCATGAATACGCGTAGCATGCCTTTTTTTACTCTGTGCAGAAGCTCCTGCCATGTCGTTCTCGGCACACGGCCAATGTAGGAGAAATGCACAGTTTTCCATGAATCGGGGCCCTTAATGTAGATCATACATTTATTCTGCGCAAGCAACATATTTCTTCCAGTGCAATATAAACATGTGCTCGCCTATACTATAGACCTGACTTAGTGACACAATGGGCCTCATTACGAGGTTGAAGGTAGCCATGCCCTTAAGAAGGGCATGGCTACACCCAAATTTGGGTCCGGTTTCAGGTCCCGCGATAGGGAATTACCGGGCCATTCCGACCTTTGCGGGCCCGGTAATTCCCCTTGCGCAGGACCCTGAGCCGGTACATCCCCATTCCCATTTGAGCCTCCATAGGGCACAATGGAAATCGGGAGGATGGTAGCAGCGGTACCATTCATAACGGTACTATTGCTGCAATCCAGTTCTGCTCGCGGGTGCCGCTCTGCACGCCTGGTCTGGCCAGGCGTGCAGAGCGGCACCCACGAGCAGAACTCGTAATGTGGTGGCATGGCAACAACAGCGCTGGTAGCACCATTGTTGCCCTACCGCCACTATTGTAATGAGGCCCAATGTGTGCAGATGCTAAGAATATGAAGTTTAAGGTTGTAATGTCTGTGTGCCAATACCCAGATCTCCATTGTTTTTGGAGCTGCACAAGACAATCAATTGTACTTTGATGGTGAATTCTTTGAGACCACATGTTTTGCCCGCTTTTCTTTATAAGACTTCTTTCATTTGCTATTGTGTACTAAGCAACAAGATGTCAGTAAATTCACAATGTGCATGGTCGTGATATGAAGGCAAATCCCTCACTCAGAATACAAAAGGCCACAACGTGTAGACTCCCTTAAAAAATAACAACACCTTACGTTTCATATTTCATGACATGTTGTCAATGATTTATAACACATCACAGTAAAATGCTTAACAGAATTCACACATTGGAACTAGTTACAATCTAGATGTACTTTCATATCAGAGATCATCTAAGGTTCCACGGCTGAAAAAGTGATTTAGATGCAGGGTTAGACTTATGCAGTCTTTATGATACAGCCTCGAGATGGAAACTGCAAAAGATAAGAACACGGGAGAGAATCAGTAAATCCTTTCTGCCGAATACAAGTTATAACGTTTTTTGTGTGTGCACAGAAATAGTCAAAATATCAGCCCATGATGTGAGAGAACCTACTGGATGTGTCCCTCAGGGTATTTCTTTCAGTTTCAATCCTGCAGAAAGAATGTTTGATAGAAGCAGGCAACCTTTCAGCTAAATGGCAGCGTATAAATATTCAGCTCATTTTGAAGTGGCCTGGGTGGTGCAGTTCAGCAGTGAAAACACATTTAAGTATTCCACAGTAGCTGGTTTCAGGGCTGCGTTTTCCAAACCACACTCCTGCGTACTCACACAATGGGAGCTGTTTGATGTACTATCAAAGAGAAGGAGAGCGGAGAAGACACACTTGTGCGTCTCAGGGAGGGATGACAATGTAAAAGGGGGGCAGCAGACGACCAACAGGGGCTGCGCCAAATAACGAGATCCATGCGGCATCATACATAGACGGTATGGAGGGATCTCTTAACATTCTACCTGGTTTCACTCACCCCCCAACGAAGCCTTTATTCCCACGTATACATGTCGAAATATAATAAAAAATCCCAGTATCCCAGTAATTCTTCTGTGCCTAACATGTACTACTCTCCTTTACGTCTTGATTTGTCCCTCGATCTCTACATACAGTTCAACTGTAGCTCTATTTGACATAAGGTTACACTGCATAAATGAATTAGCTGAAAAGTACCTATGTAACATATTTGATTATATGTCTTTTCTCCTATTAAATATGTTAATCACTGTAGGTTCATGTATTTTCTAATGCCTCTTAATCTTATCCGCATTCCTGTTGTCCATCGCAACATTCATTGGGCCTCATTACGGGACCGGCGATAACCCTGCCGGTGCTACCGGTGGGTTGCCGTCGGACCCGTAATATTTTACAGGTACCTGACTTCCAAGTGCCACCGGCTCATTATGAGTCCGGCGGCCAGGGAAGTCAGGCGTAGGCAAATTGTAAGTCCCCATTTCCATAGAGTCCTATTGGACTATATGGGAGTGGGGATACAGAAGCATCGGCACCGTTAGCAACAGTGGCAGTGCTTCGTGACCAGTCGGCCTACAATGGCCCGGCAGGGTCAGTCCTATGGAGCACCAGTCGGCCTACTGGGCCCGGCAGGGTCAGACCTATGGGGCACAGCGGCTACGGCAGGGAGACTCGGGGAAAAAAGGGTGCTGGTGAGCTTACCGGCCCCCTTGTTTCCGGACCGGCAGACTTAGAATGAGGCCGATTTTATTGTCTCTTCTGTGCGCCCTTGCTCGTCATATGTCTGTCTCTAACTTTTTAACACTAAATAAAGCTAACTAAATGTCATACCCTCGGTTTGTGAGGGATTGACATCTGGGCAGGGTACAAAGCCCTGGCATATTTTTTTTTAAATGGTATGACATGTTATTTATAACGTGCTTAATACCCAGAGGTTTCTAAGCACGGACCGGGGATCAAACCTGTGTTGCTCTGTGTCGACTTGCTTCCAAGGCGAGCACGTTGCACCTGAGCTATCCTCCCGAGACATAATAAAATGATGCAGGTAATTCTATCTCTGAAAAGATAATCTGCTGATCAGATTGCCCTTTCTTAAGCTCTGTGCCACAAGCATAGAATGTATCTGTATCCAGCTGCAGGAGTATCCTGATTTGCAGTGACTGCTCTACCAGTGGCACAGAGAGGATTCAGAGATCACATATGCACAGTTGACAGCCGCAGTGACAGTCAAGTATCTGCTGTGCAGGGGCTGTATTTAAGATACGCCCCGTACCAAATCTATGATGATCATAAGTAGCCCATGATGGTGGCAAGATAGTCTCTAAAATAAAGCTGTGCCTGAGTTGAGGGATAGCGCAAGGAACTACTTAGGATCATGACTGCCATATCCCAATTGATATCACACATGTGTCAGCTCCTGTGAGCCAGCTCTGCTGTGGAAGATGATGTGTATTCTGGTCAGCTGGATGGAGCCTGCCAAATGGCAGGACAGGAATCTGGAACACCAGGCCTCCTCTTTGATCTATTTGTGAGGGCAAGTAACACCCTCCGTCCTAGGCAGAGACACAGGAGGTTGCTGTCCTGAGCACCGGCATCAAAGGAGCACACCCACTCAAATGCAGTAGCCTCATGCAGGGGTGCTGCATCTCTAAATACCTTTGTTGTTAGTGAGAATTGAAGGGGGTGTAATTAGAGTAGGCAGGAGAGCTCTGGTCAATTGATATTGATATTGATATTTTATTTGTATCGCTTTCGTACACAAGTGTTTTCATGAGCGCGACCATGCAAGGAATGGGAACAAGGGAGTACAAAAATACGATCTGACTAGGCCCAGTTACATTGAGAACATGCAAGTGCATGGTAGAGGGAAAGGGGAAAGTGCAAAGGAGGGGGGAGAAGTGGAAAGAGCTGAGCAAAGGAATACTGATAAATACTGAATAAATAGTAAAAAAAGCACCAAACAAAGGTAGTGCAACCCATAAATGGCAAGTGCTAAATATAAGGCAACTGACAGGTTGTGTCTGATAAGTGCAGAAAGAAGGGGGGGACTGTATCTTTAAAGATACAGACCCCAGTGCAAGGGATCGCCAAGAGGCAGTGCGGGTGGGTGGCAGGGTGAGCAGGTACCTGGGCCAGAGAGTCAGAGGGCAACCAGGTGCACAATGTCGAGACAGAACAGATCAGCAGGGGAGAGGAGGAGCAAAGGCAGAAGCAAAGAGGAAGCTCTTGAGGTGCTTCTGGAACCAGAGATGGTTCTCCTCAAGTTTGCAGAGTGGCAGGGAGGCTGTTCCAGAGGGAGGTCCCAGCCGAAGACAGAGATCTAAACCCAGTTTGTTTCTTTGAAAAACGACTGACCCTTAGGGTGTTGGAAATAGAGGAGCGAAGAGCACAGAAGGGAAGGTATTAACAGAGGGAAAGCTGAAGGTATTTTGGACCCAGGCCCCAGAAAGCCTTGTGGACAATGCAAATGGTTTTGAATTTAATCCTTGCAGCTACTGGGAGTCAATGGAGAGATTTCAGGGTTGGAGAGATGCGATGCCAGGGCTTGAAGCCGAGGACAAGTCTTGCAGTCCTGTTCTGGATAAGTTGTAAAGGGCGGAGAGTAGCAACAGGTAGATTTAAAAATAGGCTGTTGCAATAATCCAGCCTAGAGAGAACCAGGGTTTGAGAGACAGTGAGCTTCTGGGGGAAGGAGAGGAAAGGAATAATACCTCTGAGGAGCAGCAGTAGGAAGTTTGACTTTTTTGAGAAATCAGAGATGTGGACAGAGAAGGAGAGCTTTAAGTCAAAGATGACCCTGAGGTTCTTTGCCTCACAGGTGGGAGCAGGAAGAGGGCCAGGGGAGGCTGGCCACAGAGTGACAGGAAAGGAGGGTGACGCTGTGCCGATGAGGAGGATCTCTGTATTGCTGGCATTCAGGCAGAGACTGTTGCCAGCACACCAATCCTGAATGGCAGATAGGCAGTCAGAGATGAGAGAAGGAGAGGAGGTGGCCAAGGGGAGCCTGAAAATGAGTTGAGTGTCATCTGCATAGCACTGGAAGTTGGAGCAGAAATTGGTGATGCGATGGGTGAGAGTTGCCAGGTACTGGTTGAAAAGCCAGGGTGAGAGGTTAGCACCCTGGGGAACACTGCAAGTAGAAAGGAGTATAGATGAAAATAAGGGCCCAAGTTGGACCTTGGAGGGTTGATCGGAGAGGAAAGAGGTCAGCCAGGCCAGAGCCTGATTGGTGATGCCCAGGTTGTCATGAAGACGATTGCGCAGGATGGCATGTTTGACCGTGTCAAAAGCAGAAGAGAGATCAAGTAGGATGAGGACAGAGGAGATGTTAGAGTAGAGGTTGGAGAGCAGATCTTCACCGATGTTCAGGAGAGCAGTTTCCGTGCTTCTGGCAGCTGTAAAGCCAGATTGATGGTTGTGGAGACAACCAAAAGAATCAAAGTGAAGGTTAAGCTGTGAAATGGACAGCTTTTCCAGAGGTTTGCCCAGAAAGAGATTGATGGAGATTGGGTCATAGTTAGCCGGGCAAGAGTGGTCCGCTGTGGGTTTCTTGAGAAGAGGGTGAACAAGAGAGTGCTTCAGAGGGGAGGGGAAAGGCTCCTGAGGTGAAGGAGAGGTTGCAGAAATCAGCCAGGGCATGAGCGAGGGTGTCAATGTGATCCTTGATGGCTTTGGAAGAACAGGGATGAACCTGTTTTGATGAGACTTTCATAGATCAGACTTGTCTAGAGACCTTGTCAGGGGACAAAAGAGGAAAGTAAGCGAAATAGGGTGGGGGGTGTCAGTATGAGGGCCAGAGTTTAAAGAAGGAGAGGGGTGGAGCCCTTCACCATTTTGTTTCTCTGTCTCTCTCTCTTTTTCTTGTCCCCTCCACTTCCTCTGGAAAAAAGCACTTTGGGTGTGACATCAGAAGGGCATAGCGCACTCCATTCAAGAGTAAGGATTGGGCCACTTAGGCAAGCTAACTTTAGTCCAATCACCTGGGGACTTATGCCTTTAAAGAAAGGGGTAATCCACCCCTTCAACAGATTCTCTCAGATCCTCTTGCGACCATTAAGCCTGTAAATTCACAATGAAGTACTCACTGGACTTCCTTTGGGAATTTGTATTTTCCAAAGACCTCAGCCTGAGGTGAAGAAGGAGCCGGCCATAGCAGAAGGAAGATCTGTCCCCTAACCACTTCCAGGGCATATCAGGAGTGACCTTTGCTGTTGACCAGGACCTACCACTTTGAATCGGAATCTCCTAACACTGTGAGAGCAGACCCTGAATGCAACCATCCTGTCCTGAAGACGTGCTGAGTGGAAATCACAGCAGCCAGAGAGCAATCCCTGTTCTGATACACCAAACCCATTGCTCCATGTTTACCTCACCTTGAATGAGAAGGAAGGTGCCAGCACTGAATTTTATGCTCCGCTACGAACCCGAACTATTGCTGTCCCTTCAAGCAAGCTCAACAGTGCATCATGCCCTGTCTAAGCACACCAGCTGTGAAGCATGATCTGACTGCTGAACACTGGGACCTGGAGCGAATCACTGGTGAGTCATACACCGGGTTACAACCACAGTTCAACCCATGTAGCCCTTGAAGGTCTGCCTCTTCGACCTGCACATCAACACACTCAAGATCACCACTTCGACAACCGTGGCCCGCCACCTCGAACTGCTGGAGCACCACTCATTGACCCTTCCCGGTGGCCAAAGTCAGACTTGGCATGGCCAACTGCAAAGCATTCCTAGGACTGCCCCAACCTGTATAAGTGAGTGCCACTGATTTAGATTGTGCAGAGCTTCTGCATTCACTCCTATTGAATGCCCGCTTGCTGCTTGGGCCTACACCATACAACATACCTGAAATGTGCATGATCCATTAACATCATTATCATCAGCACGGCAAGAACTGAATCTAGGTACTGTTGACCCTGAACTGCTCCCTTGGTCCGCTTGTACAATAGAGACTATTTATGTGACAATCGCTCCTTTTTTCATCTACAGTATCCTTTTTGTGACTAGTGTTAAGACAGATTTCTGAACTCTGACCTGGTGGGCAGAGATTCAGAAGGCCAGCCTAGTTCTTGGAACAGGGTAATCTTCTGGACAAGCCAGACCAATTAAGGTAGCATTTGCGGCAGTCAAGACTAGGTCTCAGGAGGGGTGAGAGTGACTGAAAGTCCTCAATGAGCACACAGAGTAAAGGACACTTACAAATCACTCCCAGTCAGGTGTAGATATATTAAAAATACAAATACATTTATTTCAAGGCCTTTGAGTTGCAACACACAAATAAACTCACAGTAAAACTTTTAAGCCAACAAAATCCTATCAATATACATACATACAAGACCAATGGGGTCTAAAGGGTTAATGCACAAAATGGGTCCACAACCTAAAGGGGGAAGGAAACAGGCAGTGCAAATAGTCTTTAGTCCCGTCTGCATCAAACACAATCCTAACTGAAAGGCACAGCTGAAATGGATGGATGCGCCAGGGGCCACCGGTAAGGGTTCCAATTACCCACCGACCCCCGGAGCACTCTGGACCAAACTTCGGCAGTTGTGTCCACTTCGGTTGCAGGTTCAAATGTGGTAATCTCACGGCTCTGTGGCTGTCAGTGACGAAGTTACAGTGTTGATTCCCAAACGGGACAGTGATTATTTCTCCACTCCTGGTGGATGGATCAGGCCAGTTTCACTGCAGCAGGCTTCAGGGCACAAAGGACCACAGCTGCAATGAACTTGAAGTTCGTCACCATGGCTGGGAGACACGGTAACCGCGTATACTCCGGTTTGGGCGCACTCACTTTACTCCAGACCTGGGAACGCCAAGTGTACGAAATTCGGTGTGAGAGTCCTGTGTAACACGTTTCAAGCACCTCTTCAAAACGACGGCTGTATCAGGGCAAAAGTTCTATGCAAGCTGTTGATCCCACTAGTTGGCCCAAGGACACTTCCCAAAATGCTTACTTGCAGTTTTTGATGAAGGTGCTGAGAATAGTTGGTCCCACTTTTCCAATGGGTCGAAGCGTCTTCGCAGACCTTCTAGGGTGAGCAGATAAATTGGGGTCCCACAGGATGACAGCAGGCTCAGGTTGCCAAACCTTCCAGTGGGTCACCAGCGGTTCCTTGATTCAGCTTCCTAGTTTCAGGATACTTGGATTCTATCCTTCGTTCAGTGAGAACTCCAGAGATCGACATGGTATGGGTGTTTGGAGCCTTCTCTTATCTAAAATCTCCTTTGCGCCAAAACGAAGAGGACCCAATGGGCGATCTGCTCACATACAGGCATACCATATGTGGATCAATCATGGACCACAGTGGTCCCAGGCATTCACAGCACACCAGACTCTCGGGCACCCAGGATGTGCATTGGAACAAAACAGTCCAGCCCACATCCTGGGGGCGCACACTCAAGGCATGCAGAAGCCTGCGAAAGCTTGGCATTTCATGGGAAAATGCAGCCCCAAATAAGGACTGACCCGGGTCGGCTCGACCTGGGGAAGGTGAAGCGGCAAGATGACCAAAGGACAGGACAAAGAAGCTCATGACATGGCCATTTTGGAGCAAGGCCACCTAACCGTGCCAAACACGGTAAACGTGGTTTACCTGGTAGGAAAGGGTTAAAAATACACGAAAAAATAAGCTGCCACCAGCCCTGTCCAAGGAACATCTGCACTTCTCCTAAAAAATCCTTCTAGAGTAACTAGGGCCTTTAAAAATGATAGGAAGACCCAAGTGCACTGTACTGTAAGGTACTTGGTGCACTTGTAACAAGTTGCAGCAATGTTGCAACCTTGGCAAGACTAAGGGAAACAAAGTATCCAGTACTGACTATTTTTATGGGCATGTTAATTTCCCCATAACAAAATGAGCAAAAAGCCCAGAGGAGTGCAGCAGAAGGCTCCTCTGGCAAGGTCAGACTATGATGTTTAAACAAAGCAAAACTTTGGGGGGTACCCAACTGGAGGGAAAATTACACATGCAATGGAAATCTTTCCTAACAGCTAGTAATTTACTACCACCTCTGGAACTACGCTCAAAGTTCTAATTTCTACAGTCTTTCACATATTCCCTGTTCTTCATTTGGGGTGGGTTTTTGTACAGTGTTTTCCATTTGTTCTATTGTAGATGGTGTGTTTACTTAAAATATATATAAATAGTAATAGAACCTTGATTGAAAATTCCCTTTTTTTTGGACTGTGATACTGTGTTGTTTGGGTCACTAGTGGTTCACCTTTAGACCCCTCTGCAGAGCATAGACTTCCCTCGGCACATATTACCACAAAAGGGAAAGGAGGTATATCTCTTATCTGTCCTTGTTTTACCTTCATGATTGTGTTATGTTTTGTTTTGTAGAAGTGTGAGGGCTGTGTGGACAATTATAGCCCTATTCATCCATGTCATCCCACAGGGAACAATTGAATTTGTCACATGGTTTCTTCTCTTATATTTGATATTTGCAATGTTCTGTCTTAGCTGTATCAACTATGACATATCTGTCTTTTCATTTTGACACATTACTATGTATAAAGTTGGTACCCTTTAGTGCGCTCCTTGGGAAGAATTACTCAATCACTTGGTTATGTTAATTCCAATTTGTTTATTCAGTATAGGTTCTGGATACTCAATGCACTTCAAGTTTCAATAAATAAACTTTGTCTCCCAGATTGTCTCCCAACACGTGTTTCCCCATGACTTTAGCCACGGTTCCTCAGGGGAGATTCCTTGTCATGTTTTTCATATTTCTGATTAAGTATTGATTGGTATTCAATTTTCTCTCTCATCGGCTCTCTATTTGTCTTCCTTTTGTTCTTTATCCCTTTTTTCTTCTGTTTTTCTTGTGTGTAGATTCTTAAAGATTCAAAGATGTTCCTTTCTCTCGGGAAGAATTACTCTCGGTACCGAGAGAAAGGAACATCTTTGAATCTTTAAGAATCTACACACAAGAAAAACAGAAGAAAAAAGGGATAAAGAACAAAAGGAAGACAAATAGAGAGCCGATGAGAGAGAAAATTGAATACCAATCAATACTTAATCAGAAATTTGAAAAACATGACAAGGAATCTCCCCTGAGGAACCGTGGCTAAAGTCATGGGGAAACACGTGTTGGGAGACAATCTGGGAGACAAAGTTTATTTATTGAAACTTGAAGTGCATTGAGTATCCAGAACCTATACTGAATAAACAAATTGGAATTAACATAACCAAGTGATTGAGTAATTCTTCCCAAGGAGCGCACTAAAGGGTACCAACTTTATTTTTTGGAATAGTACATATATTGCTGCAGCCACAATACAGGCACCCCTGGTGCAGACCCTTGGCCGTCTGAGAAAGGAACCAGAGAGGCACAAAGGCTTCGCTCTAGATAGGAACTCAAGCCGATATTGGCTGCAACATCTGCTTTTTCAAAAACATTACTATGTATGTTTGTTTTAAATCTCTCCCTATTCACCTTTCACTTCCCATCAATTTCTGCCAATTTTTCATGTTCCCCATTCACACATGCATTCTCTCCCTCTCTCCTCTTCTCCTAAACTCAATCTAGTTGCAAGGATTTTGCCTCATTGCTGTGGAAGGGATGGACAGTGTTCTATGAGCTAAAGCAAAGCTTCCAGATCACCTCAACTCAACCATCAAACATAAGTTAAAGGTTCTCTGAGGTACCCATGGCTCTCCCACCAATAGCATGGCCATAGTAGAGTCTTATCCATGAAAGAGATGATGGGGTGGAACAAACAAAACACACAATGCAAGCATCTTACAAGACAACATTAATATGGAGTGTGGTAGCCCCTCTACTGAGAATAAACATGTCTCAAAGTCCCTATTCTATGGAATTTATTCCACTCAAGAAGCTCTACTATCACGTTTTAGCTCACTGCACCCTTCACATGGGAGGAATATCTATTTGCATATCGTTCTAGTCCCACCGACAAGGGCTGAAATGCTAGGCAATTCTCCTCTGAAAAAGAGTACCATCATCAACCCCAGACACGTGTTTCAGACTTTGTGAGCCTCCTCAGTGAGTTGAAGGTGTACCTCTATAAGGCACATTGAGCAAGGGGTCCACGTCTGGGAACCCCTTGGTTACTTAGGGTAAAACCCGAAGATTTCGAACATTAAAAGAGAGTGTGGGAGCCCCTCTACTGAGAATGAACACAGGTCAAATACCCTAGAATTACTTCTTTGATTTATAGTGCTTTGAAGTATAGTGCTTTGAAGTATAGTGCTTTGAAGTATAGCGCTTCACTGAATGTGTTAGCATTCTATTGCCAGCATTAATGTGGCACACACATATAGTCATTTTATGTTGCCAACAGAACAGATGAATATATGGCTAGAGGCATGCAAGGTATGGAATTCATATTGCAGCCAAAAAGCTCATTATAGAGTGTAAATGTGCATTAATTATTTTTTTATTGTCTGTTACTTGAAATGCCTCATTCACAGAAGACTACATAGCTATCTAATTGACTGACTTAATTAACAAATACTAATGACTAGTACTAACTCATTAACATTATAATGTAATCTCTATGTGGAAATGAGGTGGAAATACATGTTTTGAAATTCGATTTTAAACTTGCATTTTTCTCTGATTTTCTCTGGCTGCGGTGAATGTGAAGGACAGGAAGGCAACAGGATATCAAACAGAAACAGTTATTATAGTATGAAGCTCCCATTGTTTGTGACACAGGGGTGTCAACCTAATACACGTTCTGCTAATATGATTGGAGGGAAGTATATCTGCAGATAGGCTGCGTAAGCAGCAGAGTTCTGCTGGGCGAAGTCTGACAGAAAAAAGTGGAGATCGCTTTTCCTGAGCTGCCGAGACAGATGATCTGAGACTGGGCTGTGAGGCAGGCATGCCCAGTCTCACTTACCACCGGCTTCAGAATTCCATGTCTCGCTGTGCACTTGAAGCTTTCAAGATAACAAAGACAACCCTGATCCTATTCTTCGGAGGTGAGCGAAGGGAGGACGCGTGGGGGACAGATAATTGGTAAATATCCAAAGTGAATTGAGGTTACTGTGTGCTGCTATACGAATGACCTCTAAAAATATCAGGCAGGCAGATTAGAAAAAGGGAATCCCCTGTGTTTAAATGCCACGCTGTAATGTTGCAAAGTGAATATTGTTCTGTCGCTGTATTTTTTCTCTTCTTTTTGTTACAGACAATGCAGTAATCTCAATGTACAAAGGGTAAGAGGTTTACTTTGAAATGCAACTGTCATAATACAAATGATATGCGCAGATCGTGTACAGTGTTTTTATTTTTGTCTTTTCTTGGTGCATTTAGAATAATATCTCGGGAAAGGGGGAAGATTTTTAAGTAATACATGTGTCATGTTTCCCATGCATATGGAATAGATAGAACTAGCATTGATAAATAGTTGTGTGCGTGTGTTCACTCAGTGCATGGTGTCTGGGTGGAATCTAATATAAAATTTAGATTACTGGGGGTCCATGAACCAGTAATAAATCTGTAATGAGGCCTATGGAAGCACAGTTCATCGATGTATATAAATCAGTGATAACACCACAGTTATTGAGGATGCTATATGTGAAATTGTGGTGTTTATGAATGTAGGTCCAATGCCCTCTATAGATCACAAGAACATTATAAGAGGAAGGTTTTGTGTATGCTGGGGCCATAAATAAAACAGAAAAATCATGTTCACCACTAAAGTACCAACAATAGTGTATACCACTAATTTATCCCATATAATGTAATAAGGAATGGTCACTGAAAGGAAATAAGGCCAAACCAAATCTAAATACAAGGAGTGGTCACCCCCAAATTACCATTTTTGGCAGTAAGAAAATACCGCCAGACCCCTAATCTACACAAAATATCCAACAAGACAAACATGGGCAAAGTCAACAGTGTTGGCTTTTGGTAGGCATATGATATGCATTTTCCAGACACATACATGATGATACAGTAATGATTTTGCTTAATATGTTGATAGTTTGGTTGCTCATTAAGTGGGCACCACAATATAATGTCTGCTGCCATGCAATCCCACTCCACAATTCTGGGGACAGGCTGATTTAAACTCAATATTTTTTTTGTAAAAAATAATCAATATGAAGGAGGTCTCATATTAGGCAGACAACGTTACAACAAGACATAAGGTATACTGGTTAAAATGAATAGCATGTGTATTCTGCAAGTTTTGATTGGTGAAGCAGTGTTATCAGTTCAGAACACACAAAGAATGTGCTAAACATATATAATTGTTCCTCCCTCTGACCTCACTAATAGAGTCCCACTGTGAAGCTTTAAGGATGAAGGGAATATTGGATTTAAATTTGCATCATTTTTGTGGGAGTATAAATGACACAGATACATGTTCTCCCATTTCCTGTTACTTATTAAATAGCTATGGCCTTCACAGTACACCGACTTTCAAGTGAATGCTCATTTGGCTCAGGTATGGACAACTTCATGTAATAGCCCAATGTTAACTCTTTCTGTGAAAACATGTTGGGTACTATTTAGAGAGATTATAATTTACAAAGAACTACACGTAGAAGGCATGCAAAGCTATTGAGCAGAGCAGAGTGGAAAAGTGTAGCGGGTTGTTTCTGCTGCTCCATCAGTGCAGCACTAGGACCACGAAGCCTGGGAGGCACAAAATTGTAGGATACTAAATCAGCTGGAGGACGCGGAGCAGGAATCTGGAGCAGGCTGTTTATGCTGTTCCTACTGGTCCTAGCTCCCTGCACCCGGTCCTGATGCCTTCATTTTAATCTCTTCAGTCCTGATTATTTCTTCTTGTCTGCTGTGCTGGATTGAACACAAATTCCGAGTGTAGGGACTATATCAGCTGTTAGTGATTCTTGTCAACTGCATTAAGCCCCACATTGCACTAAATTCACAATGGGCAACCTCTGATAACGTTGTGATATATTGATATTTCCAGATATGTTGGCATTTTTTAGTGCTAATGACTTGCCATGCCTTACTGCTACTAGGCATTTTTGTGGTACCATATAGCATTTACCTTTGTCCACCAAGGACATGTGGAATATTGGAACATTGATATATTTCTGATACAGTCTTTTGCTAATGGCTATTGTCTGCAGAGTACAACACACGAAGCACAAGGAGACACAAATAATATAGTTTTCATTCATTTTTTATGGAGTCCCTGGTGATACTCACTTTATTTTGGTTTCATTTGGATTTGGTTATTTCTTGGTCATTGTCTCTGAAAGCGCCTCACGTATACATACACTAACCTCATTATTCTATAATTCTATCTTGATCTTTATTTATAAAGCAGGGCTGACAGTGTGCCTATGCATTTGAGCTGTTCCTTATTTTATTCTTAAGTGCCAAGCCATTGAGTATGATTGGATCAATTCTTCTTGGCTACCATTGTCTGTGGACAACTGTGCATGAAGTTCAATGGGAAACTGAAGGCCCACCTTTCCCAAAGTAGCCTGGTGGGCATAAAACTGAAGAGAAGTCACAAAGACCCTGCACCATATCAATGCAGAGGGTCCTTGGATGCCAACTTTAAGTCTCTGGCAGGATAACGGCGAAGACCATGCTTGTAAAAGAAGAACTGGAGAAAGACGCCTGTGCTGTGTGTCTAATAGTGCACAATGGTTCCCGAATTACTGTCGATAGTGCTATTCCTCCGAAAAGTACCTCCCACCTCTCAGCTCCTACTCCTATTAGTGTCCTAAATTTGTGCACTGATACTGTGAGATCATATTTGACTTCAAAGACCGCCAATGTGGGAGTTCCGGTTGTTTCTCCTCACAGCAATGTGCGCATATGAACCAGGAGAGCTTAGTACATAATTCTCCTCTTTGCTTGCAATCACTGTGCATTAACATTGTGCCAATTGTCGATAAAGGTTCTTTTGTGAGTGAACTATCTCACAAAGTCTCTACTTTGATGGGGAAAATTGCCAAGATAGCCTGGGATGTCAATAGAATGTTTATCTTTTTAAAGACATTTAAGCAAAGAACAGTGGAGAACTGTACATATGTGCGGATTCATTAAGGAATATGTCATGTTTAAAGGAGGAAACTACCATACAAAATAACTTTCTAAAACCTTAGTTGCTGCTCAAATGACTAGGCAAAAAAGACTCTTTGCTACTATATTTGCCTAATCTAATTTAGTAACATCAATTTCCCCATTGAGTGATGCTGCTAGTACAGTTTCTGGTTACCATATTTTTTTAATTTTGAAAGCAAAATCACACTCATTTGTAACTTTCTCCAATGGAGACTCCTTTGTTGGGCGTTGTGGTTGATGTTCCTTTACTTGATCTTGGTCACTTTCGATCTACAGTTACTTTGATGAATTACATTTTATCCTAATGGCCAGATGTATTTCCTGGGTGGGCTTGACTGTTAAGCATTTCAAGGGGGATTGTATAGTAGTTAACTTCTCAGATCGAAACCTTTTGGATTATCTCTTCAATTTAAGTTTGAGTATGCCCACTGGATTTGCGAAAAGTGAGATCTGTCTTTTTTTATCCTCCTAGTTCTTTTGTCTCAGTATTCAATGACACAATGCCACAGTTCTCGCCAACAGCATCCTTAGCTGACACTCTCAGACCAAGCAGTTACTTTCATTATAAACCCTTCTGTTGGTAAAAGTGCTGCAGTGGCAGAATTGTTCTGGTTAACTGGTGCTTTGTGGTCAGTTTTTACCGAAAACCACCATGAGGCATTATCCACAATCAATTAAATAGATTGAATGCAGGCTCCTGCATTATAGCATTTGTTCTGCCTAAATCTTCTTCTTTGCTGATGTATGTTAGGATTTATGTCTGCTGTAGTGTAGGGCATTAGTTAATTGGCTACATGTTCATTGCTATGTTTTAATTTGGGATCTTGGCTAGCAAGATTTCAGACTTAGCACTACACCAGGCACACTAAGTTTTCATATCGACTATAGTGGATACATCAGACTTCACCCTATATCACAAAATAAACAAAATGAGCAGGCCATACAATAATAAAAAAACATACAGGCTTTCACAATTATGCCCCACAATTTGTATCCATTCCACAAACCATAATAAAAGAAATGTGCAGTAAAAGGCATCAGCATTACATAGTTCTTGAATGCTTGCTGGAAACAGGAAGAAAGGCATAAACATAGATTGGCAAAAACGCAGCTTTTGTAAAATGTTCAATCCCTTTATATTCACAGCAATATTGGCATAAGTTCCCTTAACATCCTCCACCAAAGACCATGATTTCACTTTCGCCTTCAACGAAACCAGATACTCCTTAACGTACTTGGAAGACTACATGCATTGTTATCCACAGCCTTGAAAGTAAAATGACAGACAATAAGCACCAGTGGAAACTCCCCCTTTCCAACAGATTTCTATTTTCACGTGGGCAAACACATTTGTTGTTCAGTAATCGACGTTAGTGATTAGGCTGAAGTCAGAATGGGCTTGTTTAGGCCACATTCTGTGCTGCAGGCTGTAAATACATGACTTCCCACTGCAATGTAGGCCTTGGAAAATAAATGAAAACATTGAAAGCTGAACGGCAGTGTGCTTTGTGGATGTTAGATTCAGAGAACAAAAAGACGGCAGAATGTGTGCTGGAAAATAATATATTTTTTGTTCATATGGGGAGGCCAGGGAGCTGGGAGGATGGTATCTTTCACATTTCATATGGACTTTCTTGATGGCATAATGAGCAAGAGCACTGTACAAAGGTCACTGCGGAAAAATCCAGAAAAGGCTGGAAAGATATTGGGGGGTTGTCCAAAATGTGGTTGATGTTCTACCAGAAGCTTCATTAATGACATTGGGATACGATGCATGAAAATGGGTGGAGAAACAGTAAAGGGTCTTTACAAAGATATAGGCAGAGCGGAGGTGAAGGAAAGAGAGCCTAAACGCTGGGGGAAAAAGTAAGAAAAGAGGTGAGCGATAGAAGGAGTGAAAATAGTGAGAAGAGATGAAGGAGAAGGAGGACAAGTAAGAAGATCAGTTCGAGTGCTGACTGAGCTGGGCTGGGCTGTGTCCTCGCTGCAGAGGAAGGAGACGGGTGCTGGATGATATTGCTTTACTCCTGGAGATATACCCGGGGAGTGAGAGAGAGCAGCCAAAAAGAAAAGGAGAGTGTTCTACAGTGCAGGCAGGATAGTCCGATATCACATTTCTGGTGACTATAGCTGAAAAATGGAAGAGATAAATCATTAATTAGGGTAACCTCATAATCTAATCAGTGATGTGTCAAATTTGTCACAAAAGGGCAAAAACCCATATATTGTTCAGGTACTGGAGAACAAATTTCAGTTTCAGTTTTGGTTTATTAATATTCTTAATAGCCTTAAAGGCTTTGTATATACAACATAAAAACATATAAGACAACATTGTTCTTTCCAATTACAAATCATAGTATAATTTAGACCATGGCACATAGTATGACAATCAATTAATAACCATGTTATATATCATACCCCATCCTCAATACATCTCAAGATATTTCATATCATTACAAAGTATCGAAAACTAATGGGGGTTGAGAGATGTAGACACTCTCCCCCGAACCACAGAAGCTGAATGAAGTCGACCCTCCACCCGTGGTTGGCACAGGTACCTGATTATAACCACAGAATACCACGCGGCAGCCAGTGGGGGGAAGAGGGTTAGGGAGAGGTTGTGGGCAGGGAAGGGGAATATAGGATCACCGGAAAGAGGTTTAGGGAAACACCTAGTGTGGATAGGACCGGTGTTACGCTCACCTGACTCCCACGGAGGCGCTGGCCTGGTTCGCGCTGCTGTGACCTCTTCTAAGGTGATGTGCAGGGTTCGGAAGATGGACTGGACCGGGCCCCCAAATCTGGCTTGTCTGGCTCGCAGAAGTATCCTTCTGTAGGCGAAAATAGGGGATTAACTGTCTGCGGGGTAATGCAATCGGCCTCCCACTTTCCCCTCTCACCCTCCTTGAAACCGTTCTGTGATTTCTCGTAGCGTCTCACCTTAGGGTCTGGAAGGACGAGCTCTCCATCCTGCTTCTGATGCAGGGGCGCGTTGGTATCCAGTTACTTCACTGGATTTTCGGATTGGTGAGAACCAAACTTGCTTGGCTTCCAGGTACGTTTTTTGATAAGAGGTTCCCCTTGTGTCCATGCATTAATGTACTAATGCTAGTGTCTTTTTCCCCATAGGGGCCGGGGTACGGAATGCCGGGGAACAGGCACCGATCTGAGATGAGCGGTGAAATCCTTGTAGAAATCAGGTAAGTCTTTAATGAGCGTTTTTTTGGTAATGTCTTTTCATTCGCTCATTAACGCTGATGTCTTTTTTTCCCCTTAGGAGCCGGGGTCCGAAAATGCCAGGATGCGGCGCGGACCCGAAATGAAGAGGGAATGAATCAACAGGTAAGTCTTAATATGGAGATTTAACTTTCCTTATTCCCTTCTCTCTCTCACCATTTGTTCTGGTGTTTTTCTCCCTAGGCGCTGCGGCGTGACTGCGAATCCGGATGATCGCTGCTGAACATGGAGGCGCCCTGTAAAGGTGAGTGGAATGCGGCGCTGCAGCGATTGACGCGATGAGCTTTTAAATTAAAGTCTTCCTTTTCAGGATTGTCGGCGAGATGTCTCTGGGATGCGGATTTAGCATGTAAGGACTTTTCCTTCTTCTGTTCTCTTCTTCTCTTCCTTTGCAGGTGATCCAGGATGCTGGCAGGCGTGGCAGAAGTCAGGATGCAGGAGCAGACAAGGTGAGCGTCCAGCTGCTAGATGCAGAACAACGCGAAGCACGTGTGGCTGTTTGGGTGGGGTTTAAATAGCCTTGGAAGAAGTTCCAGGTATGTATCCTTCCTCCAATCAGGTATGTATCCTTCCCCGACCACGCCCGGATGGTAAATTAGTCCCACAGGTAAATTAGTTCCTTTCAGGCCTCAAGGAGGCCGGGATCCTGCAGCATGGTCTGCATCAGGTAAGTGCACCCAAGCATTCCCATAATGAGCCTGGCGCCTATGGCGCCAGGACTGATGTCTTTTATGAGCCTGGCGCCATAGGCGCCAGGACACTGTCCAAAGGGCCCCTATATGGGGTTGCTGGGTCCTTCCTTGGGGCCTGGATGTCCGCTTTCAGGGATGCCGGGCTTGAACCGGCTCCCCGGGAGCGGGCATCATGACAGCACTCCCCCCCAAGGCCCCTCCCAAGGTTGTTCCCTCCGGGGGTTTTGGTTTGTCTGGGAAGAGTCGGTGGAATTTCCTGACTAATTCAGGTGCATGCACATGGTCGCTGGGTTCCCACGACCTCTCCTGAGGTCCGTACCCCTTCCAATCAATTAGGTAGAACAGTTTTGACCTAAACATTTTTGAGTCTAAAATGTTCTTCACTTCGAATTCGGGCTCCCCATCTATTAGAATAGGTTCTGGAGGTTTGAGTAGTCGGGTTCCGGGTACCACTGGTTTCAGAAGTGACACATGAAAAACAGGGTGAATTCGCATACTAGCTGGTAAATCAAGTTTAACAGCCACTGGGTTAATTATTGCCGTAATAGAATAAGGTCCCAGATATTTTGGGTTAAAAGTTCGAGGCCCTTCGAGTGGTAAATGTCTGGTAGCTAACCACACTTGATCCCCAATCTGATACGGAGGTGCTTCACTCCGATGTAGATCAGCGTTCTCCTTGTATTTTCTCTTGGCTTGTTGTAAATGCGTAGTTGCCTCTTTGAAGGCTTGGGTAATTGTAGAATGCAGATGTTCTACTGCAGGCATTCCGAGGTTTTGAGGTGAGTCAAGGGTTGAGGTTCGAGGGTGATGCCCAAACAAAGTATAAAAAGGACTGTGGCCAGTTCCAGAGTGTACCGAATTATTATATGCGTATTCGGCTATCCAAAGAATGTCTTTCCAGTTGCTTTCAGATTGCTGTAACATACACCGTAAGTACTGTTCAAGGGTCTGATTTGTCCTCTCGGTCTGACCATCTGTCTGAGGGTGGTGACTGGTCGATAATCTTACGTCGATCTGCGCTATTTGACAACATTTGTGCCCGAAGTTTGAAATGAATTGGCTTCCCCGGTCAGAGATTAGTATAGATGGGAATCCATGTAGCCGAACAATATTTTCGAGGAATTCTTTGGCTAGGACAGAAGCTGAAGGTAAACCTTTCAAAGGAATAAAGTGGGCCATTTTGGAAAACAAATCCACAATTACCAGAATAGTATTGTACCCCGAACAAGGAGGTAGGTCCGTAATAAAATCCATTGATAGGGTGTGCCAGGGTGCTGGTGGTATGTCTAGAGGTTGAAGGAGACCGGCTGGTCTTTTCTTTTGACTTTTATTTTGGGCGCAAACACCACAGGACATCACAAAAGATTTAACATCTTTTCACCAAGAGGGCCACCAAAATTGTCGTTTCACCTTTTCCTCTGTCTTGGCAAAACCGGGGTGTCCCTCTATTAATGTATCATGATAACCGGAAATAACTAGTTCGTGTAATTCCTTATGTGGTAGGAATAAGCATCCTTGGAAGTAAGGTAAACCATTATCTATGGTAAAGTCTGATCCCTTTTGTATCCATTCCTGTAAGGTTGTAGGGTCCAGGAGTTGTTTCACTCTGGCTTGAATGTCTTCAAGCGTCTGTAACAAAGTCATGCCTAGAATCCTCTGTTCAGGAATTATTGGTACTGGTTCTGAGTTTGTATCAGATTCTCCCATTCCAATTCGGGATAAGGCGTCTGCTTTGCCAATCTTGCAGCCAGGTCGATAGGTAATCACGAAATCAAATTCAGCGAAAAACAAAGCCCATCGGAGCTGCCGTGATGACTGAGCCTTGGCGGTTTTCAAATACTGTAAATTCCGGTGATCAGTGATCACTGTGATGGTATGTCGAGCGCCAAGCAGATAATGCCGCCAGGCTTTAAAAGCGGACTTAATGGCTAACAGTTCTTTGTCCGTGATTGCATAATTAATCTCGGGTGCCGAGAATTTTCTGGACCAAAATGCTACGGGATGCAGTTGGCTGGTTTCGGGATCTCTTTGGGACAGGACAGCTCCCATGGCTAGGCTGGATGCGTCAGTCTCGACGACATAAGGGAGATCTGGACGTGGGTGTTTCAATATAGGTGCGGAGGTAAACTTAGCTTTTAAATCCTGAAAGGCCTGCTCGGCTTCTTCAGACCATTCAAAACGTTTATTTTTCCTCAAGAGTGCAGTAATGGGTTGTACCACGCGTGAAAATTCCGGGATAAACCTGCGATAGAAATTGGCAAAGCTGAGCATGCTTTGAACCCCTTTTACAGAGCTAGGTGATGGCCATTAGAGGATGGCATCCACTTTTCTTGAGTCCATTCGGACTCCTTTGGGTGTCAGGATGAAACCTAGAAACTCGACTTCTGTGGTATGGAAAACACATTTCTCCAATTTAGCAAATAGTTTGTGTTGGCGCAGTTTTTCAAGTACTGCCCTGATGTGTTTTCTGTGATCAGATTCCGAAGAGGAGTACACCAGAATGTCATCGATATATACGACAACACAAACATCGATGAGTTCCCGAAGGACATCATTCATGAAGTATTGGAAGGCAGCCGGCGCGTTACACAATCCGAAAGGCATCACATGGTACTCGAATAATCCGTATTTAGTACGGAAGGCAGTTTTACATTTGTCGCCTTCTTTAACTCGTACCAGATGATAAGCCCCCCTGAGATCTAACTTGGTGTATATGCAAGCGTCCTTCACCTGGTCAAGGAGTTCAGGGATCAGAGGCGGAGGATAACGGTTTTTAACCGTTATCTGGTTCAATGCGCGGTAATCGATACAAGTTCTAAGGTCGCCTTCTTTTTTGGGCACGAAGAACAAAGCCGAGGATGCCGGGGACTTTGACGGGCGAATAAAACCATTAGCTAGGTATTGATCCAAATATTGTCTCAAATGCAGATTCTCAGGTTCGGTAAGGGCATAAATCCTGCTACAAGGGGGTTGTGCACCGGGCACCAGATCGATTTGGCAATCGTACGACCTGTGAGGAGGTAACGTGTTGGCCTTTTCCTTTTGGAAGACGTCCTGAAAGTCTTGGTATTCCGGAGGTAGTTGCATGGAGGCAGAGTTTACATATGCTAGATTAATCTTCAGGTTTTCTGGGTAGCAGGTTTGTGTACAATCCGGGAAGGTTATTCTCTTAGCTCGCCAATCAATTTGAGGATTATGTGTTTCTAACCAAGGGATTCCAAGAATAACCTGAAACTGTGGAGCCTTGATTACATCAAACACAACACCCTCCCGATGGCCGTCGGGACCAATAAGAGTCACCTCAGTAGTGGAATGTGTTACCGGTCCAGAGGCAATTTCAGTTCCATCGACTGTGGTGATGACATCTTTGCTGGTTTTAGGACGGAGAGGGAGATTAATCCTAGAGACCAATTCACGGTCCACATAGTTTCCAATAGCCCCACTATCGATGTATGCCTTCATTGCATGCAACCGCTTAGGCTGTTCTGGATCTACGAGAACCATTGGCACAATGAAATGCGAGGTCTGAGAGTTAGTTTTCAAGCTCGGCAAGCGGACCCCTACACTTGTCGGGTGGAGTCGTTTCCCGAAACAGAGTCTTCATGGTTTTTATCAGCGGCTGCTACCGCCTTTCGGGGCGGTTTTGCCAGGCAATCTCTTAGAAAGTGTCCAGAATTCCCACAATAAAGACATAATGTTAACTGCCGCCTCCTTTCATGTTCCTTTTGATTTAAGGGTCCTTTAACCCCTCCAATTTGCATAGGCTCAGAGACATCAACTCTCTTGGGATTAGCATGGGTCTTGACCAACACCCGGGTCTCAAACCTGGACCGATCTGCTTTTCTGTTTTGAAGTCTGTGATCCAATTGGACCACTAAGTCTATATACTCTGTGCATTCTTGGGGCGGATTTACAACTTGGGCCAAGACATCTTTAAGTTCTCCGCAAAGGCCTCGATAAAACAACGTGACTCTTTTATCCTCTGGCCATCCCGTTTCCACAATTAGTCTATTAAAGGTTGCAATATAGGATAGGAGGTCCTGATTACCCTGTCGCAGGGATAGAAGTTCGTCATCCAGAGCCTGCCCCTGAGAGTGTCGAGCAAATAACCTTTCCATGCTTGCTTGAAACCTTTAAAAATCACGGAGAATCGGGTCATCTTGAGTAACCAGTGGAACTGACCAATCGGCAGCGCAGCCGCTGAGATATGACAATACAAAGGCTACCTTGGTCTGATCATTAGGGAAGGCCCCAGGTCTGCATAGGAAGTGCAAACGACACTGATTCATGAATACGGCGAATCGTTTGGGGTCCCCAGCAAAGCGTTCGGGTGGGGCCAGCGGCATGTTTCCAGGTAGATTAATCTGCACAGGGTTACTGGAAACCACAGGAGCGGGGTTCCCTCCGGAACCGGGTAGAGGAGTTTGCCCAGCTTGACCTTGCAAAAGCTGTCTGGCCAGGTCATCAGTTCTTTCCTTTGATATTATTAATTCCCTCCTGAGGGCATTAGTCTCTTGACGAGCGGCATGTACTTCGGCCCGTAATTCACCCAGTAATTGGGCCAACTGATCAGTCTCAGAACTTTCCATAGCGCCTGGGTGGGAATTTCTAGGAAGGCTTCGCGTTCTGTTACGCTCACCTGACTCCCACGGAGGCGCTGGCCTGGTTCGCGCTGCTGTGACCTCTTCTAAGGTGATGCGCAGGGTGCGGAAGACGGACTGGACCGGGCCCCCAAATCTGGCTTGTCTGGCTCGCAGAAGTATCCTTCTGTAGGCGAAAATAGGGGATTAACTTTCTGCGCGAGGTAATGCAATCGGCCTCCCACTTTCCCCTCTCACCCTCCTTGAAACCCTTCTGTGATTTCTCGTAGCGTCTCACCTTAGGGTCTGGAAGGACGAGCTCTCCATCCTGCTTCTGATGCAGGGGCGCGTTGGTATCCAGTTACTTCACTGGATTTTCGGATTGGTGAGAACCGAACTTGCTTGGCTTCCAGGTAAGTTTTTTGATAAGAGGTTCCCCTGGTGTCCATGCATTAATGTACTAATGCTAGTGTCTTTTTCCCCATAGGGGCCGGGGTACGGAATGCCGGGGAACAGGCACCGACCCGAGATGAGCGGTGAAATCCTTGTAGAAATCAGGTAAGTCTTTAATGAGCGTTTTTTTGGTAATGTCTTTTCATTCGCTCATTAACGCTGATGTCTTTTTTTCCCCTTAGGGGCCGGGGTCCGAAAATGCCAGGATGCGGCGCGGACCCGAAATGAAGAGGGAATGAATCAACAGGTAAGTCTTAACATGGAGATTTAGCTTTCCTTATTCCCTTCTCTCTCTCACCATTTGTTCTGGTGTTTTTCTCCCTAGGCGCTGCGGCGTGACTGCGAATCCGGATGATCGCTGCTGAACATGGAGGTGCCCTGTAAAGGTGAGTGGAATGCGGCGCTGCAGCGATCGACGCGATGAGCTTTTAAATTAAAGTCTTCCTTTTCAGGATTGTCGGCGAGATGCCTCCGGGATGCGGATTTAGCATGTAAGGACTTTTCCTTCTTCTGTTCTCTTCTTCTCTTCCTTTGCAGGTGATCCAGGATGCTGGCAGGCGTGGCAGAAGTCAGGATGCAGGAGCAGACATGGTGAGCGTCCAGCTGCTAGATGCAGAACAACGCGAAGCACGTGTGGCTGTTTGGGTGGGGTTTAAATAGCCTTGGAAGAAGTTCCAGGTATGTATCCTTCCTCCAATCAGGTATGTATCCTTCCCCGACCACGCCCGGATGGTAAATTAGTCCCACAGGTAAAGTAGTTCCTTTCAGGCCTCAAGGAGGCCGGGATCCTGCAGCATGGTCTGCATCAGGTAAGTGCACCCAAGCATTCCCATAATGAGCCTGGCGCCTATGGCGCCAGGACTGATGTCTTTTATGAGCCTGGTGCCATAGGCGCCAGGACACTGTCCAAAGGTCCTCTATATGGGGTTGCTGGGTCCTTCCTTGGGGACTGGATGTCCGCTTTTGGGGACGCCGGGCTTGAACCGGCTCCCCGGGAGCGGGCATCATGACAACCGGGAAAGTAACAGGAAAAAACCCTACTCTTTTGCACTTTTACAAAACATAGAACAGAAACATTGGTACACATGTATCAGACACAGCCCTGGGACTGTCATGGTTTGTCTCCCCTGCATATCCAGTTCAATGCACTGGAGATACTGTGCTTCGAGAGCAGATACCATGCTCAAAACGCCTGTATTACTGAAAACCAAAACTAAGCGCAGGAGATAATTGTCCTGTGCTGCTCAACGTGCGCATAAACCCTGTACCACAGACTGCCTGAAATGCCGGTCAAAGTTCTGCTTTACGTGCTCAGAGCAAACATGAAATGAACAAAAACAGCAGCGTTTGCATAATATGTAAGTACAGCAGTTATCTGTCGTCCGGGAAGCTCGCAAGCCTTCCCGGACGTAATCTTTCGTAGCCTGTAACAGCAGCGCGAGTCCTTTTCCTCGGTTGTAAATGGATCGGGTTGTTTTCAGGAAGACTAAGCACCTGGCGTGGAAGTTTCCTGCATCACACATCCATCGTCTTCGCACTGCATGCGGAAAAAACCCATGAATATGGCCCAGCGAGTGTCACCGTTCTCCTAATCCTACGGTATGGCTTCACCCCGACTCCAGAATAAGCCACACCTGTCGTGCCCCGTTGGCCCTTGATAAGCTGTACTAATTAATGTCAGCTGGCCACACGTGCGCACGGCACAGACTACAAAGTGCCACAAGGAATGCTGGGCAATGTAGTTTATTTACGGACATACCATCTCCTGATTCCCTTCCTCCTCCATCCCAGATTCCTAACACAAAGTCAAACTAGGTTGAGAAGGGTTGAGTTATATTTAGGTTTAAATGTTAGATTTTAAGCAGTTTAAAAATTACTAAAATGAACCTGTCATTGGGCCTCATTACAACTCAGGCGTTAAGGGTTAACAGCCGTTAAAATCCATGGCGCTAAACCGCCTTGGTGCTAATTACGCCACCGTAATTTACGGTGGCGTAATTAGCGCCTTCCCCACTCCCATTATGCCCTATGGGGCAAAAATGGGAATGGGGAAGGGTAAATGGGAAATGGGGATTTACCGCCCCACTCACCTTGGAATGGGGCGGTAAATCCGCCAACCACCGTGGTGCAAACGTAGTTTGCACCATGGTGGTAAAGTTGGTGTACTTACCGCCTGGGTCGTAATGACCCCCATTGCAACACTATTTACAGTCTTTAAGATCTCAGCAATTCGTAGATAAAATAGCACCATGTAATAAATCAAATCACAGTCATTACCATTCATAAAAAGTTGCCATAGTCCAAGAGTATTGCTTGTGTCTGTCGTATTGTCAAATGATTTTAACTATCTATTTCGCAATTCATGAAGACATTCACAGTGCATCATAAGGAGTACTAGGGATTCAACTGTTTCATTTCCGCATAAGCGGCACATGCGCATAGCTCTAGACAAACCTAGCTGCACAACTTTAGTCTCCAATGCCTGACTAGTATTAAACTTCATCAACAAATAGTTATGAACTATTTTAGGACTAGGATAAGCATTGATGTATTGTGGTATCAAGACACGGTCGAGAACACACTTGCTGAATGCGCGCACTTGAAGGCTGTTGGGAAGGGGCGTGGCAAATTCTGCATAACACTATGAAACAGGTAATCCAAGGTCAGTTAGTGAATGAGTCAGCAGGACTGGACAGCAAGACAGCACACTTGAGAACACACTTGCTGAATGCAGGCCTTTGTAAACAGTAATCATCACCTTACAACCGGAATCTTCCAATCTCAGCCCTTAAATTGGTCTCTCACATTAATCTCGTATTGATCTGTCCATTCAATAGGAACAGGTGTTGTTCTTTCCTGCAGCTTTTTTCCACCTCAGTCCACCATATCATTTGAGCTCCCACTTTGATATGGTCAAATATTCCCATACTTATGTCCTGATTATTTCACACTATGTGATTGGCCTGATATTTACATTGGCCTGCCTCACAGTCAGTCACTGCTATAGAATACCCACCCCCAATCTTCAATAGATGTACATAGGTCTATATTTGTGACCAGAAAAAGGTGGTCCCCAATCTGCATAGCTCGGAAGCACACACATGTCTTGCAAGCAAGACAATGCAGAGCAGTACAGGTTTGAAACCCAGTCCCGTGTTTTGAGGCTGGACTCTGGCATGTAGTGCAATATAAGAACACAACATAGTTATAGTTTTTTAAACATTCTTGACTGCAGAATTGCTTTTATTCTATATTTTAGGTTAGCAACCTGCTATATTAATATACACGGATTGCTGTACTGAATTTTTTTTTAAAGAGTTATGACTATTTCTCATTTTAACACCTTTTAATAATCTATGGGAATGTGCATTTGGTGTCAAATTGAAGAGGAACTTTTCAGTTTCAAAAATCATGCAATCCGTGTTTCTAAGTCATATGGTTGCAAAGTTGTGAGCCATATTTGTTTCCATGCATAATGTGATATCTGAATCATGCCCTGCATTTGGCCTAAGCACTAAGGACAGCATTTAGTGCTCTGGCACATTTCTGAAGTAAACCATTCTATCTAATGCATTCATGGAGTGATAGATTAAGATGATATGTCTGCTTTGTTCTTTTCTGTTAGCCTAACAGATGGCCAGTTTTATTGTTATGCAGTGTTCAAAAGGTGTCACTTTTAATAGAAGAATGTTCTTTTGAAACTCAATCATAAAACAAACAGGTTTAGGGCAACGGATTCTAATCTCCAGCGACATTGTAATTTTGAAGCTATTGGAAATGTAAGTTGTTTTAAAGAGTTTTCTGGAAAACACTCTCAAACATGGATGCTGCTCTAAGTTGAAAACCAGTTCAACTTAAAGTCAGCACAATATAGGGCTGTTGAAATGAATACCAATGTTATTCAAACCATTACAAAAGAATCTTTATAAATACCTTGGTGCTTTTAAGGATTTTTGGCTGCCAATTTAATATTATTCCAAACACCGTCTTTGGATGAAATGAACTCAAGGCTCAATATACAATGGTTTATCTTGTCGCACAAGCCGCACCATGTTTCAAGTGCTGCTTCTCAGGCATGCCTTTGACTGCCTGCATCCATCAGGTGCATATTTTCACAACAATGGAAGAAAGCTATAAAGGAAGCAGGAAAATGCACTATTTTGGCACCTCTAACTTTGAAATCATGTCCTCTTCATTGGCCTTTGTTATGTTATCAGAATTTGTAACGTGCATGGTCACTCAAGGGCATCATGCCGTGAAAAACACAGTTGGCGAAAGACTAACAATAACCTAGAAGAGTCGAGATGTTTAAAATTATTCTCAACCTTCCCAAGAGCAACGTGTAGATTGTTCCATAATTTAGACAGCGTCGGAAGTTGGGGATGACCACTAAGTGAGCAGTTGCGGAGGGAAAGGCCCAGCCAGGCACATAGAGCTGAAACTTGTCCTGAAGGTATTCCGCATCCTGATGGTAGAAAGCTTTGTGCATCAGACACGAAACTAAAATGTTATCATTTTTGCCACTGGCAGCCCGTGAAGGGAACAGATCACAGGACCAATGTGCGACCCATAAGGTGTAGAGGTGGTTACATTAGTTGCCAGATTCTGAAGGTACTGCAGCCGAAGAATAAGTCCAAGTGGTTGACCCAAGAACAGGGCATTGCAATAGTCAATTCGACTGATAGCAATCGAGGCAACCACACAAGGACAAAGGTGGATAGGTAAATATGGTAGTACTCCATGGAGTACACATAGCAAGAAGAGCCCTGTTTTGCATACTGCATTCACTTGAGCATACATACAGAGTGACGCAGAGAAGTAACCGCCTAGATTTTTAACCACCATCACTGGAGTAGGTAGAACACTGAAGGCAGAGGGCTAGAAAGAGGGAGTCCAAAGAGCAGAGTCAAGGGGAGAACCTACCATCAGGATCTCAGTCTTGTCCCCGTTAAGTTTCAGCCAATTGCTGTTCATCCAGCCCCTCACTGCCAATAGGCACTCAAATAGCCGAGAGGACACATCAGACTGGTCAAGATCTAAATGGGCCACATTCTGGGTCTAAGCGGCATATGCACAACACCGAAAGCTAATGGAGCAGATGAGGTGAATCAATGGCTGAACATAAATGTTGAATAGGATAGGGGACAAGGCAAAGCCCTGAGGAACTCCACAAGAAAGAAAGGAGAAAGAAGAATATAATTGGGGAAGATAAAGGAGTTGGCTCCTATCAGACACGAAGTATGAGAACCACACCATGACTGGACCACAGAGGCCTGCTGCTGCCCTGCGTGACACAAGGATGGAGTTGAGCTTTTGATTCTACATACCGTACTACCTGGCCATAAGATGGCAAAAGAAGGTAAACATTGTTAGAACATGGACATAGCATTACTGAGCCTCAACAATGTCCATATAAGGCCAACATAAGATCCAAAAACTGATGGCTTTGAAAAAAAGTATTTTTAACAGGTATTCAGCGCAAGGAGCATATGCAAGGGCACACAATTATAAATGTGGTGGCTGAAGGCACACTTGGTTAATACATGTTTACAATATAAAGACCTGATTTAGGCAGCTCCTTAAAAGCACAGAGATAAATCAAAAAGGTCCTAGATGTGTGTGTTTGTTTTGGGTGCGGAGGGTAAGATAGTATGTGGGAATGGCCGCAGGGGCTAGTATCCCCAGGTTCACTCATTTGGCGGATACAAAACAAAAGAACACTCCCAGGCTGTGTGTCCCTCTTCACATCCCATATCCCCATTCAATATCTTTCCAATCTATGATCCCCACGACAATGTGGCTTATATGCAGCACTTAAAGTAACTAAAACCTATAATTAACCTTACAGCCAGATCAAGTGATTGCCAAACAAGTACACATAAAAAAGAACAGAATAGGAAGGCACAAACCAGAACAATGACAGAACATTCCATCCAACTCTCTGAGGGTCAGACGTTTCTCCAAGCAAAGAGTTGTGGGCATATATATCTCCTCGGCTAGGGCCTCCGTCTGGAACAGCCTCCCTGCCTCTCTCAAACTTGAGCAGAACCACCTACGGTTCCAGAAGCAACTCAAAACCTTCCTTTTCACTTCCTCTTTCTCTCTTGCCCTCCCCGGCTGATGCACCTGACTGCTCTGCACACTGGTCACCTGGTCACCCTCTGAACTCGGGCCCAGGCTCCTGCATGTCCAGTTGCTCTTGCACTGCACTTATGAGCCACCAGCTGGCTGCACTTGTGAGCTAATTGCACTTCCCTAGTAAGATCGTGATTTTTGTCCTCCCTTTGCTTCCCCCTCCTCGTCTTGTCACTCCTATAAACACTTGTGTACAGGCACCTTATAAATGCCACATCATATCACATCACATTATACATTAATGAAATAGAAATTGAGGTGTTTTACAATAGATGGTTATTATCATGGCCCGAATGAATACAGGGTGTTAAAACAGGTTGTTATCCGAATGTTTAGTAAGAGGCATGGCGGGACTGAAGGGGACCAGGCTAGCATGGCAAAAGGTTTCACCAGCTAAATTATGCACCCTTGGTACTTATAAAGTGTGATAAAGTGGGATGAAAAAAGACTCTTTCAAATAGTATTCCTTCACAGGTGATTTGTGATCAGTGGCAACAGGTGCCTTTTATTTTAGATTTTAAATAGATAAAATAAATGTTATTTACAAATTGGGAAGAGCAAATGTTCCCAAACCAATTAACAGTGCTGTGCGAGACTCTTTTTCAAAATAATGGCTTAAATTGTTACCTTTTAGAGCATTACAGAAAAAATGCATAAGAAGCTAAAGAAATACAATTGTCTGTAGGGGAACACCTTAAATACTTAGACAGCTGCAAGGTTCCCAACAGTACGAAGACATATTTTAAAACAAGATTTCTTGCTGGCTATGCCCAAATGGCATAATGATGTACCACTTATTCCCCTATACATATTTCAGTGCACAAGTCCTACTCCATGTATGTTTCATGTTTTCCCCATGCCCCAATACTGCCCCATGTAGCTCTCCATGTAGCTCTCCATGTAGCTCTCTGTACCCAAGCATCCCCCAGTGTGGGTTTCAGTATCTATGTATGCGCTAAAACCTCTCTCAGTGCACGGTTCTGCCCCAATGTGGCAAAATAGCTCAGTGGGTTGAACACTTGCTGCTGAGTAATGGATTAGAACTGCATGTCACAGGTTTGAATCCCAGCGAGGTCAACCCAGACTTTAATGGTCGGTCAATGTGTACAAACTTTGGGTGGGTGATCATAATTATTTATAAATGTTCTATACAGCGCTTTGGTGGTATATGCACGACAGATTATTATTGTTATATCTGCCCTTTGTCAAACTCCTTTTGCCGTGTCTACCTTATGTCTAGCCAATGCCACCATTTATGGCATAGGCAGCACGTACTGCTATATATACAATAACCTTCGTTTCTCTAGTTCTACCCCCATGTAACTCTAATTTGTCATGTTCTGTCACATGTCCATACATGAATCTCAGTAGTCTTTAATGGCCCTGTATGGCTTGCAGAGGACGGTGGCCTTCCACAGATGTTTTCAATGCTCAGGTGTGCCCCTTTGTGATTGTCATTACACACTTGTGCCTTATGATCGCTGTCAGTGTCCAGTTCAGACCCTATGCGCCTCTCCATGCTCCCTTCCACCCTCAAAAAATTGCTTCACTCCACCCTGATACTCACATTGACTTTCTATTCGTGCACACACCCCAACATGTGCAGAAACACAAACCCTCACACATGCAAACAGACACAATTGTTTTAACATACCTGTTTGTGCCTGGTTCTCAGCTCTGCTCATCACTCCAGCTTCTTCTTCTCCTCATGAGATCAGAAGAAGAGAGGGCAATTGTACCTCCTGAGTCTCAACTCTTGTTGGTCCATTGGATGCCATCAGCTCATCCACACTGTTGCCCCCATGACCCAAACCAGGCAAGGGCGTTGAAGCACCTCCTTGTGATATAGAGACACTGCAAGCCCCATGTGTGACAATGCTCTCTCTAACACAGGGGCCTAAAGCGCCCCATGACTGTAAAAGTGCAGGCTGGTATTTTCATGCAGAGCTCTCCCTATCATGTTTATCAATGAGGAGGAATATGCATGAGAGAAGTGGTTGTCCTTCGGTTATTGGGAGGCAATGGTGCTGCGCTAGAGTGCTGGCAAATATGGCATTACTGAACCTGTGTTGGTCCTTCCTTCCCATGTGGAACATAACTTTTCAGTGCCACCTATGGTGGCTTGGGCAGCTGAGGCGTGCAGGTTTCCCCACACCTTGATTCATGTCATCACACCCCAAAATGATTACCTCGCCTCTAAAAGACTTTACAAGTTATACACCAGTCAAGGAATGCCATTATCGTAACTTGGGCGAGGCCCGTCCCACCGCTCCCTAATGATCCATTAATGCAATATGGATTTGAGGAACAATACTTACTGAAATTGGGGTAGAGTGTATTTGCATGAGCCACACCCCCATGAAAATAAACAGTGACCACTCTGAGAGGCCAAACCGAATTTAGGAATACCCACTTAAAACAATTGCAGGTATTCCCCACAATTATATAGTGGAATTTAGTTTCTGCCCAAAAGGACATTTGGACACCAACCACAAAAGAATCCCCATTGGGCAGAGAACATGGTCACTCCTGGGAATTAATTATGCAAATTCATGTAGTATGGCCAATTGGGGGTTGAAGAATGTTCTAATTACAAATATTGTCTAGCAGTAAACATTTTCTGTTACCCGGCCTAAAGTAGGGTTTTCTTCATCAATTCTTCTTGTTCGGTTGCAGGAGTCACCAGGACAGGATAGTCAGACACTCTTGCACTAGGATCAAGAATGCTGGGGTTTATGGTCACCTGACCTATCGACAGAGAATGGTTCAACTTTTTTTAGAAATAAAACAGCTACAATCATCCCGCAGACTCCTCGATGAAATTTAGGAAAACTAAATGGGCACAACACTTTCCAGGGTCACTATTAAGATGGTGAACATGTTCTCTATGGAGGACATCATAGAAATACTCAATAATAATACCTCTCATGAAGAAATATACTGCTGATACGAATGAATCCCGCCAAATTAGGTCTCATCTGCTTTCGGGATTTTCTTTGGGGAGAAGGCAAGCGGCCCAAAATTCCTAAATTTATTTTGCATGGTCCAGTAAAGGATGGAGGATTTGGATTCCCGAACTTGATGAATTATTGTACAGGTTTTCTCTTGAAAAAATCGACCCCATATTTTTCTGAGGTTCATGAATATGTTCCCAATTGGTATATAATTGAGAGTTATCAGTTTTCGCCTTATGCGTTGAGAGACCTCTATTCAATGTCTAAATTACCTGCCTCAGTACAGAAGCTGCCCACAATGAGTGCGACTAGGGAAGCGGTGCTGCGCTTTCTGGACTTTGGAGGTGAAAATGATGGGTTGCACTATGATGCGTCTTTATGGCAAAATGCATGTTTGCAATTGGAAAATAGGCCCTTATGCTGGAAAAGCTGGATAGGTAAGGGCATACTTAGAGTCCGTGATGTGTGGCATAATGGTGACATGATTTCCTTTGAACAGTTGAGAACTTCCTTTGGTATTGGAGCTAGAGAAAGAAATCGTTATGAGGCCTTAAAGATGCTCCTGATTGAAAGGACAGGGATGTTAGATGGAGGCATAAATGAGAGACCTGCATTGTGTGAACTTCTCCGTTCAGCGTCGTATGGAGTTTCGACTTATCTGAAGTTGATGCCGGCGGATGAGGGTGATGTGAGAGCATGGGATAAGCTTCGTCAGACCTGGGCGGATGATCTTGGGGCGGACATCTCGGTTCGGGAATGGACGTATTTACTTCATGTGGGAGTACAGCAAAGATGGACTTGCAGCTGCGTTATATCAGGCAAAGGATCCTCTTTAGACTGTATTGGACTCCGTCCAAGATGGCCAGATTGGGTCTCTCGGACACTGATTCATGTTGGGGCTGTGGATGTGGTGTGGGCTCTTTGATACATATGTTGTGGACGTGTCCGACAGTTTCCGACTTCTGGACTGGGGTATTGGATAGAATGGACCTTGTATTGGAAGAGAATCTTCCTCGCTCTTTCCTTTCAATCATTTTGTTATCCAACAGGGGTAGAGGAGACGGAGCTAGGGACTGTATGGAATGGATTAATAAAGGGTTGATTTTGGCAATGAAACAAATCCTACGGGTCTGGAAGTCAAGGAAGAAACCGAGTGTGGATGGGTGGTTATCAGATATGCAGGTCTTATCGAACTTTGATAAAGTTCTGCTCACTGGACAAGGTAGAGAAGGTCGTTACTCTCGACTTTGGGGACCCTTTAATGACCTATTTGGCTGAAGGTTGGGATCCAAACCTGGGGGATAATCCCTTCCTTGAGTTGGGGTTACTTTGATACTTCTGGAGTTGGGGGGCTGTTTCGTTGTGTGTTTGTTGTGTGTTTTGGTTTCTTGTTGTTTTGTCTTAATGGTTGAGTGTCAGGAATTTTTGTTCAAATTGTATTTGTTTTTTACAAATATTATCGATGTCCATGTATTCAGTATTATTTTGTTTCTTTCTAAGTTTCTTTTAGATTTTACAATCTGAACACGATACGATGTACTGGAGATTGTGTTTCTTTGTCTGTTGTTAGAATCTTTAAATAAAGTGATTAAAAAAAAAAATAAAAATAAAAAAAAAAGATGAGCATCTTCCAAAAGAGTGATCCTTCTCATCCTTACAGGGTATCCTGATACAAATGTAGACACAAGATTTGCGAATCTCATGGAATGGACGCATTCCTTTCTCACAAACCAGGGTCAACTGAGAAGTCTAGGTACTTATAAATGCAGTAAGGAAAAGGTGTAAGCAACGTAGCTTAGGAATCCTGCCCACTGCCCATATATCTCTGCATACACTTGTCCTGGATGGCTGAGCAGTGATCATTAAGTTACAGATGCAATCACATGACTTTCAAACCTATGCAGCTCTAGGGAAATACCTTCAAGATTGTATCCCATGTGAGGTTTTCAATAACATCAAGATTAACCCCTTATGTGCTAAGAAAGAGTATGCGTGTCCTTTTTGCATAGACTTGCATAACAGCAGCTACACCTGTCTAAATTTAAATTAATCCAAAACAGAAGTACTACTACTTGGTAACAAGATGGAAACATTGTACATTTCACATGGCTATAGAAGAAGTCCTGTCCCATTTCTAAATCGATAAAAAAAAACGTGGGTGCCTGTTCAATTTACTTTCTCTTATCCAATTAAGCACTGACATCGAAGAAATACACGAATAAATGAACACGCTCCAAAAGATGAATTATTCACTCTTGTTCAACCATCGAGGGGAGACTATTTAACCGCATGTCAAAGCCAATTTGTTGGTGGAGTGTTGTCCAAGTGCACGCACATGCTGCACCAATTTCAGCCTTGGGCCTGGTGCCCCATTCTTAAAAGAAAAGCTGCTTATGTGTCACCGACCGGCCTCTGGAGAAGTGTAGCAGCAAGCAACATTAAGAAAGAATGGGGAAGGGAGTCACCAACGAGAAGGATGAAGTTCATGTCTAACACAGCCATTGGAGAACTCCATGCAGAATAGACATAACTCTCCTTTCCTCATTAAGGCCCTGATTCATTTATTTTATTTTATTGTTTTGGTTTTGTAGAGCGCATTGCAGCCCAAAGGCATAGAGGCACTATTGCAAGAGATTGTAAGTAGGCTTGGTTAGGGTTGCATTGAAGACAGCCCATCAGTAGTTTCTTAGTTAACATTACAAATGGTTAAATATCATACATACATAGTTGGTTACATCTTAGCATATAGTACATTACATGAGGGTTTCAAGATAGCTGAAGGATGTTTAGCGCGGTGCAAAGTGACAATAAACACCCTTATTCACAGAGCAATGCAAAGTGTATTTGTGCAGTGAAAAGTGACTTTGCACTACTGCAAAGTCAAGGCACATTCGCTTTGCACTGCAAAAATACACTTTGCACCACTCTGTGAATCTGGATGTTTGCTGGTAGTGCAACGCCACTTTGCACCAGTGCAAAGTCACTTTACAGCATGCTAAAATTCAGTGAATCAGGCCCTACATCTCATTCTGCATGCGTGTAAACTCGCAGGTGACCCACGTGCAGATCACACTTGTGTACAGATCGCCCATGTGCATGTTTGTATAATAAATGCACAATCCTGCACACCAGCCAGGCTGTTTCCTAATTTGTATGGGGAATGCTCCCGTGAAAATCAATAAAGCACTCTCTTCAAACGTAGATGGTGGGTTTCAGTAATGCAAACAGAGTAGACGGCCACTTATGTAATACGAAAATGCACCTCCAACAGGGCAGATGCTCAATTTGAAATGTGCACAGGTAATGCACGCATGCTCTTGGACTACGACGATATCAAGTATATGGCCCACTTAAACACAATAGACCTCATTACGAGGATGGAGGTAGCCATGCTGTTTATACCGGCATGGCTATCCCCAAACTCCGGTCCGGCTCCGGGTCCCACAAAAGGGGAATTACCGGGCCATTCCGACCTTGGCGGGCCCGGTAATTCCCCTTTCGCAGGACCCAGAGCCGGTACGTCCCCATCCCATTTGAGCCCCCATAGGGCTCAATGGGAATGGGGAGGATGGTAGGATGGTAGCAGCGGTACCGCTCATAACGTTACCGTTGCTACCATCCAGTTCTGCTGGCGGGTGCCTCTCTGCCCCTATAGGGCTCAATGAGAATGGGGAGGATAGTAGCAGCGGTACCGTTCATAACGGTACCGTTGCTACCATCCAGTTCGGCTCACGGGTGCTGCTCTGCAAACCTGGTCCGACCAGGCGTGCAAAGCGGCACCTGCGAGCAGAACTCGTAATGTGGCGGTACAGTGATAACGGCGCCGACAGCACTATCGGCGGCGTTATCACTGTACTACCACTGTTATAATGAGGCCCGTAGTCAACATTTTCATCAAAATGAAAAGACAAGAGAATAACACACTTGCTTGGAAATCTAAAGGAACGTTCACGCAGAGAGCTGGTCACTTTGGCACCCATTCATCTCAAACTGGAAATATAATAAATCAATTAATATCTTATGTCACATGATCAAGGGTTACAATCGCGAAATTATTAACCCTATAGCGCTCACATATATTGAGAGCAGCTGTGCACAAATGCATGATTTGCTTTTAAATGTGTAGGAGGATCCTTATGCTCAATTAACATTGAACACATTCGTTCAGTGTATCTGAAGAACCTGAACAAAAAATAATCTGGAAGCTGTGCCTTGAGAAATTTCTCTTACATAAGGTAACTCGAATTTTCTTTCACAGTTTTCATTTTACTTTAGTGCATCCACCTGACATTTTTAGGCTCGGGCCAATTCAACCCACTCAAAATCAATTTTACAGTTGCATGTGACCATTTCTTTGCTGGGGAATTTTGAGTCAACACAAGGCTAATCAAAAAGGGGTTGTTTTCCAAAAACAAATCAAGCTGCAAAATTGATTTGAATCGATTTTATGAAAATAAAGAAATCGTTCTTTGATGACAAATTATAGCTACTCCTAAAAGAACAAGCAAACTTTTCAATAGCTCTAGTTGTGACTCTGTGTCCTCTGGTTTTCACATTGATCATATGGATTTGGCTTATAATAAATATGTACACCCCACCAGAAAACCTCATCTCACACTTCTGCGAGCCCCAATTATTTTCAAGGCCCTGCTTTAAAGAACAGTGGGTGTTCATTAAAAAACAGCAAAAAACAATGAAACCATCAGTAATTGACATTCTCCCGTGTAATGATATTATCGGGGCAAGAACAAAAACTCCCCGTGCAGAAAGATTGTGTAGGCACTGTAATATAGAGGTGGAGACAGCAAGACATATTTTAACTTCATGCACCAAATTAAGGGAATGTTATTTTAAAGGGTATGCACATTTTGTAGAGGATATGCGAAGGATTGAATCTGACCAATTTTGGTCAGTTATTTATGATAGAGAGATTAAGGTTTTTATTGGGGCAGCCTTTTATATTTGGAAGCGAGTAATGTGATGTATGCTTTTCTTATGTGTAATATGTAATTGTGTTTCATTGATATAATATTTTTGTAGTGTATAAGGTTTTAATTAACCAAACAACACTTTAATTAAATAAAAAAAAAAAAAAAGTAATTGACATAATGGGGATTTCATGTGTGCATGTCCTGACCTGACAACTGTGAATGGGAATACCTGTTAATACATCATGTTGCTCACAACATCTCCAGTTGCAGGGATTGATAGTAGCTTTGATGGTCCTTTATTGATGTTGAGCATTGGTGGTGTTAAGGTCAAAGAGACATACAGTTTCTCCGTATGTTGATAAGAATACCACTTAGATTGTATTTTACATAAGACACTGTAACAAAGTAAGATTCCTAATGCAAATGCTGGGAAACATGGCCTCCTGGAGCAATATCGGTAGAGGTGTGAGCTATTTGGAGGCTACACAGTGTTGGAGCTACACCGCCCTCCCCCTTACACTGTGTGCCTTCAGAACTCGGAGAGCCAGAATACATAATTATAGCATGTTCTATGGCCATTACTCTTCCTCTAGCTCTTAAATGCGGGTGTGAGAAATTGATACCAAGTGTAGTAAAAGTCTTGGGGAATTCTTATGTAAGGGGAAGCAGAGGAGTTTATTGTGTGTTAAACCGAGTTAATCTTGGGACGTGTGAATCCTGGGAGTAAAAGTGTCCAAAAAAAATTATAAAAATCACGGTGGCCACAGAACAGATACTGCAAGACCCCGGATCACAGAGGGGTCCCTGCAGCTAAAGAGAAAACAGGCACCCAGTGTGGCTGGCTAACCAGACACAGAGATCTCCTGTATTGTATCCTGTAACTCTGGCGTTATGTGTCTCCTCCTGGTATTGGAACTTGGCTTAACCCATAGACTGGATGACAGGCTTCATTTTCTGTTGTGGAATATTTGGAACATCTACTTCTTGACTTGTTTTGTTTTCTTTGCCTTCTCCCATGGAGCACGTGACTTCTCTGGATTATGCTCCTGGTTGGACTCGTGTTTCTCAAGGAACCTGTCTTCACTTCCGTGCAATTAAACCTTATGCCAACTCTGGATTGATCAACTCTATTCTTACTCCTTTAGTTGATCGTCCTCGTGCCACCAGGGCAGGTTCCCAAGACTGTGCATTATTTTCTTTTCTTTTCTTTTCTTTTCTTTTCTTTTCTTTTCTTTTCTTTTCTTTTCTTTTCTTTTCTTTTCTTTTCTTTTCTCCTAGTTAAATGGGTTAAATGGGTTCTCAAGCCTCTGGATGTTTGTTCTACAAGCTTGCACCCATTTTCTGGTAGCAGTAGGTAAGACCAGAAGGGGGAAGTGGTGAAGCAGGGATTCTATGTTCATATAAGGATCAGTAGATATTCGCATTATCTCTTTTTGTTTGTATTTTAAGGAGGTCCTTTGGGGCTCTCTTTGGTTTTTCTGCCTTTGCCCCTTCTACAGGATGTGAATAGGGTCTGCGTGGTGGGCTTGGGAGTAAGGTCTATCACCTGCCAGGAGCTGAGTTTCTACAGATGCAACAGCCAAGGGAAGTTCCGTGAAGCTGGAACCTCTTGAAATCCTGAAGTGAATAGAACTTTTCACCATTGTACATCGGCACCAGATCCAGAAAGTGTGCAAAGGGTACCATAATACATGTTAGTGGGAAGGTCTCTAAATTCCTTGACAGTGAGAAGGATCCACTGTCCCTAATAAATGCGCAACATGGGTCTCTTTAAAATATTTCCACCTGACAAAGGTGTAGTAGACCTGTTGTTTTTCTTTCTTTTAAATAAAATGATACAGGTAATATCAGTCTCAGAAAGTGTAACCTGGTCACCAGGCCCCCTTCCAAAGATATGCATGCACAATGCATAGTGTACACCTGTGCCCCACTGAATCAGTATCCTGATTTGCAACACCTGCTCTCCAGTGGTACATATCAAGTTCATGGGTCACAGCTGCACTCTTCACAGCTGTGGAACTCAAGTAAACTCAGTGCAGGGGCTGGATTTAAGATTGGCATTCCTGTTCACAAACCACACAACTACGAGAGTTACTTTCCCAGTGGCATTTGTAAACTTTAAATGTAAGCCAGTTGGCTATTCTTTGCAGTTGCACTACCGCAGTCAGAGCACTGATCATGCCAAGGATAGATTATTGTAGTGCACTGCATATTGGCGCTAGTAAGGGAGTCTTGGGACACCTGCAGTTGTTACAAAATGATGCTGTCCGCATCGTAAAAAACGTGTTGGTGCACAGAAAAAGCCTGCGATTGGTTCACAGTGGAAACCAGGACTTGCTTAAATGCACTCAACATAAATGTCATCATGGACAGGCCCCAGCTTATCTAAAAGCCTTTTTCAAAGACCACACTCCAAGGAGAGCTACCAGATCTAGCGACGGCATATGCATGGCGATTCCCAAGAGCAACTAGACTAGAGGGTTGGGAAGATCTTTCACCATTCAGGCAGCTCTAGCCTGGAACAATCTGCCTAAAGACCTACGTGCAGATCCTAACCACTTGAGTTTTAGAAAGTGTTTGAAAATAATCCTATTTGAATAATACCTATGTAACACTGACCCTGTTTTTCTGTCCCTCTTATCTCTTTTCTGCACCCTGATGCCTGTGGGCTCCGGCGCATTACAAACAAACAAATAAATAAGCCATACCTGAGTTTAAGGTTTGCTAACACTTATTATAGCCACATCAAATTGACATCATTCATGTTTCATCAGTGTGAGTGCAGCTCATCTGACGAAGGGTTCTGTATTCTGGAAAGACAGCCAGACCCTGCCAGCTTGCAGAGCAGGAAACTGAATGGCTGGGTCTCTCTTTGGATCCTTTGAAGGTCTGGTAACACCTTTCTCCAGCAGGACAGCATCCTAGCTGAAGCTGTGCTGGGAAGCAGACATCAAGGGTACACCCATCCCAAAAGGATTGGCTTCACAACATGGCCAGGCAGAACAAACGTGTCGTTAATGCTATTGTAAAGGGAAAGGAGCAGAGTGTGTTTGCACAGAGGGAGTTCAGCATAGTTGGAGGAAGATGCTACCATCTTGGTTTTCTCTGTATCTCCCTCTCCTTGCTGTCTCCTCCACTTCCTTTAGTACACATAACTTTGGAAATTATTTTAGAAGGCAAAAACCATGGGCCTCATCACGAGTTGGGCGGTAACCCCGGCGGTATTACCGCCGGGGCTATTAGCCCTACCGCCAACTGCCCCGGCGTTATTAGCGCCGGAATATGGGTTTGGCGGAACAGTTTGTTCCCATTCCCCATTGGGCCCATTTGGGAATTCCCCAATTCCCCATTGGGCCCAATGGGGAATGTTTGCACTATTACCACCGGCGGTATTAGCGCCAGTGGTCATAGTGCTGAAAATCAGCAAAATCACGGTAGATTTTCCCCCAGCTCAAAGCTGGGGGCAAATCCGCCAAGGCCATGATCTCGCGAACCCTTAAATGCAGCGGTAATAGCGCTATCGCTGCATTTAAGGGTTACTGCCAGACTCGTGATGAGGCCCCATGTGTCTTAAGGACAGGGTTTGGACCCCTTAAAGCAGACTTGCTTTAGTCCAATCACCTGTGGTATATTGCCTCTAAAATAAGGGGTCTCCCACTCATTCTTCAATTCATTTTCTTTTTTATTGTGTCTTTCCATTCACAAATAAAACATTCATCAACAGCATCAAATTTAATTCCATAATTATCTTCAATACAATTAAACACCATAGTCATAAAAAACACACTCATACATATTCATCCTATTGAAAGTTAAAAATAATACTTCTGTATAATTACCACCAGTACTAAAACCTCCATCAAACCACTTCATCTACTTATTTAAAAATGTCATTTAAGAACCCAATTAATACCAATATTAAGAATACTTGTGCACCATTCATGCATTGTTCCCATAGTATTTGTGATAGGACCTTTGAAGTGGAAGATACATACGGACAAGAATATTTATCCTCTGCAATATTAGAGGTGCACATTCAATAATTACATGATGGCGAGTTTCCATACGCGGACTTTTAAACACTCTACAGGTTCTTAATTCTATGAATTTTTTCGTTTAGGTCCAACCATTTCCAAAATAAGGAAACAGTTAAAACAAAATTTCATATACAGACATCGAAAATCAGAAGAAGGACATCTCTGTAGGTATGGCCTTAGGTATTTTTTTGTTATATACCACACAGATTTTCCTTCAAACAATTTTCAGTCTTTGTAGATCTTCTGAGTCTGTTATTCTGTCCCAATTTCGAAACTTCTGCTTTGTGACGCTGAATGTTTTGTCATTATTTAAACTCAACAATTGTACAGACTAAAGAAATCTTCTAAAGTGTAAAATATATTTATTTAAATCACTATTTAGAGTCTCTCCCAAATTGATTAAATTGCTAAATTAAACACCTTTGCTTCCGTAATCTTGCTATAAAAACAGATGCACTTGTTTGTATATGAGTCCCACCAAGACTGTAGATTAATCTCTAAGTGAATAACACTTATTGGAGCTGATCAAGGGAGCCTAAGGACTTCTTGCTAAATGTATCCCTCTAGTATACCAAAATATTTCCTGCTAGGAAAATAAACAATTTCAGTTTGGTATAGTATCATAGGGGTTACTTTCATGCAGTAATATTCAATTTGTGGTTCAAGAGAGAAGGCGCATAACAGAAATTTAACAGACTTGATTACTGATATAGACATTCTAGCTTTGTCTCGCTTTTTGTTTTTCTGCATGTTTAAAATAGTTTTATTTGTAAAAATATAGCCAAAATAACACATTTGGTGGATAAGCACCCCAATTTAGAGTGTGTTCCCATAGAATGGGGATGTATAAATTAAACAATGATGGAGCAATCGCGCAGCCCTGTAGGACTCCTCTATTAACTGCCATGCTCCTCGACAAGTCCCTTTCTGTATTTAACCTTACCCTAACCTCATTTTTTGAGTACAGCATTTCCAACATATATAGCAAGCCAGGATCGATCCCCCACCTCCATACCTTCTTCCACAAAATTGATCCATCCACGTTGTCAAAGGAAGAGGATAGATCCAGGCTTTCCACATATAGCGCACGACCCATTGCTCTACCTGCCAGAGACATACATGAATTTATTACCATCCCACTCATCACCATTCTAATCTCTTTCCTGAAGCCCGCTGGGCAGGGATTGTATCTTTGCACTTTCTGAGCCCATTTGTTAAGATCCTTCAAGATCAAGTTAGCAAGGATCTTTGAGTAACAGTCTATAAGGGAAATGGAACAGTACCTCCAATGTGAATCACTTCTTTCTTTTGAAAAAAATTGAATTACTATCGCATTATGCCAATAATCAGGAATCACCATAGTCTCAGCTACCTGTCTAAATAGATTAAAAAGGATCTCGGCCCATAAATCTACATTATTCTTAAAGAGATGTATTGATGTTCCATCGGTCTGTAGGTGCGTCGATTTTTGGACCCTTCAATGGCTAATTCTATGTCTTCTACATCATATTCATACTTCCATGTGTCGTCCCTTTAGAAACTTATATTTTCAGTGGCCTCATCAGCACTATTATTCATAAAGACAGCGGAAAAGTGAGTGACCGAGTACACTTTTGCAACATAAGTAAATTGCATCTTAGATTTAATTTTTACTCTGTTGTTCAACTGCCACCATATTGCACGTGCACCAATTTGAAATATATTCATAGGAAATTCTTGATTTTCCTTAATATAATTTTATATTTTTTAGTTTTTTCTTAAGCAAGCGCTTTGGCTTTTTATCCCTCACCGGCCATCTTTAAAACTTTCTTTACTTTCTTTCGAACTTTCTTCACATTTTGCTAATGTATTCTTATCATAACATTGTAATGCCTCCCCTTATTTTCTGCAAACATTGTGTGTTTCCACTTCCTTACTGAGTTTAACCTCCCTGTGATGAAGAACATGGTGCTTGTAAACTCTTTGGGGGGGCAACAATAATCTTTCTCATACTGTGATAAGACATTACACTATGCTACTAGATCTCAATTTACTTTTGCTGTATTTTCACTGAATTGTATTAACCTGGGTCATTCCTTATTATATCTGAGCATGCAGACTTGGATCTCTGAGCATCATCACCCAATCTTGAAAAGCACCCAGTTAAAATAGCATGATCACTTACCCTAGATCTTTTTTTCGTAAAGGAAATAATGTCAGTTATTTCAACATGTCAATACAAGATGTAATCTATTGCTGATGATAAGGCAATGCAAAACCAAGTAGGGTCAGAAATTTGACTTTGACAAAAAAGGGAGTTTAACTGAAAGAACTCCCATCTAGCCATCAATCGGGCTCAAATGCTTTCATCTGATATCGTTCTTCCTTGCTGTCCTAACTCTACATTCAAGGCAAAATCCATTAAAATATTTTGCAATTCATTAATAACAACATCTATTTCATCAGTAATGGGATTAAAATAAACATTAACGATGCATATTCTCCATAATGTCCCCCTCATTTTGTGTACAAACACGTGTTGCCAAAACAGCTTCTGGTCCTGATACGATATGTTCAATACCTGTCCCTTGACAATTTTTCACCACTGTTACCATTCCTCCATATGGACACCCTTTACTTCCCTTTCTGGCTAGCTTGTCGTCCAAAAGGAACCCATCAATTGTTTGGATAACATTTAACCAGGTTTCCTTTATTAGCACAATACCAAACATCACAAATTTCTTTCTCAGATTGGTATTCAGAAAGGTATTGTGGCCATGAATTTCCAGCTCTTAAGTTTAACCTCATGATTATTTAAACCCAGGGCTATTTCCAATGATGGTCGTACGAGAGGAGACAAGCCAAGCCCAACTTTCAGGTTCTTCATTGAATGTGACCTACCTGCATCCTTATTTATTTTCAAGTCTGACATTGCACACTCCTCAAAGATACCACTTTCATCTCTTTGAAAGGGTTTCAAAATGTAAGAGGCAAACCCTCTTTTTAAAATATTCTCATAGTTTGTATACACCACATGTTTCATCAGTGGAGATAAAAATGAACAGCACTCTTTTCCAACCACCCATCATCAAATATGTCCACACATTTTAAATTTGTAGACAATATAGATTCCAATTATGTAATCATACTAAAAAGATATTTAGAGGTACGTTGTGATTTTATTTAGACAAAGATTCAAATATTAATGCTAATGAATTAGTATTTGTTGTAGTACTCTTTTGTTTACATATGTGGTTCCTTCTAGTTTCCACTCTTACAATCTTGGAACCACCATCTTTATCAGCCGCCAGTCGTTGTGTGTTTATCAGTTTATTATTTTGAAGTACAGCTAGTGTAACAGAATCAATTACACTCTTTTTCTCTTGATCTTATTCATTGGAACTAATAGTATAATCAATCACATTTTGTTCTAAATCTTCTTCTTTTGAAACAGAACCACCACTGTCTCTATTGCAGAGAAGAAATTTCTAACTCCATTACGTTTTATTCTTCTCTTCTTTTTCCTTTTAATACATAATGTTTTATGAAACTCCTCAGTTTGTACTTCTATATCTGACCTCTTTATCAGAGAGTTCATGCCCTCTTTAATGGTCACAACTGTCTACTTTGATTGTTGAGTATTCTTGATTAATATTTTCTATTGATGTTGTATATCTGAATTCAACGGATTTGATATCATTTCTTCACGAGAGTTTGTTGTTCCCAAAATTGTTCTGAGGAATTTCCTTGATCGTTTACTGGTATATTTCGCAGTTCCTTTTATTTATTTCAATTTCAGTGAAGCAGTAAAAATGGCAGATTTCCTCTTTTTTTTCAGAATCATTTTGTACCATAGCTGATGAATCGTCTTCCGCCTCATTTATAATGCTATTAGATGGGGTAGACACTTTAGGGGGTTGATTTTACCTTACTTATGGGAGTTCCAAATGAATTTTGTTTTTTACTGACTCACGTAATTCATATAGAATAGAAGTATTTGTTCTACAATGAAAATATCATATAGTCTTATACATAATTTCAAAACCACGTTCAGTCCTGCTAAAGTAAGGAAGAACGATCTTCAAATTGTGTAAGGTTATATGTTATTTCTCTATTTATAAAATGAGCTGTAGTTCCCATATTCACTGGAGACTCAAACAGATTCAGTGAAATACTTAAACGTGTTGATGGAATATCTAAAGCTTGAATTGCATCCAAGCTTAAACACACATTCATCAATGCGACATTTGCTCTCCTTTCCACATCACAAAGAAAATGACCTTAAATGTCAATATCTTCTGCCATAGCATTTGACATTTCCAATATTGCAGTATCAGGAAGTTATTGAGCTACTTGGTTGTAAGATTGTACTTGCACAGGAAAGACAGTAGTAATTTTTTCCTGCATTCCCCAATAAGCACTTGCCTCTTGCAATTCCAGATTTTCTGCCATTTTCTTATCCAATGTTGTAAGTTCCCCACTTCTTGGAGTATACCTCTTAGTTTTGTTGTGCATAGTATCACATACAGGTACTAACAGAACCTGTATATGCTTAGTGAAGTACTTATAAAGTGGTGTTTCCCATATATCACAGTTTAAAAACTACCCAAGAAGGGGTTTTGTTACAATATTAATAAATTATTTCTTCCTTTAACCAGGCTGCTAAACTTGTGGTTGGTTCCAAGGGCTATACCCCACAGTCACCAACACTCCTTACTAATAGCTTTTTTTCTTATTGTTTTTGCATTAAATCAGCAAACGGGTCAAAGGATTTTAAGTTTTAACCCTGCAGTCGCTGACGAAATAACAGCAATTGTTTGTTTATTTTATAATTATATAACATAGTTTGGCTCAAAGGTTTTCAGTGTTGCCCCACAGTCATTAACAAAAAACAACAACTGTTTGCTTACATTACAGCTATTTAACGTTGGTCAGCTCAAAGTGTTTCTATGTAACCCCGCAGTCACTGACAGTCAAGAGTCACAACAAGCATTTGCTTTGGAAACTAAGTGTATTAAGGACCAATCATATTTACTGAGAGCAGGTCACAAATATCCTCCCCACAATTTTAGCACCCACATTGTTATTCTTGGTCGTGCCAACTTAAAAATGATTACACATGTTATTTAAAATGAGGACTAATTGCTGTTCAATCACTGTGTTGCCACTGGGCTCACATTTAACTGCAGATTAAACTGGACTGCTCTCAAGAAGAAATACAATGTCAGTCAAACAGGTCAGATTGCTCTCACTAGATTGTCTCAGGAGGGTTAACTCAGGGGCAACTCGCTCACCTTGGAAGCAAGATGACACAGAGAAACACAGGTTCGATCCCCGGGTCTGCGCTTAGAAACCTCTGGGCATTAAGCGTGTTATAAATAACCTATCATATCATATCACCAAGATTTATAGCTCAGCTGCTCCACTTCTTTCCTCACTTAAGCGGTCCATTATGAGTATCCGTTCTGGTGAAGGTGCTAAAATAAAGAAGCAAGGATGCTCCGAACACCAAACACTCGGCACACTCTGTGTGCTCCATGCCCGAGGTACCTTTTAAAAATGTTACCTGCATCCAGGTGTGATTACACCGTAAAATGATCTGCAGCTGTCAACTGACTCCAGCCCACTCCAACAGGCTCAAAACACCAAACATTCGGCACACTCCCTTTTGGACAAACACTTAAGGAAGAATTAATGTGGATCTATTTTGGAAGAGTTGACATTTCCAAAGCACTCATCCATTGAAGTGAAGAAGGAAGATGAAGAAGCAGTCAAACTCTGTTCCCTGTTACTCTTAGGGGATATTGAGGGGCCTCTTCTGGAGGACACAGACCTGACGTGCTGCACCAACCCTTCCTATGCTTGGGAACAGAACCTGCATGGACTCTTCCTGTCGCAGAATCCCTGGATTGAGTCTCACAATATCTGGAGGACCACATCAGCCAAAGCTCCCTGTTCTGCTGCATCAAATCAGTCAAACCACATTCAAACTGGGTTCACTATGGTCTAACCAGAGAGACTCACTGGTGTTGCTTTTGGCATGCTATGGTGCCAAGCACAGCACGTCACCTGTTTGGCTCAAACAACCTGCAGTGCCAAACTCAATCCACTGCCTCTTTGAACTGTCAGAGGTATTTTGTGGTATTTTTGGTTAACTTGTTGGGGTATTTTGTGGAATAGTGGTGAGCATAAATATAGGCAACTGCCTGATGATTGTTTGTATACCGGGGTCACTAAAGGTGAACCAAGACATGGGGCCTCATTACGAGTCCGGTGGTAACTCTGCCGGTGCTTCTGGTGGGTTGTTGCTGGACTCATAACATTTTACTGGCACCTAGCTTCCTGGTGCCATCGGGACATTGCAGGTCCCGGTGAAACAGGAAGCAACGTGCCAGAAAATGTTAGTCCCCTTTCCTATGCAGTCGCATAGCACTCCATGGGAATGGGTTTATGGAAGCCCAAGCACTGTTACCAACGGTGACAGTGCTTCTGTTATCAGTCTGCTTTCCAGGGCTGCTGCACCCGGCAGGGTCAGACCTGTCAGGCACAACAGCCCTGGCAGGCAGACTCGGAGTGTGGCGGTCCGGAAACATGGGTGAGGCCCATGGACATGGTACAATCTAGATCATAATCTCATGTCCTTATCATGTTTTATTTACAATACCACATAATGCCCTTAAATTCTGTCATTCATACAGAGCCCCTGAGAAGAACCCAATTCACAGTGATTAACTTTGCTTTGTAGTTTACCACATGTGATAACATTAATTACCATCTGTTGTAAAATTAGTTTATCATTTATCATTCACAGTTGTCTGTGTTACCACAAAAGGTCAGGACACATAATAAGCACTCTGAGATAAAGTCACTTTCTCATTTCTGTTCTTTATAGAAGGTCAGAATTATGCAGACTATCAAAACTAAGCAAATAAAGCACAGTGTTCTCTCATAGCAATTTACATCTATGACTCAAAAACGAAAATGACACATTCAGAAATACAGTTCTTCTGGAGCTGTTTTCCCCGCAATAAATGTGCTAATGATTTCTAATGAAAGATTACCTCACAGTAAATAGCTTTTCACATAACAAGCTACAAATCCCTTTTGATTAAATGCCTGTTAAACCTGACCTTGAAATTATCACACATCTTGGCAATGTGTAAGCTTCTATCTCATTTGAAGCTTTTAGCATAAATGGAGACAAATATTTTAAAAACTGTACACGTTTAAGATGCAAGCACACCCTACTAAGCTGTGACAGTTTAAAATACTCATTTCATGATATCTTTCTTACAATTACACCCCTCAAATTGTACTAAACTCACCAACAATACGATACCGCTTGAGTGTGAGTGCCCCGGACTGCAAGCAACCTCTGTCTATATGGCCCTTGTCTGCTTCACTCCACTCTGAGCCTGGAAGGAGTTCACAAAGTTTTTCTCCAGCCTTCCTGCCTGTGAGTGCAATCCATTGATTACTCCAGATCCCAGAGCAACAGATGGTGCACCAGCCCAAAAGAGAGAGAGCCAGCCTACCAGTTGCAGTGCTATTTAGACCCTCTGTCATAATAAGACCTCCCATAATGTATATCTCGACTACATAAAATATAATAAAATACCTCCTCCAAATGTGATGTCAGAACAACATTCCTTTGTCAATCAGCCACCTTCCAGAAATGTCCAGAGCATGTAATTATCTTGCCACCGCTGCGCAGAGGTTCAAGCAGGCAACGGATGCAGGTTGTTACATTTCTCTGCACTATTTTTCTTTTAGACAATAAGCTCACTTTTAGTGAAACAGGCTCTACATTCCCAAGCTTGCATTCCTCACTGCAAAGGAAGCTTTATTCCGCATGTTTTATTCTCTTTTAAAATAAGCCAGCTTGTCATCAATATTTTGCATCGCAGGGCTATGAACTGAGTTGTGTTTAACATTAGTGTGGGGATATATGTATTAGTAATTTGGGTATGTTAGTGAGTAAGTACATTGTTAGTTTATATTTATTTGCAACTCAGTTCATATCGAACAATGGTGTAGTGTGCAAATGAGAATACCAGCTCTTACGGTAGCAAATTCACACCCACAATACTGACTCACACCAAATTCAGTCCATTGCCTCACACTCTTGAGTCTCACACCCTTGTTGACAAGCATGGTAAGTTTTCATCTATGTTGAAATGTGGAGCCTTAGCAAAAATTCAGAACCCTCTTTCCCTCTCTTCCTAAGTACTCACCTTGCCACGCCCTCTGCTCGTCTTCCTCCAACTCTCCGCGGGTGAGCCGCTTCTCCAAGCATCTTGGGGGAGATATTTATCCTCTGCAGATGCTTCCATCTGGAACAGTCTCCCTGCCTCTCTCTCCATCTCAAAACTTTCCTCTTCGCCTTCTCCTTCTCTCTCCCCCTCCCCTGCTAACCACCTCTATCTGCTCTCTCACTCCCTCTCCTCTTCTTCTGCTCAGTTTCACTGACTGGCGGCCTGGTGTACCTTCAGAGCCTCTTTCCTTGGCAGTCTCCTGCACTTGCCCCTGGGCCTTGTTCTTGCCTTGCACTGCTGCACTTCGGTTACTACCCATGAGAGTGGTATCTCTTTGCACTTAACTCGTGTTCTGACGGGACTGGGCACACTTGTCCCTATTGCCCCCCCCAACCCCATGCACTTCCTGTTCTGTTCACCTGCATAATCCCAATGTACCATGTCTAGTAACATCATTTGTCTTATCTTCCCTATGTCTTCCTCTGCCAGGCATGGTTGCGCTTTGACACACTTGCGTATAAGTGCATAATAAATAAACAATCAATCAATCAATCCCTACAGAACCTTGACTTGAAGCACCAAGGTCACTGCATTGGAACGACTGACCTCACCTCAAACCACTGCAGTCAGTCAGTCAATCAACAAACATGTATTAAGCTTTGTGCCTTCAAGTAAAACATACAGCATTCAAACAGAAAAAAAATATTATACACAGTAAATACAGATAAAAATCATCAATGCAAAATTAGTACACAATTAATGCAGGAAATGTATACAATTGATGGGAATGTTAAAGTCTGATCAATAAATATATGCAAATCAACAGTGACTAGACCCAGAAGGAGATCCATGATTGCAGCCTCATTACACGATTATACCAATATAATACAAATCCTTTAGGTTGTTTGCACCTTATGGAGTAGGTAGAAATGTGATCATTAACCCTGCTTTCTACCACAATAGATAATTTACACTTGAACCTACTCAGTTGGTCCTTACGTTCAACCCCTTCTTCCTTAGGAGCCAGGACCTGTGTATATATTGTGCACACCCAAATACCACTAAGTGGTCTAGGCTCTGCCTTAGCAAATTAATAGCCGATTTTTAGTCCGTAGACCATGCCTTTCGCAGAACTGGTCTCAAATACATTTGCCTAAGGTGCATGGATTTTCCACACAATAACATTAAATGTAAGACAGTTTCTTTTGAGTTGCATACATCCGACACTGCGCTGTATTAGCTAAATTCCATGATTGTGTAAAAATGGCCACCGGTAAGGTACCTATTCTTAGATGTAAATATAGAGACCTTTCATATGGCGCCCAAATATAATTCAGATAAGGTTTGGTGCCAAAGGGGGTAAACTCAAGACAAACTGAGACCATTTTGAGTTTCATAGCTTCGTGCAACAATTAATCTCAGGTGCTCTTAGCCAGAGCCTCTTTGATTCTTTTCTTTATGTCCACGGGCTGGCACTGCAGCATTGTGTCACAAGCTGGTCTGAATCAGCCATTACCAATGTCTTCAACCGGCTTCACTCCCGATCCGACTATGGTGCACCAACCGAACCGGAGGACCTGAATGCCGTACTCAAGCTGAACTGAGCTCCTGATTCAAACCTACTAGATGTCAGCTCACTACTTAACTTAGCACAATCCACCAATTCAACCCTGGTTCAACCTATACCACAACATAGCTCAAAACCTAAGAACAGCAGAACGGTACTATTGACCCATAACTGCCCACCTAGTACATGTTTGGGCCCTAGAGATGGCTAGGTCACTTCTGCATAATACAATAAAGAGTAAGATAACACGTCTTGTTTTACTTACATCCAACCCCCTTTACACAGGAACTCTATAAGGTTTTCCGGCATCACTAGTCCTGACAAAATGGACCGTCTGCTATAATTGATTAAAAAATGTGTATAACAAATTTTTATTCAAATAATTCGAACTGAATTTAAACATAAAACACTACCCTCACCTAACACAGTGTACTAAACACTAAAAAACAGTTACTAAAACATGAAATACAAAATTCACTTATTTGCATGACACAAAAGATATCACATAACATAACACAAAAAAATCTCAATGTGTCTCTAAAACAACAACCATCCCAACCTGTTGCTGTTCTTCACTGCCCAGTTCGGGCGAACATTCTTCAGGGGAAATTTTTTTAAAAAAAGCATCCACTAATCTCTTCAACACCGTGCTAAATTACCCAGACCGGGTACAAACGGAGAGCGGTTGTGTGACTAGATTTCCCATCTAGTCTATTGCCTTACTTGTTCTTTTGGGTCAGGGTGACTCCAGACCCATCTCAGCCTGCTCCTGCAAGTGTTTAGATTTTCTTGTTAAAATTTAAAATACAAATACGGATAAAGGACGACAAATAACATTTACCCTGTGGTGCCCACTTATTTCTCTTTTTCTTGTCCCTCCTATTTTGAGTCACACGAAAGTGGAGGCACACATTGCTTAAAACTATCTATTCATATTTGATTGCTACGAAACATGTCCTTTGAAGATATCGAAGGACTCTCGTCTAAATGCGCAGAAACCTTAGGGTTTTCCACTGAAGAGGCGGCTGCCATTCTTGAACTGATTAGCGAAACGACCATTGGCCCACATGCCACCGGAACCAAAGACCCGGCTAAACGGATCAAACAGCTTGAATATTTAATACGCAAAGAAATCAACCGCAAGCTTCATGCCATTACCCTGGGTCGTTACTTTAAGAACCAACGCATCCCTAGAGGCCTACGCATCCAACTTCGTCCGACCCTTTGCAAGGAAAGCAAAGAGTTTGTACGCAAATGGGAAGCCATTTTGAACAAATGCTCTTTAGATCTCATTCTATTAACCATTCAAGAGTTGTCTAAAAATCTGATTTCCCTCAATACAGAAATCCAAGAGATCGAGAAGGAACTTGTTGATTCATTGGGAAAGGAGGATTACGATATAATTCTGACGGATATCAACTCGAAGCTTGAAACATACAAGACAGAGTTAGAACAGAAAAAAGTTAAGAAGTTCAAACGCGATACTTATGATTACATTAATGAAGAGGTATATACATGGATGGACAAATACGGACCAATAGCTCCTAAGAAACCTCACCGATACCCACCAGACCACACATCCAGTTCTGATTCAGATGCACAAAGAGATTCCGATGTACCAACAGATGAGACATCTAGTGGTTCCAATCGCATAACTGATCCTTCGACCCAAACACCAACGACTCCACTTTTTTTAGGAGTACGACCAAAAGAACCCGCAGGGGGAGGAGGAAACCCCAGAACCAAGCCTCAAACGAGACTTCAGCTGAAGAAAACCTAGTGATTAACATATCTCGAAGGGTATTAAACAAAACAGAAGTAAATACGCTACAAAAAGGACTTAGTTTCGTGCCTACATACAGCACGACTCTGTTTGATACTAAGACTGAACTTTACAAATTCGTAAGGAAATTGAAACTTAAGGTGTTCTTCGAAGAACTTGAAACTCAGGAAAGCATTTCTGACGCCCCTGATTTTCAGGAGTTCAGAGCAAAGAGTGGATTCATACCACCAATATCAGTACCATCCATTGATATTTTCCAGAAAATGGTCACCAGAGATCTGGAACGCATCAGCTATAAAATTCCACCCCATAAGAATATGAAACCCCACGAGATGAAAACCATCAGAGACCTCTACTGTGATAAAAATATAACCATTCGTCCAGCAGATAAAGGAGGAGCCTTGGTGATTATGAATACCTCTGATTATGATGCAGAATGCAACCGACAATTACAAGACCAGACAGTTTATGCACCCCTTGACCATGATCCCACAGTATCAATCAAACAAAACTTGGAAATTATACTTGACAGGGCAATGGAACTGGATTGGATAAATGAACACACTCGAAAATTTCTTAACAACAAGCATCCCAGGATTCCCAATTTTTACACTTTACCTAAGATTCACAAAGATCAGGCTAAACCACCAGGGAGACCGATAGTTGCTGGTATGGACAGCATTAATCAACCATTGGGAGTATACATCGACTTTTTTCTTCAGCCACTAATACAAAAAACCTCCACTTATATCAGGGACACAACACACTTCCTGCAAAAACTTAATAGCTCGATTTTCCAATGCGAACATTTGATGTTTACCATCGATGTTAAGAGCCTATACACATCCATACAGCATGATCTAGGTATTGAATCCGTTGAATGGCTTTTACTAGAAACACCCGGGGTCCGTGCTCAGAAAGAATTCATCATCGCTCTTCTCCAATTCATCGCAGAAAATTCATATTTTCAATATCAGAATAAGTTTTTTCTTCAAACATCTGGTACATCGATGGGTGCCACTATGGCACCATCATATGCAAATTGCTTTATGTATAAATTTGAAACAGAACACATATTGAAGAATCAAGAATGGAACAGTAATATTCACTTATGGTCACGGTACATCGATGACATTTTTGGAATCTGGACAGGTACCGAATCCACATTTAACAATTTCTTTGAATACCTCAACAGCATTGATTCGCGAATCCAGTTCACGAGTGAGATATCCAAAGATAGGATCACATTCCTTGATGTCTTAATAAAGAAGGGAAACAGCGGTTACAGTACAACCCTGTTCCGCAAAACCACTGACCGTAACAATTTGTTACACCGTCTCAGCTTTCATCAGCCCAGTCTCTTGAGAAATCTTCCATATAGTCAACTCTTGAGAGTCAAAAAGATTGTGAGTGACCCAGAAGAATGCCTAGCCCAACAAAACGAAATGAAGGACAAATTCCTGGCACGTGGTTATAAGCAAGCAGAAGTACATTTAGCATCTGAGAAAGTGAATGTTCTTAGTCGTGAGACCTTGTTGACCAATATCACCAAATCCAAAAGGGAACTCAAATCACCGGTCTATGTTTCAAAATATTCGATTCAAAGTAACAAAATCAAGAATTCCATTAAAAAACATTGGGGCATTTTCAAGGATGATGTGAGAGTTCAGAAATTATTCGATCAAACACCAGTATTTGCCTATCAAAGAAGTAGGAATCTTCATGATGAACTTGTTCGTACTAGACCTCCTTTAAAAGAACCCAGCACCCAACGGACAGGCACATACCCCTGCCTACACTGTGCTAACTGTAATATGGTGATCAAAGGAAATATTGTACACCATCCCCGCACAGGCAACAAGATTCCTCTTAAGTCTTTCGGCACTTGTGATAGTGTGAACATAATATATGGAATTAAGTGCCCATGCGGGAAATATTATGTTGGCCAATCCACGAGAGCTGCTAAAGTACGATGGAATGAGCACCGCTCGTGCATCCGGAATTCAAATCCCAATTCAGCAGTGGCCAGACATTGGAATGAGAAAGGGCACAGTTTAACACAAATCAGGTTCCTGATTTTGGAAGTACTAACCAAGATCAATCCACATGAAGATTTAAGTCTTCGCCTCAACCAGAGGGAAACTTTTTGGATTGATAAACTTGGGAGTTTGCATCCCAATGGTCTCAATGATGAGATTAACTATCATTGTTATCTTTAATGCTTCAACTTGCAGTCAATTTGTTACCATTGAAATGCACATGTTTTGATGTTGATGTGTCTCTTCACTCTCTTTATAAGATATAGGGTCCATCATAACAAGTCTGCTTCTCCTGGTCACATGACTAGGACCCTAGGTGGTACTTCTCCGTGCCACCGTTTCCAGGCTTGTTGCAGGTTTTCCCACGCTGCCCCGTATGTTTTTTGTACTATACATATGTTAATAAGCATAGACACACATGGTTATGATTAGTATTCCACCTGCTTGTTTCATTTTACAAATGAGATACATTATGATTTACCCCAACTAGTCTGCTTCTCCTGGTCATCCGACTGGGACCCAAGGTGGTGCCACCTGGTACCACCACCTGCAGATTGGTCGAATATATTTTTATGCTGTCTTGAATGTTCATTATGCTATTATATACATCTATCAGTTTGGATAACTTAGGTATTGGCTAGTGTTCACACGAGCACTTCTCATGAACGCTTTGATATTTCTTTCATTCTAAGGTGTTACAGCTCTATATTACACTTTGTGAATATGATGGATTTCGATTATACTTCCCATATACAGGTTATGTTTGGCTTATATTGTGGCTGTCTGTATATATATGATGAGAGTATTTTTTCTATGTCTATGTCATGCACAATTTTTACTTTTTACTTTTTTTCTCTTCAGTATTCATGACTCAGCCCCCACAACCCCCGTAATTGTTTTTCTTGCACCATTGTTGCCCCCAACGGCAGTATGCTGCCTCTTGAATTACATTCCGCATCGCGCGGGTTCGCCCAGCGGGTTGCGGTCACGTGTCTATTTCACTCACCGTTTCCCTAGCAACGACTTCAGTCAAGCGATGCACCACGGCTCGCTGCGTCCACCGCCGACACTATTCTTTGAACTCAGGTAACCGAACCTCTTGTGGCTCCTTTCACACCGTGTACTCACCTTCTACAACCGCACCTACTTAAGTTTATTTCGCTTTTACAGATCGCACACTGGATCCCCTCCAGCATCCGATCGTGTTCTTTGTGAAAACATACGTCTGATACTGTTTTTTCCTTTTTCAACGCGCCTGACTCTATTCTTTAAGCGAGGTAATTTTCTTCCACCTATAAGCACATGACAGTAATTGAATGGTTTCAAATGCGATTTCGCACTGATTTCTATTTACTCTATTTTTTCTGTTTTCACATATTACACCTTGACTTGAATTCTTCTATTGGGGTATGTAACCATTATTCTTCTATGTGCTTTATGATCATTATGCTACCATCACATATCATTGTGTATCTCTCGTTCTATATACATTGTGTAAAAACATTTTTGTTGATGTTACTGTTTCCTAATAGCACAGACTTGCCCTGATGAAGGAGTTTCACACTCCGAAATGCATTGGCAACTTAAGTCTACTCGCATAATGCAACATGTCAGCTGCGTCCTCACTAAGACTTGATTAGTGATCATTCTTTTGATTTATTTGATAAAGAAATATACATTACATAAACAAAGTCTCGGAACTCATTTTTCTATGAACAATTCCCGGATTAGGAAGAACCAAACCAACACTGTTTGGAACTGTTTTTTCGAACTAAATTACCCAGACCGGGTACAAACGGAGAGCGGTTGTGTGACTAGATTTCCCATCTATTCTATTGCCTTACCTATCCTCAACCAGTACCATGAAGAGGTGGGCTAGGCACTATCCTCCTTGATGAGTTACAATTCGGAAGCTGGTTGCTACACCCACGTGAAGAGGAAGTCTGGCAAAGAAGCAACAGTGCAAACCAGAGTTCTCTGAGCAGTAATCGACCACCACAGCGTTGATTATGGTGGTAGCACATCAAAGTATACTGAAGCAAAAGAGAGACTTAGGCTAAATAGCCTTCGGTGTGGGCCGAACACCCTTTTTACCCACTATGGGTTAAACATTTGTTTTGTACTTAAATATGCACATCAAAGTCATTGTAACCATTCAAATCTGGTTTTATTTTTGAAAAAATTATCTGTGTCGTCAAATCATCAAGTCAGTGCTTACATTTCTTCAATTAGGCTGATACTGAGACTGGGGCAAACAGTAACTCATTGGGCTAATGCATTTCAGAATTGATTCCTTCTTTAGAGCACGATTATAATTTCTATTAAAGTAATGTTCAAAATATCATGTCCATTCGTGCATTACACCATTACCAAATCATAATTCCATGTTTAAATGCAGCATGACATCAATTCGTGCATGACAATATTTCAAAAACCACACAGGGCGCCCACAAGTAGAAACAAACGTATAACAATATATTAAGAGAGAAAAGATTGAGAAATTAAATTAGTTAATGGGTAAATAATAAAAATTAAATAGAATTGAATGACTAAATTAGTCAACATTTTTCCTGAGTTCACCAATTACCGTTTCTAGACATGTTCTTCCACCTTGCAAGCAAGTGTGCGCGATTCCATATACTATTTGCATGCGTTTCTGTGTTTTGATAGATTAACGTTGGCTTAATGTTGTGTCCACTATGTTTACTGACTTTAGTGGATGTGGCCGTGTGTGCTTTCAAATAACTCACCGCCATGCAGTGCACCCCATTATTGCTGTTATTTTTTCATTAATGAACTAATCCACTCTGTTTATTAGTAAACTTGTGACTACGCATGTTACCATGCATCCTAGAGTCACTGACCTGTTTGCCGTAATATTTCACTATCACGGAAGGTTCTGTGTTGTGTTGATCGAGATGCAATGCTAAACAGTAAGTACTCTGAATTAGAACTTCTTATATTGGCATTTCTATTGTCTGTAATATTTATAGTACACTTGATCTAACTTTCAGGTGCCTGACCTTCGGGGAAGGGAGCTCAGTTCTGCTCCCGCTAATGCGATCAGCAAACCCGGTTGCTGCATGCTGCGTTACTATAGCTACGGGTAAAATGGCTGGGTGTGTGTAGACGCATTGCTATGGCTATGTTTGATACCAAAATGGCTGCGCGTGTGTGAAGAAGTCGTCCATGTTGGTAGGGGCAACTCTTGGAGTGTATTTGTTGCGCGCTGCAATTTGCAACACGTTATTGTTGTGTGGTTACTACACATATGATAAATCTTAGTGGGGGCAACATATGGAGTGTATTTTGAGTTCCATGCAAATTGCAACTCATTACTGTTGTGAGGTTACTGCATGTGAAGTTGGCGCTAAGTAACAATTGTTAATACTTTCATTATAAATTAAGTATCAGTATTCACAGAATAATGGTCATAGAATCTCTCATGATGCATGTCTATGATGTAAATGCTAAAATAAAAAAGTGATGTACTTTTTGTGTGATGTAAATCATGGTTTTACTATGTGTCATGTAATGCACGTGTTCAGGTTGTTCTAGTTATGTGAACCCATAAACTTTTTAGCCAATCATTCAATCATCATATATTTTTTACATCACAAATTGTTTAACATAAACAAAAATAGCAGTACTGTTTACAAATTCTTCATTGAGTCCTCGTGGGGAAAGTGCTTCTAGGCGATCTATCCAGTACGCTTCTTTTTGTTGTCTTCTTTTCTTCACATCTATGTGTGAACCATGTACTTCAATGGTTTCTAAAATTTGAAATTTCACCTGAGAAATGTTATGTTTCTTTTCATTAAAGTGTCATGCGACTGCAGAGTTAATGTTATTGGTACGTATGCAGGACTTATGTTCATTCATTCGAATTCTCAATTTCCGTCCTGTTTCTCCCATATAATAAAGCCCACACCGTATGCAATAGATATCATTTTCTGTGTTGCAAGTTGTGTAACACCTGATTGGTATTTTCTCTCCAGTGTAAGGATATGGGACTAACCCTCCTTTGATAACATTGTTGCAATTACTGCAATTTAAGCAGGGATAGATCCCTACTTTCTTTGGTTTATTCCTTTTCTTTGTTGAGTCTCTGGTGTTCACGAGTAAATCCGTCAGATTACTTGATCTTTGATATGCAAATGTTGGACTTTCGGAAAATAGATTCTTGGTTCTTTCATCACTTCTGAGTATTGTGCATGCTTTGTGAGGAGAATTTTGACACATACACCAATGCTGGAGATTCTTTCTTATCTTTGTGTATAAGTGTGCTAGCTCTTGTTTTGGTAGATAGCTTCTCCTTTGCTGTTTGCAAATCTTCATTGGGATAGCCTCTTTCTTTGAGTTTCTTGCTTAGTTTCTCTAGCTCTTGCTCACATTCTGTCTCGTCACTGATAATCCATTTTAAATGCAACATTTGTCCATAGGGTAAGTTTTTCAAGGTGTTCTGTGGATGAAAACTCATGCGGTGTAATAAGTTGTTCCTGTTGGTTGGTTTAGTAAACAGGGAAGTAGTGATCTGATGATTGTGTACGTTAACGTTAATATCCAAGTAATGTATACCTGGATTGCCAATCTCTGTGGTAAACTGTATCCTTGGGTCTATATTGTTGATATAGATCATGAATTTGTCAAGTGCTTGTCTTGTTCCTTGCCATATCCCGAAAATATCGTCTATGTAACGCACCCATTTCTTCAATTTGCTATTTCATTCCTCTTTTTGTAGAATGTGTTTTGTTTCGAACCGGTGCATGGGGTGCATGAATGCATTAGCATAGGCATGTACCATGATTGCGCCCATCGCAGTCCCAGAAGTTTGGATACAGAATTCTTTTATATACTCAAAGTAGAAGTTCATTGAAATAAAGGTAAGTAGTGTGAGGATACATTCTTTCACTGCTCCTATCTCCCCTTCTTGTAAAAGTAACCACTCAAACGCTTCTTGCCCAAGGTCATGAGGAATACTTGTGTGTAAATTTGTCACATCTATGGTGAATAGTATGTCCTGTTCATTGAGTTGTATCTCTTTAAGTATATTAAAAAAATGGGTGCTGTCTTTTACATAAATTGATGTCTTCTGTATTAAGGGTTGAAGGAAGTAGTCGATGTAGGTTCCTAGTGGTTGCAGGATTCCGCCTGTGGCAGCCATTATTGGTCTTCCTGGTGGGTTGATGAAGCACATCAAAGTATGTCATCAAGCTCTGAGAAGTATTTTACTTCTTTTAAAAAAAATGTATGGCTTCATAGTGGTAAAATGCTTTGCGGAAAAGTTTCAAATAATCTGTCCATGTAAAATCGAGAAAATGCCACATTAAAACCATTATTTACTCATAGTCAGCATTGTATATTTAGTTTGAACTATTATGTACTGAGAATAAACTGAGAGTGATGATCCAAAAGTGCCACAATGGGTTTGTACAGGGAGTCCAACCCTTTTTTTAATTGGCATTCCATGGCATTTGGTTGTGTTACTGATAGGGCCAGTTTGCACATAACTGGGTAAAGTGGGTCCAAGTGAGAGTTTGAAGCGATCGCTGCATGAGAACCGTGCTTGCTGGCGGCGTGTACCAAGATGTTGGATGGGCAGGATATACTCTGTTTTAGTGCTTTCATTCACAATTTCTCATCTGATCCTGAATCAGCCAGGGATAAAATGACTGACTGCAAGGAATTTAGGTCGGCACCTTCAGTCAAAAATGGGTAAGTTGCATATTTGGACGCATGATTGTACCCACACACATTCTTTCATTTGTGGTGGTTTGCTTCTCCAGGGCACATAGCCAGAGAGGGGCTGACTCTTTCCTTTGAATTGTCATTGAGGATCTCTCTTCATTGGATAATATATTATGATCTTTGTTGAAGTGTCCTAGTTAGACATATCTATTTCCCTAGTATGCACACAGTTCTGGTGGATGTCAGAGGCATTGGACAACGCTAGCTAAGACGTTGTTTGAATCCACAGTTTATGCACACATATGCAATGATTATGGATCTGCCGACATTGACATTGACACTGACACTGTCATTTGGCTTTGTGGTCACGCTCGTTAACATGCATGCCTGGTGAAAAGTGGGAAGTGGTGGAGCTGTGCACTGAGTTTAATGTGAGGTCTTATGTGAAAGCAATTGGCAAAGCGTGGAGAGTGCTTTTTGCTGGAAGCTGAGGTCGCAGGTGGTTAACTGTGGGCTGGACTATACTCTTCTGAAACCCTGCATATGGGGAATGCACAGCAAATCTTGGCCCTAGGCCCTCACAATAGGCTATTAGAAGCCATTTGCAACAGTCTATACACTATATTGTCATGTTCTTCCTCCTTGCGGGGGTCGGACTATGGCTGTCCCTCTAGCCAGTTGGGCATGCCTCTCCCACACTTGAATTGAACTCATTTAAATCATTGAACTACTGTTCCATTGAACTTGGTATGTGTGTACAGGTTTGCACACTTTTGCATATGTGTGTGCATTTTCCATGGGCGCTGTACTAATTCTGAAGGTTTTAGAATATACCCTTGGGTATTGTTAGTGGTATTTCTGTGGATTTTAGTTCCCATTCTTTTTATATCAAGTGTTTATTTTCATATGGTGTAAAGGAAAGCATAGAATCCAATTTTGAGGGGGGGCACAGTAAAATGTCTAGACTATTTAAACAAATAAACAAGGGTAATCTACTAATCATGAAATCAAAGCTTTCCAGTATGGTATTGATGGCCCAGTAGACTCAGCAAATCCTGTAGGCTGTAGGGCTGCAATTCTTGCAGCAGATAGAACATCGACAACATTGGGAAGGGAAGGGAAACTTCTGTTGAGTTTGGCCTCCAACTGTATGGCTATGGAAAAGAACGATGCAATTTCTCTTTGTGACCTGGGTTTGATAGGGGGGAAAGCAACAGGGACTGTAGGGTATTTTGTGTAGATGTGGGGCCTAGTGGTATTTTCTTACTGCCAAAAATAAAGTAATTCCGCAATAATCACTCCTTGCATTCGGATTGGGTTTGGTATTATAGTAATATAGTGGATATGCATTATTTCAGTGCACAGATATATTTAGTTGGTATGCATTTTGTTGTGGTATAGTGATGAGCATAATTTCTTTGTTTTATTTGTGGCTCCAACCTACAAAACCCCTTTCTTTTGTTTAGACTGTTCTTGTGATCTCTAGAGGCCTCAGGTTTCTACATTATCAAGAACACCACATTTTCATATGGAATGCCACTTATGGCTGTTATCACTGATTTATCTACACCAGTGAGCTATGCTTCCATAAAGTATTCACAATAACATGTAGTATAATCACTAATTTATTTACATTAGTGAAACTATTTCCAGAGGCCTCTCTTTCTGCTGACTCATATACGTCGAGCAAACTATTTCATTATGTTCCACTCAGAAATCACACACACATATATACACCAAGTGGAACCACGCACACAGCTATTTATAATTGCTCATAACATTACATCTGCATAGAAACTTGGCGCTTTAAGCATCATTCCCTCAATGGCATAATATTTTTTTAGACACCAAATGAAACAGAAACAAGAATACTCTTGGGCAGACTGTGTTATCACAATTTCATTTCACAATGATACATTACCATTCGTGAGACAATCCTCTTCTGAAATGAAAAACATGAGAAAGACAAAATGCAAGAACACTACGAATTTCATTTCATATTTGCACAAGAGAGAGAAAAAATTACATTGTTTGTTTTGCCTTCAGCTGGCAACATTAAAATGTGTCATTTGAACACAGTGAAAAGCTATCGCTACGCTGCCTGTCTAAAATAGGTCTCATGCGCATACTGCACCCTCACTTTCATACAAGATAATTACCAGCGAGTTGTAGCTGTTTAGCACACAAACTCCCCGGACTGGTCGCTTTCTTTAAATGGCTCAAGGCTTTCCTTCAAAGCACCCCAGCAAGGACATGCAGTTCTGACCTGCGGTCTCTCAAGCTGGTGCTTATTGACTGGAATCTTCAGTCTGGGAAAGTCAGCAATGGACTGGGACGGCACCTCTCAATCAGGAAACCCCATAGAAACTCCAGCCAGGTCTTCCCCAGAGCTGTGTAAAATGTCCTCTGCCTTTCTTCCTCCCCAAAATGTACCAAGAGACCTCTGTTACAGCCATTAAGGTGACATGTCACCAATGAAAATGCACAATAATCTATCCTCCTCTTTTAACAATGGCTTCGCTTATATGGTTTAGAAACTGTATCTACTAATTTCCTGGCATGCAGATTTCGCATCCAGCTAACACAGTGAACAGAGAAAAAAAAATGAATCCAAGTACACGTTTAAAATGACTTTCAGCGCCTGTCTTTTCCACCTCATGTTGCACTGGAGAACACATTATGATGTTATTTGATTAGAAACATGTTAGTACTGTTAATTATATTAGTTCATTAATCCTCTAATGTGTCTCCTGCAACAGAGGCATTTCAGGAGAAAAAAAAATGGTGCAATTGCTTGTACCGCATTATAGCAATACATTAATCCCATGCAATTGTGCTGTGCTCCCAAAACATGCTAAATAATCCTACATATCCCCTCCTTTTTCTGAGAATTTTGGCAATGGTCTAAGCCACAATTGGAAGAAATCCAACTTGCTCCCTTTCTTCTTTTTTAAAATGTAACAATCCAATACAATTAATATTCAGGTGTGAAAAATGAAAATTGAAAAATCACTGTTCAATCATCATAATATTAAAATTCATTTTTTAGTCCATTAGTTCTTATAAAATGTTCTATATTTTTCTTCCCAATGGAAGTGTCCATAGTCCAGTGCCTTACTTTTGTACTTGGGGGACATGTAGGATTATTTAGGATTATTTAGCGTGTTTTGGGAGCACAGCACCATTGCATGGGATTAATGTATTGCTATAATGTGGTACAAGCAATTGCACCATTTTTTTAAATATATATATTCACATATATTACAGTGTTTATGTGCCATTATCATAATCAACCATCTTTATTTAACTTCTCTGCCACTTCTATTGACTAGACCCATTCACTTTGCCTTTTTATGTTCAAGGGACTTTATCTGCTTCTACACGCTCAAGTTGTTTAATCTCATGTTTAGGGTGACATGGTTTTATTTGATTTACGTGAACAAACTTCTCTGTTGCTGTTTCACCTTCAGTCTTCAAAATTTTATAGACCACACGAGAGACCTTATCTATAATTCAATATGGCCCCTGCCAGGCTGCTAGAAATTTGGAATTTTTCTGTTTACCTTTTCCAAAATGAAATTTATACACCTGATCGCCCACACAATATTCCTTTACTGACGTCTTTTTATCATAATATGACTTTGCACTGTCAGCAGCTCTTTCTAAATTTTTCTGTACAAAAGCAAATGTATGTTGTAAATGCTTTCTCAGTTCATCAATGTATTCATTTTTTTTTTTAAACTTTATTTTTAGTATTTTCCGTATACAACAGAAAGAAAGAACAAACCATGCACCAACAGGGTGCACATTAAACAATATCCCTCATACCCATCCCTTCCCAGTCACCCCCCCTCGTGTCTCTCGTTTACTATGCAGAAGCCTTGTTGACACTATGTTCGATGCCTTCACTCCTGAGTATTCTTCTCTTAAGGACCATTTATCCCGGTCTGTCCTAATTGAGAGTTCGGGGTTTCTGAGTCTAAGGATTCTGTACTGTTTATCAGGTATGACACGTATGGACCCCATATATCCGGGTGACGCACATGTAATGGAAGCGTTCTAATGAATTCTGTGTCTAAGTCTTGACAATATATGATGTCTTTTTCCCAGTCTTCGATCTTGGGGAGCGGTCCTTTGCCCCATGTCATTGCTACTCTTCTCCGGGCCAGAACCATGAGGAGTGCTGTCAATCTACGTGATGCTGGTTGCATGTGTCTGGTAAGTCCCAGGAGGGCGCCCAGGGGGAGTGGGGTTATCTGCTCTCCCACAATTTTGGAAGTTTTCTGAATGACGGCAGACCAGAAGCAGTGCACGCCAGGGCAGCTCCATGCCAGGTGGAAGAAATCTGCGTTATCGGATGAGCATCTTTCGCATTGGGCCGAAGTTTCGGGGTGGTGAATCTTTTTCTTGGCTGGTGTATAATACGTTTGGTAAATAAAGTTAAAGAGGATCAATTTATATCTCGTATTTAATGCGATTTTTTGGGTTTGTCGGAGGATGTATGTCCAGTCCTCTGTGGGTATTGGCTCCAGAATGGCTGTTTCCCACTTCCGTTGGGCTCGGGGGTTGGGCTTTCGAGTGTCTTGTGTAAGAGATCTGTACACGGTTGACACCAGTCTTCCCTCTCCCCGGGCTTGGATCACACTGTGTAGCAGGGTCCACGAGGGAGGCTGCTGAGGGAACGTGGGGAATACCCCCTGGAGGGTGTGGCGTAGTCTAAAATAGAGGAATACATCTAGGGAGGAGTTAGGTCCTCTGTCTTTGGCCATTTGTAGGGTTAGAAAGGTGCCCTCCAGGAACAGATCGCCTAGAGATTGAAGGTTCAATTTGTCAATCCATATGAGAAACACTTTTTCATTTGTGAGGGGTATTCCGGGGATGAATTTAATGGGAAGTAAGGGGGAATACCGTATGGTTATGCCATATTCTTTGGCCATCTTTTTCCAGATAGCATATGTGGATAGTACTGTGTTTAGTGTCTTGTGTGGGACGGGGAGATTGCTATTAATGACCGCGCTAAGCAGGACCGGGGACGCTAGGGCTCTTTCCACTTGCACATGCGGACGGATGTAGTGAGCCGAGTACCAATGACTCAGAAATTGTGCCTGGGCTGCCCAATAGTATTTTTCAACATCCGGGAGAGCTAAGCCTCCCTTCGCTGTTGGCAACGTTAGGGTGTTGTAGGCCACTCGTGCCGGTTTCCCGGCCCAGAGTAGTTCGAATATCAAACTCTTGACTTTTTGAAAGTAGGATTTGGGTACGAGTAGTGGGATGTTCGTAAAGAGGTAGAGCAATTTGGGGAGGATAACCATTTCCGTCAGGGAGGTCTTGCCCCAGAGCGTCAGAGGAAGAGACTTCCAAATCTGGACACGTTCTTGTATAGAAAGTAACACTGTTTGGTAGTTATCTCTAAATACCTCATGATGATTGCAGGACATGTAGATGCCCAAGTAGCGCACTTTGGACTTTTCCCATTTGAACCCATAATCATCCCTGAATTCTGTTGTGTGAGGGGTTAAAGGAAACACTACTGATTTATTGTGATTTGTTTTGAGGCCTGACATTCTCCCAAATTTGATCACTTCCCTTACTACAGGGTTCAGATTCTTTTGGGGATCGCTGACGAATAGCATGACATCGTCGGCGTAGAGAGAAACTATCAATTTATGGGGCCCTAGTTTCAAACCACGGTGACGATGTTCGGCCCGTAGCCTCGACGCCAAGGGCTCCATTACCAGGGCAAAGATGAGGGCTGAAAGCGGGCAGCCCTGTCTTGTTCCACGTTCGAGTGTGATGCCTGGGGACCTAGTGTTACCAACTGTGATGTGTGAGCGTGGCTTGTTGTACAACAGTGACACTAGTTTAAGGAAGAAGTTGCCTAGGCCCATCTGCCTGAGCGTTGCAAACATAAAGGGCCACTCGACAGAATCAAACGCTTTCTCTGCGTCTAAGAGAACTGCAATTGCCTGTTGTGACGGGTCAAGGGCCTCAATAACGCCGAACAGCCTCCTGATGCCATAGGTTGTGCTAAGACCTGGGATGAAGCCGGCCTGGTCGCCGAGCACCAGGGCCGGCATCAGAGGGACCAACCTCGTTGCTAAATCTTCGCTAGGATTTTATTGTCCAGATTTATTAAAGAGATCGGCCTGTATGAGGCACAATCCTCTGCAGGTTTGCCGGACTTATAAAGTACCATGACGTTGGCTTCGCACATCGTGGGTGGGAGTGAACCTCGTTCTATCGACTCCTCGAAGACCTGACCTAGAAGGGGGGCCACTATTGAAGCGTGTGCTTTTTAAAATTCTCCGGTTAGTCCATCTGGACCCGGAGCTTTCGTGTTTGGGACGGCCTTTATTGCTTCCTGGATTTCTTCCAGTGAGATCAGAGCGTTCAGGGGTTCTCTTAGTTCTGCGCTGACCCAGTAAAGTTCAGTGTCAATAAGAAACTCTTGTATTGCTCCGGGATCTGCAGCACCCTTTGAGCTGTACAGGGTGCAGTAGAAGTCGTAGAATGCCTCGCAGATGTTTTCTTCGGTATATACCAGTTGGCCTTGTGCATTCTTTATACGTTCGATGCGAGGTGGAATTTTGTCGATCGAGAGAAGGCGGGCTAGCAGGGCTCCAGGCTTCTGACCTTCTCCATATTGTCTAATCTGATGCCTGCGGCCCAGGAATTTTAGTTCTCTTCCGGCCGTTTCTCTAAAGTTCTTGAGTTCCACTTTCATCTTGGCTTGGAGTCGTGGGTCTGGGGAGGCAGATGATTTGAGCTCTAGGTCCTTCAATCGGTGCTCACTATCCGTGAGTTCTCTGCGGATTTGCTTTAGCATGCTGTTTTCTTTTGCCAGGCATATTCCTCTCACATAACATTTGAGTGTTTCCCACACTGTACTAGCTGAGTCGACTGAGTTTTTGTTTGTGTCAAGGAAGGAGATTATTTCCTGGCTTAGTTCTGCAGCGAAGATGGTGTCAGTTAACGAGCCTGTTTTAAATCTCCAATGAAGACCAGGGATTGTGGAGCCAGCTAGGGTGGTTTCAAGTATGACCATGGAGTGGTCTGAAAAGGACCTTGGCATGATTTGGCTTTTCCCCCATTCAAACGGGCTGCGGGCTGAAGCTAGGATATAGTGGATTCGTGAACTGGAGTGGTGAAATGCCGAGTAGAATGTGTATTCTTTGGCGTTCTGGTTGTGGTTCCTCCATGTGTCTGTTAGACCAAATGCATGGCAGATCTCTTGGACCTGGGCACTGGCTTTCGAGGGCGGCCCTGACGTGTTGTGTGATTTATCAAGCTTGGGGTCGAGTGGGGTATTGAGGTCTGCTCCCCATATATGATCGTTGCGTTCGTCTCTCCCAGTTTGGACAGAAACCCAGTTGAAGTTATCTGGTCCATCTGTGTTGGGGGCATAGGAGTTAACCAGGACCACCTCTTTTCCGGCTAGTATTCCCCTCACCAGCAGAGCTCTCCCTTCGGTATCTCTTCTTGATTCGATCAGACTAAAGTTTGTTCTCCTCTCTATCAGTATCGCGACTCCCCTGGCATATGACGAATAGGATGAGAAGTATCAGTGGCAGCCCCATGATCTGGCCCAATGAGATTCCGAGGACTTTGTGAGATGTGTTTCTTGTAGAAAGGCGATGTTAATTTTGTGTCTTCGCAAGTATTGGAGGATTTTCCTCGTTTTCGGCGGGTGGTTGCCCCCACGTATATTCCATGTGGCAATCCTATATGTCGTCATTGTCTGGTGAGGGAAATTTCATGGGCATGCTGGGCCGAGGTTCAACGGTAGGCGTGGAGTCAAGGCATTCGGGGGAAATCTGAAGTCTTGGCTTCTGCTTGCTTGATTTCTGTGGTGAGGTTGGTGAGAGATGAGGGTACGAGACACTTGGTGACTTCTTGGAACTGGGATCTCTCCCTTGAGTGGGCAATCCCCAACTGGCCCAAGTTGAACTAACTCTGGTTGCATGGGGCGCTGGAGGCCCTCCAAGAGGGGCTGGTTCCCCTCATCTGTTACTAAATTTGTTCCGTGGTGGTGAAAGTAGTTGCGCCTGGGTGATACTTTGCCTTAATAGTGTGAAACCGTCTGGCGAAAGTTACAGAGGGTCTCTTCTGGGTCCATTGCCTCTTTGTGGTCTGCTGTTATTCGTGATGGGTCTGCATCCGGAGCGGTGTAGGTAGTCACTTGTTTCTTCAGGTGTATTAAAAAATTGGGTCTGCCCTCTGAAGTGGGAGAATGGAAAACCAGACTCCCGTCCTTCACCTCTCGCGCTTGGCCTAGAGGGTCGCGGCCCAGACACCCGCCACGAGAAGAGTTTGCCCATTTACCAGATGACCAAATACCCTGGTACAGAAACATACGGATGTGTCCATCTGCCTGCCCAACAGCCCGCACTGGCCATGCCGACACCTGCGGCACGGACCAACTAGACTGAAATCTACACATCGTTAGAGATGCCATGACGACCTAGATAACGGGAAGCACCGCTGAACTATTATACACGCTGAACATTTCCACACCAATCTACACGAAGAACATACTCAGTGCTCTGACGTAGGCGACAGGCTTATTCACGGACGTGCATCTTTATTATTTTTACATAGGCTTTCAGAATGCAGAAACGCAAGACGCACCATGAGCTCATTTATAACGCTTGCTCACGCTTCTCTTGAAACCCGTTACCATCATGAGAGATATAATGGAAACACGATACTGGCCATGAAACTGTATGCCACTATAACCTAAAGCATCCATGCACTAAATGGATTACTCGTGCACCAGGCCCAAGTAGGCCTCAAGCAAGAGTTCCCGTGGACATTAACAAAGCAAAAGTCAGGTTGCTGAGCCTGCAGAAAGAACCCAGTGGAGCAACCAGCCAAGGTCGTAATGTTGCAAACCCACAGTCAAGAAACAAATCTTCAAAGGCACGATGTTGCAACCTCGCACTCCACGTACCAATGTTAAAATCATATCTGCAAATTAAACCAGACATACAGTGGAAAAACAATATTAATTGTGCAGAATTATGCCTCAAACACGGTCCCTCCCCACGTGACCAAGCCGAACCTGACGAGATGCCAAAACCCAGGAGAGAAAAGGCGTCTGGGTACCTCGCTACGAGACGCAGGCCGACACACTTGAAAGGCTCAATGGACACCTGCTACAGTGGGAACGGTCAGTCTCCCACCTATGAATAAATCCTCACATTGCCTGCACGTACCCATATTGAAACACTGTTGCAACCACAGGTGCACCGTGTGCTGGGAACAACGGTGGTCCCAGGCTGGGGAGCTCACGGATGCACCAATCAGAACATGAGGTTCTTATCTCAGACGTCAGTAACGTTAGCCAATCCTCAGGGGTCTTCATGTAACAATTCTTATGTATCTAATTGTAGGGACAACCCAGATATACCACCTGACTACATCTTAACCACTAATATCATTCTCTATATGCGTACTATACTAACCCCACCACTCGAGCAACCAATCAAGAGTGGCGATAGGTTCTTTTGGTAACTTTTTGGAATGACGCAAGTAGCGCGTCATAATGTAGTAAAAAGGGCCTGCGAGCCCCACTATTGTGTGTGTGTCAGGACGAACGCGTACGCTCCTTGACCCATCCCTGCCGTTTGCATAATAAACGGCAGAAGTTGCCTTGCTCCTTGTGTGTGCCTCATACTCTGTCTCGATCCGAGATATACACGGGAGGAGTTGGGGCCTCCCTGCCCGGAGGTCTGCGGACGGCCCGGCCGACCCCGGCAGAATCCCCCCCGACAAGTTGGAGGCACTGCTGAGATCTGTTTAAGATCGACTTTTATTTTTTATTTTTCCAGGCACTCCCGTTGCGGGGAGGCCCGGCGGCGCGGCCCCCTCTGCCGTTGCCCCCTTCTGAGGACTACAGGACCATCGCGGAGCTGCGAGAGGACCGGACAGCGCAATCCGGATATTGGCCCTCGGGAGCCGGTTGAGAAGTATCCCGCCCGCGGTCGGCGAGTGTCCAGACGTGGTCCAGACGAGGGGAGGTGGCGAGCCGCTTGGAGGGGTGCACGCAGTCGAGCGGCCCTGCATCGAGGGAACTTGGTGAGCATGACACGCACAACAAGCAATGCGAAATTGTGAGGGAGGGGGCGGAAGTAAATAAGGGAGGAGGGAGGTATTGTAAAAAGGTGGGGTGAAGGTTTAATTGAGTGATGATAATGGAATGAATGGTAGTGAATTGAGTGCGAGAGAAGGCGGCTAACGTTACGCGAAAGAGGGGGGCAGGGCACGAGAACAACACGTGCAGACGCTCGCAACAAAAAGCTAACGTTACGCGAAAGAGGGGGGCGGGGCACGAAAACATCACGTGCAGCCGCTCGAAAGACACTGATTGGCCTAAATCGCGACTACGTGTGAGGGTGGTTGTGTGTGGTTTCCTACGATTTGACATTTATCATTCAATGAGTAGATGAGGTTCCCTATTGTTCGAGCAAGAAACTCGATAGGTAGATGAGGTTCCCTATTGTTCGAGCAAGAAACTCGATAGGTAGATGACGTTTCCCTGTGGGCGGTGGCTAGTTACGTAGTTGCCCAAAACGGAAGATAATTGGCTGGTTAAGCCCTCCTGTTGAGGGGCGTATCACACGCGAGGCGACGCAGCGTGCGCAGTCCGGTTATAGTATTGATGAGATTACCTTGTTCCAGGAGAGACAGGAAGACAGCTGTAGGGTTAGCGGGGTAGATTGCAAGTGTATTTTGAATTTAAAGAACATAACACGAATATACCAGTAGTTCGAAGAAATAGGTGACGTCACCAGTAGGGATTTAGTAAGATATCGTGAACACAAGAAGCTTTGGGTTTGACATTGGTGGGGAAGAGAAACATGATAAAGGAGCGGACACGGAGATAAACGATAAACGAGTGGATCAAAGAGGAGAAGGGGAAGGGGGCGTGGCTGCGCACGGAGAACGCCGGCCACGGCAAGTGTAAAGGTGGGAGGAGAACGGGGAAAAAGGACGACTGTGTAAGATCGTCGTAAGGGGTACGCAGCTGCAGGGGGCTGCGTGCGCTTCGGCCGCAGGGGGCCGTAGGGGAAGGAATATAATATAACATCATAAATATATTTGTTTTATAATTTTTTTTTTTTTTTGTGATTATTATCATTGCATAATTTGTCAAAGGATTGTCGTAAGTCCCCACACTTGCGGGGCAAGGTAAGCAATAAAAGGTTGTATGTTGCAAACTGGTAGCAAGGGGAAGGGTAAGAAAGGGTGCGCTAGTATGTCATACGGGAGAGGGTTGGGAGGGTGGGGGAATACCCTCACTACCCCACTACAACATATATGCACAACACTGCCACCACATAGGGAGAAGTTAATTAAGTACAGCATAGAGTGGACCCAGGGGACGGACAACAAAATGTTGACACCATGGCCGCCTAATGGTAGCTTTGACCCATATGCCCAACATTCACTATTAAACCATCTGCACAATACATACAAGGGGAAGAAGTTGGCAAACCATGTGGAGGTGTTTAACTTATGGAGGATGTTCCAGGGGTCTAGACCAGGACCAAATGGAATGTTCACTATGGGGGAAACACCGGAAGAAAAGGAGATTAAGAAAGAAGGAACGGATGGGGAAAAGGAGAGTGAAGGAACAAAGAATATGGGGAATGAAAAACTGGGTGGAGGAAAGGTTGATAAATTAGCTGACATAAAACAGGAACCGAGCAATGAGATACCCTTAACACCGGGAGTGAAAACAGAGGGGGGAGGGTTGTACCCTTTAAGAGAATTAGGAGAAATAAAAGGACAGTTAAGGGCGGCTGAAGGATACTCAAACCCGGCATACAGCCCTCCACCATATGTGGCTCATGGAAAGATACCAATGGGGGACGGGAGGAGAGAAGAGCAGACTGTAGAGATAGGAAACGATGAGTGGGTAGCTGCACAGATATTGTTGAAATTACGAGGATCACTAACTGGAGAGGAAAGGGAGGCGGTAAAGAGAACAAACGAGGATAGTGAAAGAGAGAGTGAAATGAGGGGAGAGGAGCTGCTACGGCAGAAGGAAGAGATTTTGGAGGAAAGATTAGCTAAACTAAGGGATGAGCAGAATGAACTGATAAAACAACTTGAGGGGGAGGAAAGAGAGAGAGTGAGGAAAAGGAAAGAAGGTAAGGACGAATTGGAAAAATTAAGGGAGCAAAGTGAGGAGAGAAAGAGGGAAGCTGTAAGGGTAAAAGCAGCAGCAGAAAGGGTATCAAGAGTAGTGATGAGGGAGAAGAAGAAGGAAGAAGAAGAAAATGAAAAAGAAATGGAAATATGGAGGAGGAGGATAATATCAGAGACAGCTAAAAAATATGAAGAGGGGAAGGTAATAGAGAGTATAGTAGAAAGAGAAAGGGTGAAATGGGAAAGGAGGAGAGAGGATGAAAGGATATTGGAACAGATGAGCAACGAAGTAATGGAGGAATTAAAAAGGAAAAGAGAGGAAAATAGTAGGGAGATGGAGGAGAGGAGTGAAGGGGAGAGAGAAGAGAGTAAGAGGGAGAGTGAAAGATGGGGAGAAGTATATAAAAATAGAGAGGTAGCAACAACGTCAGCACTAAGGGGAACAGGTGGTAACAACGGAAAGGAAGAGGGAGACCTAATAGACTTAAAAACTGTAACAATAAAAGGAAAAAAGGCAGAGTGGGGGGCGCAATTTATGAATGATTTTTGTAGTGAGGATGGAAGGAAGAGTGAAAGGGAAAGCTTAGATAAGCTATACCTCACTAGAACAAACATAGATTCGCCATGGGTGAGTAGAAGATGGGAGGAGATGGAGAGAAGTAAGGAGGAAGTGAAAAGAATGGGAGAAACACAAACTAACGAACACACGCCACCGACGCTCACCAACCAACACACGCCACCCACATCACCATCACGCTCTCTAACGCCACACCCCACATGTTCAACAACTGCACGCTCTCTGCACAGAATAAAGCTCGCACCCTTCATGGACGAAGTTACACCTTATGCATGTCGGCTTAGGGACCTCCCTAGTCGCAGGCAAGACAGGCAAACAGACGTGCCAATATTGAACACAGGAAAGGATGAAAAAAGGGGAAAGGAAGAAGAGGGAGGTAGGAGAAGAGGTAGTAAGGAAGGATTTGAAGTAGTAAAAGGAATGGGGGAAGAGGAGGGGTGTGAAGAGTTAACATCATGGAGCATAAAGGATGACACAAGACAGAATGTAATGCCACTGCTGGAGAGAGGAGGGGTTAGACCACAATATGTACCTTGGAAACATACGGATAAGGAAAACATAAAATGTAGGCTCCCATCATTAAGTGGAGGTGCGGGTAAATGGATATATGAAATGGAAAAACACACCGCAGGACAGAAACTAGCAGTGGGAGATGTTAAGGGCCTGTTAATATCAATATTAGGGGATAGAGCGGATGACATTTGGAAAAGAGCGGGATTCCATGGGGTAACAATAACAAACACATCGCATGATGGGGCACCATTTGCAAACTGCAGACATGCGCTATGGCAGGCACTAAGAGTGCAGTACCCAGACACATCAGACATAGGAGCCATTACTTCCCGTAAGATGGGTGAGAACGAGGATCCTGTTGATTATATCCAGGATATTCAAGAGAAGTGGCGCATGGAAACTAGAGAACAATGGGACAAAACACCAGCCATATTTTATCATATACTAGTACAAGGGCTCCCAGAAGGAGTTCAGAGACAATTAAAGAAAGTAGTGGGGATGGAAGCAAAACCATGGCCGGAAATACAACTGACTATAGTACATCACTGTAGAACATGGCAAGGAAAAATGAAACAAAAGGAAGAGGACAGGAAAACAGAAGAGGCCAAATTAGTACAGAAAAAACTTACTAAATATACCATGGAAGGGGCACTAATAACTGCGCCAACACCAATGGCCCAAAGCCCAACGCAAGTAGTGGCTGCACAAAATCCAGCTCAAATAGCACCCCCACAAGAGGTAATAGAGCAAGTGCTGCCTCTGCAATCACACGCACAGAACGTGGGAGGAGGGTACCCAATGCAAGGAGCTGGGTATTATAATTATAATAGAGGGAGAGGAGGGTTTATGAGGGGAAGAGGATACGGATATAATACCCAACAACAGGCTGGGGGACTCAGAAATAACTACCAGACAGGGCAACCAGTATACCAGGACAACACAGGGAACTTCCCATGGCAAAACAGGGAACCACCCGTGTGTTGGAGCTGCGGACTATTAGGACACATGTCACGTACATGCAGGGTCAGGCCAGGAACACCAGCATGGAACGAACAAGCACAACATAGGACATCACAAGAACAGCAGGGCATACAACCACAGCAGATGTCACCACAAGGGAGTGACCAACACTATTCCCTACCACAACAACAAATAAAACAATACCTGCCACAAGTAACTGGTGCAGCGTTAATACAACCACCACCACAACCTGAACGAACGCAATTGGGTGGGGTGACGGTGTTGGGGCACAACCCTTACACAGGGAATGGCCAGTCATTGTACCCCCAATAGGACAGCCCACAGACGGCCTTGGTGTGTCCCATCCTGTCAGTAACACCTAATAGTGCGGAGGAGCCACGCATAGAGGTAACGATAGGTGACAAAAAATTATCATTCCTTGTTGACACCGGGGCAACCCGGTCTTGCATAAGGGAAGGTAAGTTTAAGATGTCAGGCGAAGCCATGAACACACAAGGGTTTTCTGGGGCTAAAGGGTTGGTTCCATTTACTGATAACGTTCCGCTATCTATTGGGGATTACGATCTGTCAGTACCACTTTTGTATTATAGTGCCTCACCAGTAAACATACTGGGGAGGGACATAATGAACAGATTAAATATGACGATCTCCTTTACAGAGGATGGCATAATTTGCTCTACTCCAGGGATTAACATGCTTGCAGCACGACAGATTTTGCAAGCATACTGTGGACAGATAGCGATCAGGGCGGAGCCGGTAGACGGCGAGCTATTCCAGTACGGAACAGACATGGCATTTGCATGGATGCCAGGGATAGGAGGGAAAATATGGAGGAGACCAGCAGCCTATCTATTCCGACCAGAAACACCAGCTAATGAACTGGAAGGGAAGGTCCTTGCAGTGGACATTGAGAGCATTATTGCAACAGCTGATTATGTTGCTGTGCACGCCCAAGATAAAGAAGGGAGAGCATGGAGGGCGGTGATAGCACTAGCAGAAGGATGTAGGCTGACCCAGGTGTCAGATGAAGAGTTGTTTTCAGAAGAAAAGGAGGAAAATGAAATGGTGTTCATGATGAGTGTAGAAATGTGGCTAACAGTGGCTCACAAACAAGTGGCACAGAAAATTGCAATGGCACTTGAGGCACCCGCTGGCACACCAGTCCCATTTTTTAAAGAAGATATGTCAAAGGTGCCAAAATCATTATGGACTATTAGCCCTTATGATGTAGGATGCATTAAAAGCATAGGGGGTGTAAGGATAAAATTAAAAAAGGGTGCCATACTACCAAGAGTGAAACAATACCCATTGTCAAGAGAGGCAGATGAGGGCATATACGAAACCATAACAGCCCTTATAAACAATGGCATATTGGTCCCCTCAGAATCCCCATGCAACACAGCTGTGTACCCGGTGCGCAAGGCTAAAGGAGGGTCTTGGCGGTTCATACAGGACCTCAGACCGTTGAACAACATAGTAGAAGCAGAGTATCCAGTAACAGCAAACCCGGCCACAATTTTGTGTGGCATTCCAGCAGAAGCATCACGGTTTACAGTGATTGACCTTAAAAATGCTTTTTTCTCAATACCATTACACCCAGACTCACAAGACTTGACAAGCTTCACTTACCGAAATAGGAAGTGGAAACATACCAGATTACCACAGGGATATTGTGAATCACCTTCAATTTTCAATAGGGTAATACAGATGGATTTGGGTAACGTTGAGTTGGAAAGCACAGTGTTACAGTATGTGGATGACATAATAATTTGCAGTACAAATGAAGATAAATGTAGAGAGGACTCATTAAAAATGTTGACGATATTGGCTGAAAAGGGGTACAAGGTAGACATGGAAAAGATACAATACTGTCAGGAACAGGTACTTTACATTGGCCAACTGATATCACAATATGGAAGAAGGATTGCACCACAAAGAGCACAGGCAATATCAGGCACTCCCGTGCCACAGACTGTAAGAGAACTGCAGCAATTTCTGGGACTGTGCAACTACTGTAGAGCATGGGTATTTGATTACAGCTCTTACATAGGACCCCTGCTTGAGGGTTTGAAGGAAGCAAATAAAGGGGAGAAAAAGTTGGGATGGACTATGGAAATGAAGGAGGCATTTGATGAATTAAAAGAAGCAATATCAACTGCTCCAGTACTAGCATCCCCAGACTATGAGCGACGATTTTTTATATTTTCACATTGCGACTCAGCAGTAATGAAAGCAGTATTGGCCCAAAAGACTAGCATGGGCTATAAACCAGTAGCATTTTACAGCGGTCACTTAGATCCAATAATGTTAGGACAATTCTCTTGCGAACAAGGCCTTGCTGCAGCTGCATTTGCAGTAGAAAAAGCATCATCAATAACTATGGGGTGTCCAACTACACTATTTGTAGAACATGCACTATTTGCGATATTGAATAAACCTAAGTCCACACTGACGACACAGAGGGCAACAGGTTATGAGATTATTTTGTCCAAAGCTGAACTGGCAATTGTTAGATGTAGCACGGTTAACCCTGCAAGGTTCCTAGCAGAAGTAATTGAAGAGGGAGATTACGCCCACGACTGCACCCAAGTAACTGAGATGTACTCATGTACTAGGAAAGTTGAAAAAAACGCACTAGAGGGAGGTGAGCTTTTGTTTATTGATGGGTCATCAACTATTGATCAAGGAGACGGGATAAGGAGGACTGGGGCAGCAGTAGTACAAATGATGGAAGCGCCAGTGTGTGTGGCTATTAAGTGTGTACAATTACCACAGCATTACTCTGCTCAAGCGGCGGAACTGGTTGCACTCATATTGGCACTAAAGGAAAGTTTTGATAAAAAAGTTACTATATATTCCGACAGTGCATATGTTACATCCACTGTCCACTCAGGGCTATCAAAGTGGAGAAGAAGAGGGTTTAGGAGAGCTGACGGCACTCCAGTACAACATGCCCTCTTGTTGGCTGAACTAATTGAAGTAATAAACGATCCCCAAGAACTAGCCCTAGTAAAATGCACAGCACACACCAATGGAGAAGACTATATATCAAAAGGAAATGCAGCAGCAGACGCACATGCAAAATATGCTGCATATTTTGGTGAGATATGGAACCCCACAGACTCACAGAGAGGGAGAGGGAGGGGAATAGCGAGGGAGATGTTAATAAAAGAAGGGTACACCCATCTCCCAGCCACCCAGATTATGGAGTTACAAGCGGCTGCACCAATGGCCGAAAAAGAAGTATGGGTGAAAAGAGGATGCACAATGTCACCAACCGACGCACTATGGCGCCAGGGTGGCACTGGGAAAGTTGTAATACCATTGGCATTGTTAAATACCGCCTTGAACCAATTACATCACCCTGCCCATACAGGCAAAGAAATAATAGCAGCACGAATTAGAGAAGATTGGTTCTGTCCCGAGTTAACATCCCATGTGTCAAATTTTATCAGCAATTGCCTTACATGTCAACAGTTCACGGCCGGTCATACTTTAAAGGTGATAAGAGGTACCATACCCCGACCAGAAGGACCTTTTCGGCACCTCCACATTGACTATGTTGATATGATCAACATTTGTCAAGGCAATAGATACATGATAGTAGTAGTATGCCCATTTTCTAGGTGGATCGAAGCAGGGCCCTGTTCACACCCTGATGCGTTTAGAGCAGCCAAATTTATAGTAAGGGAGGTATTCCCCAGGTGGGGAGTGTGCGAGGTGTTAAGATCAGACAACGGACCCCATTTCGCAAATGAAATGTTCCAGCATATCACATCCCTACTGAACATTAAACACAAATTTGCATGTGCGTACCACCCACAGGCCAATGGTGTATGTGAACGCCTGAATGGCCTATTGAAGGAGGCAATTGCTAAAATACAGCAAACAACAAAGAAAAGTTGGTTGTATTGCCTTCCGTTAGCACTGTTCGAACTTAGAAACAGGCCAGGGTCCGACCACCACCTCACCCCACACGAGGTGGTTACTGGACGCCAAATGCGCCTTCCCCTAACACCAACGTCAAGGGCATTCACCGACCAAGAAAGTTCTGCGAATGTGTTAGGTGATGAAATGTATCAATATGTGTCTTCTTTGATTACTAGCGTTGTGTTTGTGTCTCAACAGCTCGAGCGCACACGGGGCGGGTCCACCAGCAACCAAGAAATAGACGAAAATACAGAATTGGGAAAGGAGAACTTGTGCCAACTTGCCAAAGGTGACCACGTACTACTTCGAAATTTTAATAGAAAGTGGAACCAGCAGAGGTTCACTGGCCCCCATTTAGTAGAGGACGTATCAACAAGAGCAGTAAAACTAAAGGATAAGCGTGCGTGGAACCACCTGCATGATGTAAAAATCTACAAACTGCAGACCCGCCCCAGCGCCAACGACAGGTCCATTGGAAAAACGCCAACAACATCCCCGGCAGCGGAAGAAAACACAACCACAGACAACGACCCAATTGTTCCCTCGGAGAGAATAACGGACGAAGAAGGGGGTGATCCCCACACTGCCCACCCCATGGTCACACGTTCAAAGAGTAAAACTGCTCCCGCCATCTGAGCAAACCCCCCCCCATTGACTACTAAATACAATTGTAATAAAAACTAAGGACTTCGCTTGCACCAATACACATGTAAACACGTGAATGTTCTCTTTTTCTCTCGCACATACAGGAGCTGCGTAATATTGTATTGTTAAGAAAAGTTATCTAACAAATTCAGTGTGCAGGCGTAGATGGTGCTGCCAGACGATAGTTACCCAGAAGAATTGTCACACCAATTTGTATACGAAATAAAAAGGCCAACATACTTAAAAAATAAAAGGGTACGTGTATACTACACGGCCTTCCTCCTGGCCATAGAAAATTACATGCCCCACCTCCGCCCATACTTGCCGGTCTTGAGAGACCGATCACTTAGAGTAGCGTGGGAGCAACTCTTCACCTGGGCACTGAATGACTATTTGATAGGGAGAGCTTAATGAAACAAAACTAACATTTAATAACAAGCACTTTTTGAGAATTTTTAGGCGGGCAACTTTAACGTCGCAAGAATACGCTGCCAGGACTGCAGCAAGGTAAGAGCAAAAATGTCGGTGAGGTTAGCATATGTAATAAAAATAATAGGGATTTTTATGATCACCGGAGTTTTGGCTGCCTCTGTATGGCAGTACAGCTATGCTATGAGTTTTTTTGCTGCACCCAAACCTAATGTAACCCACCTCCCTGCTGCAACAGGTGTTACGTCAGGTGGTAACAGTAACAATGAACAAAAGCGAAATAAAGTTAAACGCAGCACATACTCAGACAATAAAGGTATTGATAATTATGTACAAGATTCAGCACACGTCACAAACAACATATGGTACCAGCACATGACCCGCATTGGTAAGCAGACAACTGAGGATAGCTGTTACGTTTGCTCATTAATACCATACGCCATGAGCGCTTCACGAACATTTGTTGCCACAGAAATAGATGAAAAAACAGCACAGTGCATAATATATTTGGCCCTGTTCCAAACGAAAGGAAGATTCCAAGGAACAGTAGTGCACATGACATGGAAAACACGAGACTCATACCCATATGAAAACAACTTCCTCAAGACCTATCTGAGTTATCACAAGACCAGTTTACATGCTGAAGCATTCAGATACATAACAAGTGGCCCTGAAAAAGGAGAAACAAAGAAGGTAACACTGCAGTATCTACCATGTGATTGGTACGCCACGGAAGTTCCGGGTAAACAAGGATGCTGGGAGAGGCCATTACTGACGATAACAGGAAAGGTGTTCCTGGGTACCAGCTGGGAGATAGGAGTGGTTGGCAGCAACATGGTAACAAAAGAAACTATCTCAACCATCGAGACACACAATCATCGATGTTGGACGACATGGATCAAGTATGTACCAATGCTCACGTGGGTAGAAGAAGATGAAGACCCGATAACTATATTACCATTGACTGCGCCCAAAGTATGTTACCAGCATAAAGGAGAGGTGGACGTGGGATATAACACCAATTGTGCAAGTGTGATGGAGTTACCTGAGGGGGGAGCGGGAACAGCAGTAATAATGGACCATTATTGGGCCTGCGGAGAAAAGGCATATCATACACTGCCTCCCCTGTGGAGTGGTGTGTGCACAATGGTACACGTCAATGTACCATCACTAGTGGTACCTAAGAAGCATGTCGATGTGGCGAAATTTCCGAAAATGGATGAAGGAGACAGGAGAAGAAAGAGATCTGCACCACTCCAGAAGGAGCAAGAAAACAGGACCAACAGCAATGATACTGTCCTAAACAGGAGAAAAAGACAAGGAGAGCCATTAACAGGAAATTATCTGTGGGGAAGGTCGGAAACGGAACTAACATCAATACCGCCAGAACACAGACTATTCAGCAGAGCAGCAATGTTCTTCTCCTCAATAATACATCCGGGACTGCAGGCATACGCAAACGCAAAATGGCTGCAAATAACCAGATGGGAACTAATGATGACCATAAATTCGACAGTAAATGGGTTTAACGCAATTAAAGAGGAGCTGCGAGCTGTAAGGATGGTAGCACTACAGAACAGATATGTATTGGACCTTCTCACAGCAATGGAAGGAGGAGTTTGTGCAAAGATAGGACAATCATGCTGCACGTTCATACCTGCCAACGATGCCGACAATGGTACACTGACAGAAGCAGTTTCACAATTGGCCCAGATGCACTCCAAAATGATGGACGAAAGTAACGGCGTAAACAAGGATAAAAGCTGGTTTTCACTATTATGGTCATGGATGCCATCTTGGCTGTCAGATGGACTGAAAATAATAGTGGGATGTGCTATTTTGGCTGGAGCTGCACTGATAATAATTAGATTTTGGAAAGCCCGGAAGGCGCGCTCAACTGATGAGTTGCTGGAAATGGTGGGAATGCACCCCTTGATGCCAGCGGATGACGGCCAGCACACAGGTGTGATAATACACGAAAGGGAGAAGTTGCGCACCCAAATCATCGCCAATCATCTAGACCCACCATCAGTGAAGATCGAGAACCCAAGGAACCCTAGGAGCTACATAGGAAGATGGGTGTACTGTACTCCTGGAGGAACATGCGAATACATGTATTGGTCATTTGAAGATCACGTAAACCATTATGGACATCTCGGAGGGATAACCAAGATATGGAGAGTAAGAGGAGATAACGAGAAGGATATGTTTGTGGTCGACAAGTCGACCAGAGGGGGGACTGAAGTGGGAGAATGGAAAACCAGACTCCCGTCCTTCACCTCTCGCGCTTGGCCTAGAGGGTCGCGGCCCAGACACCCGCCACGAGAAGAGTTTGCCCATTTACCAGATGACCAAATACCCTGGTACAGAAACATACGGATGTGTCCATCTGCCTGCCCAACAGCCCGCACTGGCCATGCCGACACCTGCGGCACGGACCAACTAGACTGAAATCTACACATCGTTAGAGATGCCATGACGACCTAGATAACGGGAAGCACCGCTGAACTATTATACACGCTGAACATTTCCACACCAATCTACACGAAGAACATACTCAGTGCTCTGACGTAGGCGACAGGCTTATTCACGGACGTGCATCTTTATTATTTTTACATAGGCTTTCAGAATGCAGAAACGCAAGACGCACCATGAGCTCATTTATAACGCTTGCTCACGCTTCTCTTGAAACCCGTTACCATCATGAGAGATATAATGGAAACACGATACTGGCCATGAAACTGTATGCCACTATAACCTAAAGCATCCATGCACTAAATGGATTACTCGTGCACCAGGCCCAAGTAGGCCTCAAGCAAGAGTTCCCGTGGACATTAACAAAGCAAAAGTCAGGTTGCTGAGCCTGCAGAAAGAACCCAGTGGAGCAACCAGCCAAGGTCGTAATGTTGCAAACCCACAGTCAAGAAACAAATCTTCAAAGGCACGATGTTGCAACCTCGCACTCCACGTACCAATGTTAAAATCATATCTGCAAATTAAACCAGACATACAGTGGAAAAACAATATTAATTGTGCAGAATTATGCCTCAAACACGGTCCCTCCCCACGTGACCAAGCCGAACCTGACGAGATGCCAAAACCCAGGAGAGAAAAGGCGTCTGGGTACCTCGCTACGAGACGCAGGCCGACACACTTGAAAGGCTCAATGGACACCTGCTACAGTGGGAACGGTCAGTCTCCCACCTATGAATAAATCCTCACATTGCCTGCACGTACCCATATTGAAACACTGTTGCAACCACAGGTGCACCGTGTGCTGGGAACAACGGTGGTCCCAGGCTGGGGAGCTCACGGATGCACCAATCAGAACATGAGGTTCTTATCTCAGACGTCAGTAACGTTAGCCAATCCTCAGGGGTCTTCATGTAACAATTCTTATGTATCTAATTGTAGGGACAACCCAGATATACCACCTGACTACATCTTAACCACTAATATCATTCTCTATATGCGTACTATACTAACCCCACCACTCGAGCAACCAATCAAGAGTGGCGATAGGTTCTTTTGGTAACTTTTTGGAATGACGCAAGTAGCGCGTCATAATGTAGTAAAAAGGGCCTGCGAGCCCCACTATTGTGTGTGTGTCAGGACGAACGCGTACGCTCCTTGACCCATCCCTGCCGTTTGCATAATAAACGGCAGAAGTTGCCTTGCTCCTTGTGTGTGCCTCATACTCTGTCTCGATCCGAGATATACACGGGAGGAGTTGGGGCCTCCCTGCCCGGAGGTCTGCGGACGGCCCGGCCGACCCCGGCAGAATCCCCCCCGACACCTCGTGTTGGATGCAGAGCTTGGCTGGGAACAGCATCGAGTATTGAATTTGATTTTCCTGCAGCCTGCGTTTCACTGCTGTGAACGATCGTCTTTGCGCCTGTACCGCTTGAGAGAAGTCTGGGAAAAACTGAATTTTGTCCCCCTCGAATTGGAGGTCACCTTTGTCTCTGGCAGCTCTCAGAATTGCATCACGATCTTTGTAATTAAGCAACTTTGCTATGATCGGACGAGGGTGCGCTCCTGGGATTGGCCTCGAATTGGGTACTCGCTCTTTCGACGACGAACATCTTGGAAAGGACCTCTTCACCGAACAGCTCAACGCAGATTTTTTCCACATGATCTTCCATCCTGGTAGCCAACTGGTGCTCTCTAACGCCTACTATCCTGATGTTATTACGCCTGGAGCGGCCTTCCAAGTCCTCATTTTTGGCGCATACCACGTTCATTTGTGATTCTAATGTGGACACTCTGGATGTTAGGGAGGTCGAGCCGTCCTCAAGGTCCGATACCCTTTGCTCTACCATGTCCAATCTGTCTGCGTGCTTGTCAAGTCTGTGCTGGAGCATGTCTACTTTGGATGAGAGGGTGTCGAGCTTGCTCGCAAGGCTGCCTATACCAGCTTTCAGGTCAAGCAGGATTTCTCTGATATCAAGATCCTGCGCCACTGTCTCATCTTGGATTGCGCTGGGATTAGGGGATTGAGAGCGACTGTCAGCCGCAGGTGCCTTGTTTGAAGAGCTGCCTTCGAAGTTAAGTTTTTTCTGGAGTCTGTCTGTCTTCCCCATAGTTGCTGTTGTTGTGGAAGCTCCTGTGCCCCCTTTGGTGAGCAGTGCTAAGGATTTGTCGTGCCTATGAGAGATTGGGTTGTTTGAGGCGGTGGTGGTCTTTTTCAGCGGGGTGCCGCCAGAGCCTGCCGTTTTACGGACCGTGGCCCTGTCTCCGCTGCTGCTCGTGTGTGCTCCCTCTCGAACCCCGGGACCGGGTTTTGCAGCTGCCTGTACCTCCTGTGCTACCAGGCGTTGACTCCTGTGGCCGCGCGACCTCAATTTGCGGGCAGACCCGGGTCAGGAGCCGTCCAATGCTCTGCCGGCCTCTGATCGGATTTGTGCGGCAGCCGTCGCGGCCACGAGGGCCAGGGGGGTACGCAGAGCGCTCGTACCTGACCGCCCGGGCTGGGCGCCTGCCTTCTTTTTTCCCCTCTCCCATCAGTTCGACCAGGCTCCACAGGTTTCGTGTTGGCTCAGCGGTCACCAGTCCTCGTGCCGCTCGGGGCACCGGTTGGATGACGCCGACTCCTTCCGGGTCACCCACGTAGGCCGCACCTTGTGTCCGCGGAGGGGAGGGGGCGGCACCTTCTTGTGGGAGATTCGCCACACAAGTCCACCGGATCGATGAAATGAGTATGTCCCCCTGTGAGGAATTGCTTTCTCTACAAGGGGGAGGCAGCTTCTGTTGGAATACACCACACGGATGCAGTGATTTTTCAGGATATTCGTGGGAGCTCCGCCGAGCTCACAGGGAGGCCGCCATCTTGGACGGCTCTCTAGCACCCTCTAACTTCATCAATGTATTCATGAACTGTGGATGCGCTCACAAGTGTTTGCTCATGTGGCCTGTATAGCAGGTGTTGAGGTAAAACCATTTTCCTACCTGTCAAAACTTCATGAGGGCTAATACCTGTTGCTTTGGCAGGAGTTGATCTGATTGCCATCAGAACCAAAGGTAAGTGTAAATCCCAGCTGGAACCTGCTTCTGCCACGAATGTCTTTAAAATGTCCACAACAGACCTATTGCTTCGTTCAATTCCACCTGAAGAAGCCGCCCGATATGCGATATGTAGCTTTCTCTTCACACCCAATATTTGCCATACCTTACTCATTAGAGCACTTGTAAAATGACTTCCTCTGTCTGATTCTATTCTTTGTGTCAACCCAAATCTTGAAAACACATGGTTCACCAGCAATGTGGCTGCTGTTTGCGCACTACAATCTGGTGCAGGAATACACTCAATCCACTTCGACATCAAACATAGCACACTTAAAATATACCAGCTCCCCCTGCTCGACCTCTTTACAGGCCCTACATAGTCTATTTGCAAGTCTGACCATGGAAGAGTTAGGCTTCTTTTCATTAATGGAGCTCTATGCATTGGTGAAGCAGGTTTAAATTGGGCACATACTAGACATGCTCTAGTATATAATTCTACATCTTGGTACATATGTGGCCAATAAGCATAATCTTTTAGTATTTCCATTGTTTTCTGTGAGCCTCTGTGGCCTGCAGTTATAGCATCATGCGCATGCTGTAGCATTAACCCTCTGAATTAAAGGGGTACCACCCACTGTATTTGTCCTGTTATGGACTCTCTAATCATGAGTCCATCTTGTAGTCTTATTCGTTTTTTATTCTTTAATAGCACCCTCAACTCTTCTTTTCCCATACAATCATTTTCTGTTAAAGGTTTTTTTTTTCAGGATCTATCAAATGATTATAATAAATTCCCAAAATTCGATCATTCTTTTGTGCCTCAATCAGATCTTGGTCTGGTGTATCATACCTCCACTGTACCACTGGTTGATCTGTCTCCTTTGTCGCTTTAGAACGTGTTAGTGCATCAATTTGTATTTCACCCAGTAAATGTTCAATAGGTAGCAATTCTCCCATCACAACCCCAATTTTAGCCAGGTGATCTGCCTTATCATTTCCCTCCTTATCCTCTCCTGGAGTTTTCAAATGCCCACAAATTTTCCTCTAGTATATTGTTAAATCATTTTCTGATACCAATTTGTCTATGGCTTGTATAATTTTTCCATGTTTAAGTGGCTTTTTATTGTATGTAATCATGCCTCTTGCTTTCCAGCCAGGTAAATATTCCACAAAGCTATTTCGTGTGTAATCAGAATCAGTCACCAGGATAATTTCACTGAATTTATTATCAACTGCAGTAGCAATTTCTTTATAAATGGCTGCCAATTCCGCTACCTGACTGCTCCTAGCACCAATTCTCATCCCTTTACTCGGGACACCTTCACACTTCAACCAGACATTCCCTATTCCTGACACTAATTGTTTAACACTGTCATTTTCAATGTGAAAGGCACAATCATCAACATATACAGTTGGCAAGTCTTTGCATGTTTTTTCATCAAAAGCTTTATGTGGTGATTGTTCAAATTCCTGCCAATTAGGCTCCACTTCTATTTCATTTGATACTGGTTCAGCTGCACAGTCATGTAAATCTGCTAAACCTTGAGCAATTGGGCTTTTTTTATTTTGACCATATCTCACTTCTACATGAAAACCCTGTAATGCTAGCGTCCATGAAGTGATTCTGGAATGCTCTAAATTACCTGACCTAATTCTTTTACTCTCTAAAAATTGCAAAGGTTGATGATTTGTCTCAATAATCACCTTTTTTCCCTGAACGATCGGGCAGAAATGTTGTAGCGCCCACACAGTGGTTAATAGGGCCTTTTCACATTCATTGAATTTAATTTCAACTTGGGAAAATGCCTTAAGTGCATATGCAATGGTTTTGTGATTCATGTTTTTGTGATAACACTGCTGACATACAATGTTCAGGGAAACCTATTTCTATAAAGAATCCCTGTCCTTTATGGGATATGCTAAACATGGTGCCTTTACAAGACATTCCTTTCATTTAGCCACTGCCTCAGACTGCTCTTTTTCCCAATTCCAGGGTGTATTCAGTTTAAGCAGTTTAGTCAATGGTTGAGTGATTTCAGCATAATTTTCAATGCACTTTCTGTTAAAGCCTGTCATTCCTAATACACTTTTTACCCCTTTCACATTTTTAGGATCTTTTAGTTTCTGTATGGCCACTATATTCTTCTTGTGAGGATTTAGTCCATGTTCAAACACTTCATGGCCTAGAAATTTCACCTTTTTCTTGCACCATTGTGCTTTCTGTAAAGATACTTTGGCACCTGCTTTCTGCAATTGGCCAAGAACATGTCTTATTTCATCAAAATGGCTTTTCAAGCTTTCATTTTTTATCAGGACATCATCCACATAAATTATGGTTCCTCTTTCTGCTGCATCAGGCATAGCCTTTCTCAAAAATTTGCCAAATTCACTCCCACTATTGACATACCCGAATGGAGTTCTAACCCATGCATATTGAGTCTTATCAAATGAAAAGGAAAATAAATTCTGTATCTCCTCTGCCAATGGCACACACCAATATCCACAGGTGAGATCTAATGTGGTGAACACTTTTGAACCATGCACCTGAGCTAATCCCTGATCAATGAATGGCAGTGGCCATCTGGATACTGGCACTCTTTTATTTAACTCTCTCAAATCTGCACACAGTCGCCATTGAGCGTTTGGTTTCAACAAACCTAATATAGGTGTATTGGATGTGCTATGAATGGGCCTGATGAATCCCTGCGACTCCAAATTTTTAATAATCTCTGCCAATGATTCTAAACATGCCAGCGGTAGTCTATACTGGCGTACAAATACTGGGCTTCTGCTACACCCTTCCAGAAGTGTGGCCACAATCATAAGCATATTTTGCAAATACATCTTTAAACTCCATAAATATCTTCCTCAATTCATTCCTATCCTCCTCGCTGTCACATGCATCCGTTAACAAAATCTGCTCCTCTACCATTTTGGGGAATTCTGTAAAATGTTCTGGCATGGGAATCTCGGCGCTTTCCTCTAATTGTGTGGCTGTGTCTCTTTGCAAAGCTGCCACATTTAAATGTTTTGGCATATCAGCTTCCACTTAATTGGGGTGATTTTCTATTTCATTCAGACCTTCCAGGATTTTGCGGCATGAAATGGCAAATTTTGCGGCATGAAATGGCAAATTTTGCAGCACAAATCTTTATTTATTGCAGCATTTTTCCGGGACATTTTGTATTAACTGGAGGGTGTAAGATTGACACATTTCAGGAAATAGGCAGAGTGCAAGGCTACAAGAGAGCCAGGGTATCATAATTATGTATCTATTGTGTTAATTTAATAGAAAGAGTCCCAGAAGTCTCTGGCTTGGCAGAACAGTGCTTGATTTGGCTACATTTTTGGTTTAATGTTCATGCCTATTTAATAGTATTAACTAAATTGATAATTATCAGTTGTAATGCTGAAAGTATTCCCCTTCTCTGTTCTCCAATCCCCCAAACACCCACACACCTCTCTCACCAACAGACATCACACACCTCACCAACTCCCCATCACAACTTGCACTCCTGAACCCCTCACTCTGTCATACAAATATGCATGTGCTATGTCACACTGTCAAGTCACAATATGCACTGCTCATCCCCTGCCACACTCCATATCATACTCCCAACTCACACCTTACACTCCATTACTCCCGCAATATACAGTCCTTCATTCTTTTGTGCTGCTTCTGCATCTTGCATCCTTTCTCCCATTCTATCGCACTCTTACCTCATGCTTTTTTCCAATCTGCAGCTCACTGCCTCTTTCCGGCCAACTGCTTCCTCTCTGCTTTCTGGCTCATTGACCACACGCTCCCTCTACTTTCTGTACCTGCGCTCACTCTCAGATTTCGGGCCCACCACATAACTGCTTCCTCTGCTCTCTTGTGCACCTCTTCCTCCTATGGCCCACTCTCTCCCTCTGCTTTCTTGCCTATCACTTCACATCTCACCCATCACTCTCCCTCTCTCTCCTTTCCCTCTCATAATGTAACCATTTTTTTATTTTTTTAATGTAGATTTTGATCCAGATCCTCAAAAAATGCGGCATTTAAAAATGGAGCAGAGGATATGCTATTTTTAGACAACCCGTTTTTGGAAATGAGCAGGTCACCTTATTCTCATGTGTCCCTTGTGGATTGGGCTGCTCTTTTTTTTGGGCGCAAGTGATGAAATGTGTTGGCGCATTTCATTTCTTACGAGAAAAAAAAAAGTTGATAACCTGGCACCCTGAATAATGTATTTTTAAACAGTCATTTTTGCAGAATCATTTTTTTACATTTTTTTTTAAAAGGTGCTGTTTTAAAAGGTGCTGTTTTTGCACAAAACGGCCGTTTTCGTGGTATTTTGCGCAAAACGGCCATTTTCGCGGCATTTTGCGGGATCGCAAAATCGCTATAAGCTGGATGGTCTGTTCATTTTCATTTAAGTTAAATGTTATGCAATCCTCTTGATGACTGCACACTGTCTCGCTTGAATCATAAGGGTACACAGAATGCATTTTAAATATCCCTTTGGGCTGAGAGTTCAGGTATTCTGGCAATTCACCCTTAGCATCTACATACATTTCAGGGATATTTCCAATCACCATGTTATTTAGATCTGCTGTGTAATGTGATTTTTGTATGGCCATTCCTACTGGGGAGTTTTCCTCTAAATGAATATTCTGATAACATTTATTATTCACCATAATTTTTACAGACCCTTCACCCACATCTACCAATGGAATGTATTCATAATCCAGGCCTTGCTGTTTTATGGATTAATTCAGACATACAAATGCATCAGAATCTTTTATCTGCTGTCCATTTTTGCATTTCAGTGTTATTGCAAACTGCTTTGTGAATGTAGGGATAACAGTAGCTTTCGTCATTTGTAATTCAATTGCATAAGGGACCAGCTGTGCACAATGATAAGCCCTTCTTTTGTCTTCAAATACAGGTGCCGGCCCACCTATGCGTGACCATATCTTTTGATTAAGGAAATCTACTACCATACACATTCTGTGCATGATGTCATTGCCCATGTAAAAGTCATTTTGCGTTCCACACACTATCCAAACATTATGGTAAATTGTTTTTTGTCCAATGCTAATTTTCAGCATGCATCTACCTGCACTTCGCTTTTCAAAGTCTGGACCGTCCAAACCAGAGACATACTGGCTTTTAATCCTAAATTTCGGGATCTCCTCCCTTTCTATTATTTTTTGCAACAATTTCTCATTAATGAAGCTCCTTTCCTGTTCAAGCGCTAAAGTGGCTTTTATTGTTTTAGAATAGTCATTTATCCCAACATGAACCCATGGTTGTTCATCTTCCATGTGTATTTCAGCAAGAGTGGTAATGTGTTTTTCTGAACCTGCCCTAGGAGCAGTATTCTGTTTACATGTCTTCTTTTTAAAATAAAAATGTAAGGTGTGGTCATCTATGGCAGTTTGCCATTCTTTCCTTGGGTCTAAGTATATTTGTACAGGTATTTTTTTATTTTCACTCTGCATCTTGTCTTGACACATTAATATAACAGTGACGCTAGGTATGCAACTATTCTGGAGATACACCTGAACTGCATCATTTGTTTTTGCAATGGTGTGACATTCATTTATATTGCTGTTTTGTGATTTTAGTTTCTTAAGTCTCAATGTTTTTTTTGTTAAGGACCACAGTACTTCATTCACCCCATCTATGAGCGGAGATAATCTTCAACTTCCTCTAATACACATAGGAAATGCAAATTCTTACTGATTTCAAGGCTCACCTTTCTCAGGCCTTTTTCACTTTTGGCTAAGCACATCGGTAAATGGAAAGACATGTTTCCCTCCTTTTTGCTCATTCCTGTATGAGAGACTTTATTCATTTCCCTTGTTCAGAGGTTTTTTGGAGTGTGGCCACTGTTCGCCCATCCATCCAGGTATCATCAGAGGTCACACTACAACCCTCCAACTGAACATGTGTAACAACATCACTTGGCAATTTGTCATTGTCTAATTCTGTGCATTTGTGATTATTCAGTATGATACCAGCCCTTTTAACCTCTTCAAAAATATGTGGTTCAAAGAATTCTTCAGGTGATTGACCTGTACCCTCCTTTTGAGTATTTATTTTTCCTGCCTGTGTTTGGTCATTGTTTGGATTGCCCAGGGAAGGAGCTATAGCATCGCCACTTACTCCCGGTTCACTTGTATTCCCCATGCATGAGTCATTTTTCTTAAACCTGTCTCTTTGTTCTTTTGGATTTTCAGGTTTTCCTATTTCATTTGTACATATCGCCAATGTTTGATTTAGTTCTAGGTTAAACCGTACCTCTCTTCTATAAGTATTTGCATTTTCTGTTACATGTTCATGTACTGATATTTTTACTTTTAAATCATTAGGCATCTCAAAGTCATTATGCAAAATTACATCAGAGCAAACTGTCTTTTCGGCGCTGCAGGTATCATAAGTACTTAGTCACTTTTCAGAAGCCCCCCGATCATTGCTATGGCCATCTGCTCCCTCCTTTGATGACTGTTTTTGTGTTGTGCAGAGCTTTCCTATTTGCTCAGCCAACATTTTCACTTGGGTCTCGAGGCACTGGAATCTTTCCATCTCTCTAGAAACCTCTCTCTGTGGCCTAGATCGATATTGGTTGTTTTCTCCCTGATTGGATCTATCTGATTGGATCTATTCTAATACCTCTCAGGAGAATGATTTCTATTGGGATGGTTCCTGAACTCTTGATTCATTTGCGGAGGGAAGCGGGGTGCACCCATCCTTTGGTTGTAGTCCCCTGGTGGGGAATCATTGTACTGACGTGAAGTGTAATTCATGTTCTGTCTCATGTCTTGTCTCTCAGGTTGTGGGTACTGGCCCCTGTGTTGATTCCCAATATCAGTAAATCGATCCACATATCGGGGTCTATCCTGATTACCATATATCATGGTATTGGGATCATATCTGCTTTGTGTCCCCAATGTCTGGTAAGGACCATCATTTCTTTGATCCTGATTTTGTCTCTGGTTATTGTTCATACCTGACATATCAGGTCGATAGCCTGCCCGGGGCCTATCTCCTAAGTACCTGGGGCTGATGTAACTCTCCCTATTACTAGGATCATGTGATTGGAACATTGGTGCAGTGTGTGATGACCTTTGTTGATTACCCTCTGTACAGGTGCCAAATTATTTTTACTTGGACTTTGATGAGCAGACTCAAGGGATAGTTTGGCTGACCTGATTTCCATCACTGTTTAGATTTAGGTCTAGTATCTCTTATTTTATCACTTTCTCTACCCTGACAATATAGTACCTCATATAGTTTTGTGCTTTGGTGTACAATCCATTCTAGGGACTTGTCACGGTCAAATTCACGGACCAATTGGGATATGATGTCTTTCTGCAGCCCATAGAAGTAGGCAGTTTTAAACTCAATGGAAATGGGGTCAAAAGATACATCAAAGCGAGAAAATGCTCTTTTTAAGTCTTGTAAAAACTGGCGAGGGGATGTATTAGGCCCAGCAGTGATTGTGTAAGCGACTTTCTTTGCCTCCTGCAATGACTGGAAAGTAGAGTAATGACACCTGATCTCTTTTTCGAACTCCGCCCATGTCATATTCTGCTTTTCATTCAATCCTCTTATAATACTGGCCATCGGGGCATCTAAAGTTAAATGAAAATATTGCCTGTACTGTTCCTTAGGTATCTGTAGTGCTTTAAAAATGTCATGAACCGCTTCTAAGTGATCCTCAATGCAGCATTCCCCTCCTTTTTTAAATGTTTTGATCAGGGCTTTAATCGATTTCATTATCTTTATGGGGCTACTTGTTGCAATGCATGGAATTGCAATACTTGGTGATTCAACCCTGGTTCCAGGTGCATGGGATTGGTGGCGGCCCCCAATGGGAGTTTCAAATCCCCCAAGGGTGCTGCAACCAAGTCCAGTCACTGGCCCAGTCACTAGCCCTTTGGGTAGAAATAGAATTCACCTCAACTCCATTGAATGTGGTACCCTGCCGCCTCTCCTGGGACATGGGAATGCACATTTGCTGTTCTAAGTCCTTACACTTTTTAAGGAGCCTGTTTGCTTTGTTTTGCAAATAGTTGTTTCCACCACTCATTTTATTAATTACCTCCTGCATGTCGCACATTTGCATTTGCCACTCATTAAATTCTTTATTCCTCTTGTCTCTTTCTTGAAGCATTTTAACCATTTCTTGTTCCGCATTTTGGAGGTCACTTTCTTTCTCATAATGTTCTTTTTGTAAAATCTGCATCTCTGACACAACCTCATCTTTATCTTGTCTAATGTGGTCCACCAATGCTTTTAAGTGTACCAATTCTTGTTCACTGTCCTCAAATCGTTTCTTGCTTTTGGACAATTGAACATCAAAATCTCTGCATTTTAACTGCATGTCTTTTTGGCATACATCCAATTCTGCTCTTAACATTTCCTGATTTTTACTTGCCCCATCTAAGTCAGTCTTTAACCTGTTAATTAGCTGGGTGTCATTTTCTTGCATTCGCAGGGACCTATTCAAAATAAACCAGATTTTGGCGCATAGCCGTACCAAACAGTCTTTCTCTGCATTTTTATCGGCTGCATTTAATAACCTTAGAAGGCAGACCTGAATTATGCTGCCTTCTGCAAAAATATTGTCTAGTTGTTCTTTCTGCACCTCACCATGAATGCGGTCATGCCATTCTGAGGTACTGTTTGATGACCACGTCCCATGTGCGAATAACTTTGCCTCTAAATATTGCACTAGGTCTGAGAATGTGGTTTCCCTTTGAGACATTCTGAAATTTGTTTTTAGTGACACACTGCTATTATGAAATGGGTTCCCTTTAATGTACAGATGGCGGTGTGAGACACACTTGTCATGCCCAGTAGGTGCTCTATGATCACTTTCCCGGCCTGCAACGCACCATAAATATGTAGGGTATTTTGTGTAGATTTGGGGCCTAGCAGTATTTTCTTACCGCAAAAAATAAAGTAATTCAGCAATAATGACTCCTTGCATTCAGATTGGGTTTGGTATTATAGTAATATAGTGGATATGCATTATTTCAGTACACAGATACATTTAGTTGGTATGCATTTCGTTGTGGTATAGTGATGAGCATAATTTCTTTGTTTTATCTGTGGCCCCAACATACAAAACCCCTTTCTTTTGTTTAGACTGTTCTTGTGATCTCTAGAGGCCTCAGACTTCTACATTATTCAAGAACACCACATTTTCACATGGAATGCCACTTATGGCTGTTATCACTGATTTACCTACACCAGTGAGCTATGCTTCCATAAAGTATTCACAATAACATGTGGTATAATCACTAATTTATTTACATTAGTGAAACTATTTCCAGAGGCCTCTCTTTCTGCTGACTCATATACGGCCAGCAAACTATTTCATTATGTTCCACTCAGAAATCACACACACATATATGTACACCGAGTTTAACCACGCACACAGCTATTTATAATTTACTTTAGCTGCATAGAAACTTGGCGCTTTATACATCATTCCCTCTATGGCATAATATTTTTTTAGACACCAAATGAAACAGAAACAAGAATACTCTTAGGCAGACTGTGTTATCACAATTTCATTTTACAATGATACATTACCATTCGTGAGACAATCCTCTTCTGAAATGAAAAACATGAGAAAGACAAAATGCAAGAACACTATGAATTTAATTTCATATTTGCACAAGAGAGAGAAAAAATTACATTGTTTGTTTTGCCTTCAGCTGGCAACATTAAAATGTGTCATTTGAATACAGTGAAAAGCTATCGCTACGCTGCCTGTCTAAAATAGGTCTCATGCACATACCGCACTCTCACTTTCATACAAGATAATTACAAGCGAGTTGTAGCTGTTTAGCACGCGAACTCCCCGGACTGGTCGCTTTCTTTAAATGGCTCAAGGCTTTCCTTCAAAGCACCCCCTCGAGGACATGCAGTTCTGATCTGCGGTCTCTCAAGCCGGTGCTTATTGACTGGAATCTTCAGTCTGGGAAAGTCAGCAATGGACTGGGACGGCACCTCTCAATCAGGAAACCCCATAGAAACTCCAGCCAGGTCTTTCCCGGAGCTGTGTAAAATGTCCTCTGCCTTTCTTCCTCCCCAAAATGTACAAAGAGACCTCTGTTACAGCCCTTAAGGTGACGTGTCACCAATGAAAATGCACAATAATCTATCCTCCTCTTTTAACAATGGCTTGGCTTATACGGTTTAGAAACTGTATCTACTAATTTCCTGGAATGCAGATTTTGCATCCAGCTAACACAGTGAACAGAGGAAAAAAAATGAAAAAAAAATGAATCCAAGTGCACGTTTAAAATGACTTTCAGAGCCTGTTTGTTCCGTCTCATGTTGCACTGGAGAACACATTATGATGTTATTTGATTAGAATCATGTTAATACTGTAAATTATATTAGTTCATTAATCCTCTAATGTGTCTCCTGCAACAGAGGCATTTCAGGAGAAAAAAAAATGGTGCAATTGCTTGTACCGCATTATAGCAATACATTAATCCTACGCAATGCTGCTGTGCTCCCAAAACACGCTAAATAATCCTATAAGACCTTGAAGCCTAGACCACATATTTCAAATGAATACCATTTGGCCCCGTTTGAAGTGGTCTCTGCTCTAGACCAAAAATCGAGCAGGAGCCACCACCACAACACAAGATATCTGCATTCCAGAGCGAGGTGAAGTTGGCGCCGGCGGAGCGAAGTGCTGTGCTTGGGGAGGTGCTCCGACCGCTCTGAGAGACTGCGACTTACCCGCGGTGTCTGGTGGGGAGACCACACACCCCCGCCATCTTGGAGGACCGCTACTCCACAAGCGAGTGCCATCCGCCTCCTCTGCCGAGCACGGCCGGTTCGTTTGCCAGTGAGCGCTGGGGTTGAATCATCGCCTTAGACTGCGGCTACCCAGATGCAGCCACCTTAGGCTCACACGCCGAGCAGAATCTGTGTGCGGACATGGCTGGATCTGTGCCAAAGAGACAACATCACCCGACCCTGAGGCATCATGGGACCCCCCTCACTCCTCTGAAGACCAACAGCCATGAAGGGGAAGACATTCAGCCCGCATTGAGGCTGAGGCGCTGGGCTAATGGAGCCAGCCATCACAGGGACAGCGGTCCGCCCGGGTACTGGAGGCCGGTGAGGCAAGTGCAAAACGACACTGCCCCACACGGGGGCTCGCTGGACCGTGGACTCCGCCATAACTCGGAAGCTCCCAGGCCTTCCAGCCTAGCCCGAGCACCGGACTGTAACACCTGCTGGGAGGCTGTAAGGTAGGACTTTCTTCCTCCGGCACCCGCGGCGGGGCCTGTGGACTCCGCGTCCACACGCTAAGGTCCAACACAGCTATACAGGGGCACCTGTCAGGCCAACGCACACCCAGGGGGTAACAACTTCATTATTGCCCGTCTGAAAAAACCTCCCCTTGTGCTGGCCCTCCGGTGAAATCCATCATCAGCCCCTCGGCCCTGAAAACAACACTGCATGCTGGCTGAAGAGTGAATACTGGACCTCCTGATCCCCTTGTGACTCGCCCAGTGCACAAAGTTATGGAGATTTGATCCCCACCATTCGGTTCAATGTAATAATGTCACCACAAAAATCTCACCATGCAAAAATATCGCTGAAAAATGGCCGTTTTTTGCCCCTGTCCCCATATATATGGCGATATTATACGGCAACCATATATATGGCGATATTATTACCTGATACCCACCATTCTGCATCTCCAAAGAGGAGACATAAACTTGGTTCTTCATAATAAATACCTGGCAGACACCGAAAAGGAGTCCTATAACATATACCTCCTATGTAAACCTGCAATCCGTACTCTAAGGGGTAAACTCTCCGTGAGCAGTGACCCTTATACCAGACGATTACTGTACAGCGAGAGGGGATGTTACCCAGCCCACCTGACCAAATGGAAAACGCTGTCTGACGAGTGAATACTGGTCAACCCGATCCCCTTTGGATTCGCCCAGTGTACACAGTAACTGAAATTTGAGCCCCCCATTCTGCACCTCTGAAGAAGAGACATAAACTTAATTCATTATAATAAATACCTGGGAGACACCGCAAAGGAGTCCCTATAACGTACGCCTCCTATAAAAACCTGCGATCCTGTACTTAAAGGGGTAAACGCTCAGTGACCAGCGACCCTTATACCAGACAACGGTTACTGTACAGTGAGAGGGGACGTTACCCAGCCCACCTGACCAAACGGAAAACGCTGCAAGACTGAGCTGTCATCATCTTTAGGACACAGCGAGATGTTGGGGCACAAACCACCTCAAATCACATAGGAAGAGCGTAATACCACCGACTAAGTGCCAGAACCTCATTGGTGGCCACACACAGCGGCACACAACGCACTGCGCGCAGAGCCCCGCTCACCTTAAGCCACAACTATGACCAAATGCGTCCAAAAAGAAAAATGCCCAATGGACTCCCATACGGGCCCAAGATCCGTCACTGCTGAACCCCCCATCCCCTAGTAACTCGCAAGTACAACCAATGGAATAAAATTCAAGGGATGACCACCTATTACAAACCACGCAGATGGGTTCCTCGCAATCAACATGAAGTTGGACGATATAGTCAGCACAATAGTGTCGTTGAAGGGAAAAATAGAAAAGGAGAGCGGCTGCATTAAATACTATGCAAACAGAACTAAAGAAAGTGGCTAACAAATGCAAGGACTCAGAATCAAGATCCCGGCGCAACAACATCAGGGTGGTCGGAATCCAGGTGGCAGCAACGAGGGGCCACATGGAACCATTCATGGAAGGCCTCCCCAAATCACTCTTCGACACAACAAGGTTCTCCCCACAATTCTAGGTTGAGAGGGCACATCAGACTCTTGCTCCTCCCCCGACCCGGCGCCCGGAGTCATTGTCCGTCTATTAAACTACTGCGACAGAGATATGGTGCTTCGACTCACCAGGGACAAAAGTACACTACAATATGACTCCAGGAGAATACATATTTATCTGGATTTCGCAGCTGGCGTGCAAAGGCAAAGAAGATTTTATGACACAGTGAAACGCCTGCTCAGAGCTAGACATATCCCATGCTCATTAATGTTCCCGGACAAGCTCCGCATAACGGAAAGGCACATTTCTTCGAGGACCCTGCACAGGCAACAGCCTATGCAGATTCACACATACCCGAGCCCTGACCACCATGGCGCCCAGAGGCCGCAATACCACAACATATGGATGAGAGGCACTTGGATGAAAATGACTGAGTGGTTCATGGGGCAAAGCACCCGATCCTTATAGATCCAATACCTTACATGACAGGCAACAGAAAAGAAACTTAACCATTTGGTGTAGGTTGATCTGGACCGAAGGCAGCGCTGAAGACATGACCCCCAAGGATTCACCCTATAGCTTATTTGGGTTACATCATCAAGTTGGGGCAGATGGTGAGGGTGGGAAGAGGAAACTGGGGGTTCAGGGGAGAGTAAGGTTGTTTAATGTTCAAGTTGACCAGACTGCCTTAGACCTGGCGGCCTGGGGAAGTATAGTTCTGAAAAGCTGTGGCAGCAGTTGTGCAGTGGGCACCATGCTCATACACCACCAAATTACAAAATCACTGGTAGTAAAAGACAATCCAAAAAACAACATGCCATGGCGCTCAAGTTGAAAATGACTTCAGGGAACATAAGAGGCCTAAACAACCCAATTAAGGCACGAAAGATGTGGGTCTACCTGGATCGACACAACCTTTACATCGTGATGCTGCAGGAAACCCATGCCCTAGAACTTATTCATAAGCAGATGGCGTAGAAGTGGGGTAATAACAGATTCTACACCAACTACTCCTCCCAAGCCAGAGGCATGATAATGCTCATACACACGAAAAAAGACTTCAGATTGGGATCTGCCAACATAGACCCAGGCACCAGATTTGTGGTGGTATCAGGCAACATCAACAATAGACCGATCACCACGGTGAATACCTATGCCCTAACGCTGACGATCCGGCATTTTACATCAAGATAGCAACGTTGATTGGACACACCCCTGACATTTCCATCATCTGGGGAGGAGATTTTAATACTATCCTTGCCCTCACCATGGACAGATCAAGCACAAAACAAAGAAATATGACAAAAGCCTCTTGCACTATAACACAGATCATGTCACAGTATGGTTGTAATATACATTTGGAGATCCGGGCACCCTACCCAGAAAGAGTACACATACTACTCTACAGTGCATGATGCCCATTCCCGGATAGTTTCTGGTTGAACTCTGAGGCATGGACTACCAATACATGGCAAACCACAATCTTGCCAGGTACATGGTCAGATAACTCACCCATAGTTGTGGAAATTTCCCAAGACCACGCCACTGTATCTAGACCTACATGGAGAATGCCCCCAACCGCACTATTGAATGACACCTTCGTGGAAACACTGTGGATGGACAATGAAGAATTCTTCTCCGTTAACGAGAACTCGGTACCCAAATTCACCACAGTATGGGAAACGTTTAAGGTTTGAGCAATGATCTCCTTGACAACCGGGACCCTAAAATTCATCAGAAAGGAGCTACAGGAAAAGGAAGAGAACCTGAGAAAACTCGAAAACAAACACAGCAACACGCAAAAGATGGCACTGCTGGGTCTAATCAAGGGCAACAGGCAAAAATGTTGAGACCTAGCCGACGGAGAAACCGGATTCGTCTATAAGAATATACAAGCCAGGAGATATGGCGAAGCAGATTGTCCTGGAAAACTACTTTCTGGACTTATCAAAGTGGAACAGGACCCACAACACATCAGCGGCCTTACCAATCTTGATGGACAAACAACCATCAAGCATGAGGAAATAAATGAAATGTTCAAAGACTATTACCAAACACTTTATTCCAATAACGACAAGGTCACACCTGAAGAGGTTGATGAATATCTCGTAAGAACACCCTAGATGATATATCCAGAAGTAAATTGAGTGGCCCGATCACGATAGATGAAATTACCCAAGCTATGCCCTCACTAGCATTGGGCTAGGCATAGAACTTTATAAAATCTATAAGGATATCCTTGCTCCAAAGCTGCAAAGAGTGTGGGAGAAGGCATGCACGAATGGCAAATTACCATCCTCCTTTATGCAAGCGGTGATAACAGTACTTGCCAAACGAGGGAAACCTACACACAAAAGGGCCTCATACTGCCCGCTTTCTTTAATAAACTCAGATGCTAAAATCTTTGCCAAAATGTTGGCTAACAGGCTACTACCACACATGCCCGACCTGGTACAACTGGACCAGTTGGGATTCATACATGGGAAATCTACTGCCCTAAATCTAAGACGGTTGCTCAGAACCATGGCCGAGTAAACCCTGACCTCCCCGCAGCCGCAATGATATTAGACGCAGAAAAAGCGTTTGACTCAGTGTCATGGAACATTTTGTTCAGTGTCTTTAAACGCTTGGGGATAGGAGCAGAATACTGTTAATTCGTGAAACTGCTCTACACAGAACCAGGGACCAGGGTTTGCTCAAATCAAAACCATTTTCACAAAATAAAGCTGCCCAGAGGTACTAGACAGGTGTGCCCCTTTTCCCCAATTATATTTGCAATGACGATGGAACCCTTCGCATCTAGGATTCATGAACGCCACGGGCATAGGGGATTACATATACAGGGACCCCCACAAATGATATCTTTATATGACGACAACACCCTGCTATATCTAAAACATCTCGATGAGAACATGCCACCAATCCTATAGGAGGTCATCCTATTCACACTATACTCCGGATACAAAATCAACAATGCGAAATCTGAACTATTTCCCCTAACCGATAAAACCACTAGACCCACTTAGTTATATGGCATGAAATGGGCAAGAGATACTGTGAAATATCTGGGAGTTCAAATTGCACGTACACGCAAGGACTTGTATGAACGTAACCATGATAGCTATCTAAGTGCCCTCGAGCACTGGATCGACAAACTTTGCAGTCTGGTTCCGAATGGTTTGAATGAAGAAATCAACTATCACTGTTATGTTTGAGATACACTACTATTCAAGACCATGCTTTATAACATATGACACTTTACGTCCTGGCACACTTTTTGTGCCTCCAGTGTGCTTCCTATTTTGTATTTGACTACATGTTTCGAGAATTCATACTATTTCCAGTTTGAAACTTTGCTTTGTGTCACCTAAGATCAGCCTTGCTGCAAGTCCCGGACGTCGTCTGGGACCCAAGATGCCACCCACGGGTGACACCTTCCGTGAGGATGCTGGGCCTTGATCATCTTTAGCATATGAGGTTGATTTCAGTACTTGCCTGTTGTTTATGTTTGTGTTTTGGTTTTTTATTTGTTTATTTGCTCATAGGATATGCATTTATTGATCCAGTTGGTTATATATTTTTGTTCTCATGCAATTTAGAAATATCCCTTTTTGCTGCCTTTACTTGCGCTTCAACCACAGAGTATTTCTTCTGGTTTTATTATTTTTGTTTTGTCCTATTTTCTGCTATCACAATTGTGGGCATAGATAGGGCATACCTCACAAATGGTTAAACTTTTCATTTCCACAGACTAGCACCTGCTACACAACTTAATTCGTGACCACTCGCATCCCGCTGAAGCGAAGCGATCACCTGTGCTACAAAATAACCATTGTCTTAGCTACGGCCTAACGCGGCAGTCTGAGTTACTGCAGTGAAGCCACAAACAGGAGGATTTGCACGCTCTGTGTGCTTAAAGGTATATGATTCATGCATTACACATCGCTCCTACCTCATTACATACACTCGTATGCCAGTAATGACGAGGCATCTTATTTGATCCTCTTTTTTGACTACAAGATTCGATTTGCCACGTGTGCTACAAAAGTACCGTTGTCTCGGCAACGGCTTAACGCGGCAGTCTGAGTTACTGCAGTGAAGCCACACTCAGGAGGAGTGCTTAAAGGTATATTTTATCACTTTTACCTTATTAAATACAAGCGAATGCCAGTAATGACGAGGCATCTGATCTGATCCTCTTTTTTGACTACTAGATTCGATTTGTTACAAACATAATTGGATTTCACATTAACCCCTGCCATCCACGACATTGCTGTTGGCCCATTTCTCTGTGGGCATGTACGCTTTGTTCTACACCATTTGCCACACCAATAAGGTCAAATTAAACTTCATTGCCTTATTTTGCTATTGATTTACATTTCATATCACTTATAGGGTATTCTTATTTTGTGTTTTCTATCCACCAACTATTGAAAACACTGCTGATCGGTATGTTACATTTTCTTTTATTTTAGTTTTTACAACAAATGTGCTCATTATGATGTTAATGTGTGTGTTTTGTACATCCACTCTAATTACTAGACTTGCCCTGAAAAAGGAAATGATTTACGAAATGCATTGGCATATCTCAGTCTGAATTATGTATGGATTGTGGCAATTGCTCCCTCACTAAGAATTTATTAGTGACATTTTTGTTTTGAATTTCTTTTGGATAAACAAACATTTTTGATACTCAACCATGAAACAGACTCATCTATCTCTACTTTTTTGATTAAGCATTATACATTTTGATACCTGATCATATTGCTTTGAACTTTGATTAAATACGTACCCAGGTTGTGCCCAAAAGAGAGCGGCTGTGTGACCTAGTATTGTTACTTGGTCTCTAGATTTTGTTGTATTTTTTGAGTCAGGGTGTCTCCAGACTTATCACAGCCAGCTCCTTCAGAACTTCTATTCTGAACATTCAATTCTTCTCTTTTTTTCACACTGACTTTAATATTTGGAGTATTTTTTTAATGTTGTGGTGCCCACTCATCTCTCCGTTTGCCACTTTCCATCACAAAAGCATACAAGCATAACAAGGTATTTGATTACCTAGGGTTAAGCTTCTCTGAAGCCCTGTCTGGAAAGGCACATTTGGGCAAACAATCTATAAAAATGAGTCAGCAAACTGGGGGCATTTTCCACTTTATATCACGGTGTGAAGGAGAACCACTAGAAGTGATTTTTAAGATCTACAGTGCCCAAGCAATGGCCGTCACTATGTATGGGGCCCCAATATGGGGCTTCCAGAGGGCTGCCGAAATGCAAATCAAAGAGAACACATTTATTAGAAGACTGATGGGCCTCCCAAACTCAGCCGCAAGTATTGCAATCCATCGTGAATTGGGAATGGAGTTTTGTGAAGACCTGTGGGCGTTGGCCCCGATTTTGTTCTGGATCCGGCTATGGGCAAATTAATTCGCCTCCCTATGCCATTTTATTATTCGCTCTGTATTGGGAAAGGGGGAGTGGCGAAAAAATCCTTGGCTGGACTATATTTCTAAAGCCCTTGAGGAGTCCAATCTAGGTACTCTCTTTCCACCTGAGGTTTTAATAACAGAGGCAGAGGGGAAAAGTCATAAATTGGTGGTGAGGGAGGCTGTCACAAGGAAGAGAATTTTATTAGAATATGGGATCAAATCAGGTCAACTACATTCTGCGATCAGTAGGCCCTTGGTGATGCAACCATATTTAGTTTGGGGGTCCCGGAAAAAAGACCGGTGGCTAATCACTAGGGCAAGGTTTGATTGCCTCCTACTGCAAGTAAATACAGCAGAATAGAAAAGGGTTCCCAGACTCTACCGGTTGTCCGGTGTGCGGCTACTGGCGTGAAGATCTGTCACACGTATTACTGTTTTGTACTGGCTAAGCTGGGATACATAGAGTAACATTGCTAACGGCTCTACAGAAGTCAAAGATTTGCAGTCATAAGGCAGCAATCATCTTTCTTTTGAGTGCAGACACCATATTTACTGCCTGGGCATTGCTCTCCTTCTTGAAAAGAGCAATGTATTTCAGAAAGGGGCTGATGAGGTTACAGGGAGGTGGAATGCCTTAATGGATTAAAAGGTTATTGGAACAGTGTTTTTTATGGATATTAGGTTTTATTGCGAATAGATAAATCATTGTGTTTTTTATGGCTCTTTTGTACATGTTCATATGGAGAATATTTAAAAAATCTGAAATTGAACATTGTGAAAATGTGATGTGTTCTGCATTTATATTTGTAGGTGTAATGGATTTTGCATCCGAATAAACTTTTCTGACTGACTGACATAACATTCCATTATGGTACACCTCAGGTTTACCCCGACCAAAGATGTAGACATCCAAATAAAGTGATACCCAGACAGGACAATGAATCTGGGTGACGTGTTCCCGGGTGGCAGATTTGTCTCTATGTCCGACTTTAGGGAGAAACTAGGGAACAACCCTATAAAAACACTACAAGACACCAAATGAGAGATGCAGTGCGACGACAATGGCCATCCTATCCAAATGAACCAGAATCCAACGAAATCCTGGACTTGGTAATACAAAATGGTGAAAAGAAAGGACTTCTGTCTAGGCTACATGCTAAAATACAGGACGTAAACCTGATCAACCACAAACTGAGGGAGCAATGGGGAGAAGACACTGGAACAACTATCGATTAAACAAAATGGCAAAACATGTGTGCTTTGGCAAAGGAGGTGTCACTTAATTCCCGGCTGAGATTAATTCAATATAAAGTTCTCAACAAACTGCACTATATCCCCAAGCGCATAACAAAATGTAATCCTCAAGAGAAACAGACCTGCCCGAAATACAAAACCGAAGAAGCAGACACAATACACATGTTCTGGCACTGGCCTACGACGGCTGACTTGTGGAAGAGCGTTGCACAATCACTAAGCGAAATACTGATCATAACGCCAGCACTCCTCCCACCAAACTACTTGCTAGGCGATATCGGTAAGGCCAATGTGAAGACCCAAAGACTGTTTAATATTGGGTGCATAATCGCAAAGAAATGAATATTACTCAAATGGAAAGCTACAGAGGCAACCACACTGAAGCAGTGGCTTGCCGAAATGACGCGGGTTAATGAAAACGAAGAAGGTTATGCACAGACCATATTTGCAACCTCAAGAGCAAAAGGTATCTGGGCTCCCTTCCAAGCGTCTTTGTATCTAATGCTGGTAAAGTGCAGGCTCTCATCCTGAATCTAGGTTGTTTACTGAAACCAACTTTACACGTTTTTCTTTTAATTGACAAAATTATGTACCCCATTAAGAAACATCTAATACATAGGTCAAGGTAATTTAGAACAACATCCACATTTTCTAATTTGTCCTTGATTAACTTAAACATGTATGGACCCCTGAGTAGGGAACAATGAGGTTTATGTGCTTTGAAAGACAATTTACTTAATGTATAAGTGCCTTGCAAATGCACAATAAAATAAATATGCATAATTTTGCTTTATGATAATTACAACAATGTTTTGTTTCTTTTGCTCATTGTAATATTGCCAAATCACACCAGAGAGAAAAGCTCCTGGCTGATTACAATCTCTTAACATTGCAACATGCTACTCTTTTTTCCTCCCACAAACTCCCTTGAGTCAACCCTCCCTTTGACCTCTTGTTGGGATGCATGTAAAGCATCCCAGCCAGGCAAAAAGGTTCAGGCTGAGAAAAACCTATTAGCATGTATCATGGTGTGAATAGGGTAGGCTTAGCCTGGCAGAAGGCACATGTATCATTTGTAGTTAGTGTTGACACATATTAGATACCCAGAGATAGAAACACAGAAAGAGCAACACATGTATTACTGTTGTGGTTTCACAGGCTATAGATAGGGCAGTGAATAGGCCCTGTGTTTAGTAGTTGTATAAAAAGTTATGACCTTTAGTGAGGTGAGAGGACAGAACTGAAGCTGGTGGAAGACAGAGTCAGAAAGGCACTGTGGCAGGAATGAGTTATGTGGGTTAATATGGTATAAGTGTCGCCATGTTGGATTTTTAAGGCCTAGCATACACCAAACAGAAAAGAATACAGGTCACGATGTGGAGCTGTGGCTCTGTTTAGCTCAGTTCCAAGACGATTCCTTTTTCCGTCCCCCATGAGAGAATCTGAGGTCAGAGTAACCCGCAGTACACAGATCTAGACTACTTGTATCCAGCAGCAGGGCCTGAATGTGTTGGGAATGGAAGGTTAGCTGCTGTGCGAGCTAGTAGGGATGCACCTATGAGAATAGGGCATGAGTTTTGTGGTGCCAACAGGGCAGGCAAAAAATTAGTACACTACTGCCCCCACCCTAGGAGTGGCCATCCTGTTTGAATTACAAGTAGACTCACAAACAAACAAATCCCTAAAATTCAAACACAAAGGTGGTACTCAAGTCACATCATTGTTGGGCACTTTGGGTATGAATGAGATAAGGGGGAGCCATGTCTGGAATGTTCCTTGATTTGGGATAGGAGGAGCCGAGGTGATGTCCATACATTTAGTACAAGGTACAAGGTCAGGGAGGGTAGCTTGTGCGCACCATGTTTTCTGGTATATTGAGAATGCCTATTGTCTTATCAAAAGCAGAGTTGGCCTGTCCATTTACTTTGATCATGTCTGGATCAGAGGTGTGCACATCACGTGATGGTCATGATTTATTAATGAGTCCAAATTTTAATTAACCAATCCTGTACCTGAGATTCAATAGTGACTATATAGTAGGCCACGTCTTTAGGGACTGGGTTTAGATAAGGGGTGGTCAATCAGTCCAGGGACTATATTTATGGTATTAGCATGTTCTAAAGGTGGGACCCAATGAGGGTGGTCGGATGACATTGTAGCCTATGTATGCAGATTTGCGGTTTTCCGCCGTATAACCTGTAACTTCTTGAGGTGTGTCACGCTGCGTGTCAGTTTGGTTCTACGGCTATAGTTATGGGGCCGCCCACCCACTGTTCACATGTTATAATTGGTGATATTATCAAGGGTTGGGCAGGAAACATGAGTGTGTAATCAATTAATATGGATGCAGACTATACATTCTCTTCATAATCGACTTAGGAAGAGACAGCAAGATGAATAACTATGCCTCACTGGGGTTCACATCAATCTAGTATGTGGTAGCGAGCTGCATATCTAAAAAGTGGATAGAAAAATAAAACAAGGGTCCTGCAAGATTATAAATAAATAAAATTACCAGGCAATAGTTATGTTGAAGAACACAGCAGGGACTTACTGAACACCAATGGTGCTGTACACAGATTACTCACAGAAGTACAAAACAAAAACAACTACAGATAATTAACAATGGGATCAATGTCAAGGTGGAAATATGTGTATTAACCTTGTGTGCCCTGGAGTAATGCAACCCCAAAATGAAAAATGCACCAGGCTGGAATTGCATTAGATCTTGTCAATCTGGATGTCAATAGTTTCACCAGTTTCAATGCCTTGTTTTAAAAAATCAGTGTCCCAACTCAACATTCACAGGCTGTATAATTCCCTTTTGAAAGTCCTCTAGTTGATCTCCTGTAGCTAATGCCATCCAACCGTTCCTGTAGATGATGAAGATGCTGCTGCGTTGTAGTAGAAACATCGGGATGGTCTTCTCTAATGGTAGAGTCAGCCAATGGGGCACATTGGCCCCAGTTCCAGTCTAAATGGTTGTGATTCCTACCCTAGGACTCTCTTATCGACTACATTCTATGTTCTGACTAGCTCCAATGCTAGATCAATTGCTTGTTCTTGTTCTGACTGTAAACTTTGCACTTTAGGGTTCGGGCATCACCCCTATGTCCTGCCTTTGGCATTCATTCTAGCACCAATAGCCTTAATAGCAGGGACTGTTTCTGTTAACTTATCATGCCTTTATGATATGTCCTGTCTGACCCCTCTTGCTGTCCTCCTTCTATCAACTCTTGGAGTCTCTTTCAACCTCCTCCTCTTGTCATTTAACAAAATAAGTGGACATTCTCCTTCTAACATCTGCTATGTCTCGCTGCATCCACTATCTGTTGACTTCCTTCCACCATTTCCATATATACTCCAACACTTCCTCATAACTATCTCTGGCCTACCCCTTTAGTTTCACTTCTATCACTTCCTGCAAAAATATGTGACATCACCAGAAAGTAGCATATCAAGGTGAAATATGCAAATGTAATTCAATTGGCTTTGCACAACCATACACATTGCACAGGACAAATGCCATTTGCCTTTCACAAAGTAACACATTCAAGCAACAAAGGTAGGATATTTTCTTCTAAAAGTGTTTTAAAAATGTTAAAAGATGTACATATTTTAAACTCCAAGAACCAATACCAATGCTTTCACTGTAACATGCATTCCAGAAATGTGACATTTCACCTTTAATTGTGTGCTGTTTTTAATCTACTTTTATGATGCTGTGGTGAAGTTCTGTAGGGTATTTTGTGTAGATTTGGGGCCTAGCGGTATTTTCTTACCACCAAGAATAAAAGTAATTTAGCAACAATCACTCCTTGCATTCAGATTGGGTTTGGTATTATAGTGGTATCGTGGCTATGCATTATTTCAGTACACAGATACATTTAGTTAGTATGCATTTCGTTGTGGTATAGTGATGAGCATAATTTCTTTGTTTTATTTGTGGCCCCAACATACAAAACCCCCTTTCTTGTGTATAGACTGTTCTTGGGATCTATAGAGGCCTCAGGCTTCTACATTGTTCAAGGACACCACATTTTCATATGGAGTACCACATATGGCTGTTATCACTGATTTATCTACACCAGTGAGCTATGCTTCCATAAAGTATTCACAATAACATGTGGTATAATCATTAATTTATTTACATTAGTGAAACTATTTCCAGAGGCCTCTTTATCTGCTGACTCATGTACGTCCAACAGACTATCAGATTGTGTTCCACTCAGAAGTCACACACACATACACTGAGTGGAACCACGCACACAGCTATTTATAATTACTCATAACATAGCTTTTTCCACATGGGATGCTTGACATATATTACCTAATAACCTCCCCTTTTATCAGGTGATATGGGCTAACTGTACCAGAGAAAAGCAGAAGCAAATAGAAGCCTTTACACGAATTGTGATTTAAATCAGTTTCATTTAAAAAATCATACATTACCAGTTTTGCGAGGCAGTCTTTTCTAAAATAAACATAAGAGAAGCAATTGCAAAATACATGGCATTTCATTAGATTCTTTGCAACAATAAAAAGAACAGTGCATCAGTTGACTTGCATTTCTGAATAGCAACATTAGAATGCAGCTACCGCTACGCTGCCTGACTGAAATAGCTTTCATTCACACACCGCATTCTCGCTTTGTGTAAGATAATTACCAGCAAAATTGTAGCAGATCAGCACGCAAACTCTCTGGACAGGTTGCTTTCTTTAAATGGCTCGGGGCTTCCTTTTAGAGCACCCGTCGAGGACATGCAGTTCCAATCTGCACTCTTTGGTCCTCAAGCCGGTGCCAATTGACTGGAATCTCCAGCCTGTGAAGGTCAGCAGTACACTGGAACAACACCCTTCAATCAGGCAGCCCCACAGCAACTCCCCTCAGGCTTCTCACCGAAGCTGTGTAAAAATGTCCACTGCCTTTCTCTCTCCCCGAGGTTCTTCAGGAAACCTCCGTTACAGCCCCTAAGGTGACGTGTCACCAATCAAAATACACAATAATCTATCCTCCTCTTTTAACAATGGCTTGGTTTATACGGTTTAGAAACTGTATCTACTCATTTCCTGGCATGCAGATTTCGCATCCAGCTAACAGAGTGAACAGAGAAAAAAAATGAATCCAAGTGCACGTTTAAAATGACTTTCAGACCTTGTCTTTTCTACCTTATTTTGCACTTGAGAACACATTATGATGTTATTTGATTAGAATCATGTTAGTACTGTTAATTATATTAGTTCATTAATCCTCTAATGTGTCTCCTGCAACAGAGGCATTTCAGGTGAGAGAAAAAAAAATGGTGCGTTTCTAACAGTGAAAAAAATGATGTGTTTTTTGACTGAGTAGCCTGTCTTCATTTACATATCCATATGTTACACCGGCAACACATGGCTTGCTGTTCCGCATTATAGCAATACATTGATCTCATGCAGTGTTGCTGCACTCAAAAACACGCTATATATTGATCCCATGTAGTGGCGCTGCACTCCAAAAACACGCTAAATAATCTGTGGTGCTGCACTCCAAAAACACGCTATATATTGATCCCATGTAGTGGCGCTGCACTCCAAAAACACGCTAAATAATCCTACAGTTCCCAGCCTGCAAACCAGCGACCGTGGGTTGGTAAAAATTCCAATAAGACAGTGAATGCTTCTAGATTTACACACAGCCTCTAAAATACCGAGGGGGACGGTGTCTGCCCTCTGAAAGAAGTGGGGGGATGCCGTCCAGCCACATGTACCCTCGACTTGAGCCCTGGGAATCCCATTCTTGATACCTATAGGTATTTCTGTCTAGCAATATGTTTCCCTCCTAAGTCCTCCGCCTGCTACTTATGGGTATCTCTCCACTTCCGGTGTATGGTATCATCCCTCACCCACCTCCTGATTTCTCTCCCTGACCACCTCCTCAAATCTCTGTCTTCTGCCACTTTCTGAATTCTCTCTCATGCCACCTATTGATGTTTCTTCTATCTCTCTTGTCTGTAGTCTTCTCCACTCATTCAGGTCTGTCTCACCAAACTCCTTCTCCAACTTCTTTTGTGAATCACCAATTGTATCCAACCACCTACCACAACCTTCTCCAATCTCATATATGTCCCTTTTGGGAGGGCCCTTTTATATTCCCGGACTGGCTGTTAGGGACAGCGTATGTGTAACCTGATTAAAGCTTAAAAGGGATTGGATACTGGGGAATTTCTACTCCCAGCAGGTTTAGCGTACATCTGATCACTGGGTTTTAGTGAAGGCTAGACCTAGGTTTTAAAAAGCGTGTGCGCCATATTGGATTTTATATCTATGAAAAGGTGCACATGTAATGTCTCTTCTGTGGATAAGAGCGGACCTGCATCTGTAGTGGGGACCACAGTAAGCTTGCTCAATGCTTCAAGGTTGAAAGGATGCCGTCAGTATTTTTTATTTGATGAGAATGCGGTCATGGCATTCCAACCTAGCGCATTAAAGGGCTACTATCAACCTCAGAGCCATCCTCCTCAGAGCCATCCTCCACCAGTTCAGTGAGGTAACAGGCCAGTTTAGTCACCCCACTAGACGTCCCCAGAATAAGAAAGGGGACTACATTACACTATAAATATTGCAGTGCCATCATTCAGGTTTAACATATAATTAAATACCAACATTGTTGGAACATTGTCACCCTCTATTTTGGGATTTCTGTCAATATGTGAATGTGTTTATGTGTTGCTATAAGGCACTGTGGTGTAGGTGTAGTATAATGTGTAAGAGCGGGTGTATGCTTTGAGGTTATTTGGTATAAGGTTATGTTACGAAAACGGATAAAACATCCGGTCAACTGATGGTATCATGGCGCTGGAGAGGGAGGCAGGTGAGCAGCATGCCCATCTAACACCAATAAGTCTTCTAAAACAAGTGAGTCTTCAAAGCCTTTCTGAACACCAGATGATTTGACAGATTTTTTTATGAAAATGGAAGGTTTATGTTTATGTATTTATAACACGCAACATCGGGCCCGGAGGCATCAGGGTGCACTTTGTACAAAGGTTACATACAGAGCAAATAGGCACACATAAAGATTACGCAATTTGTGCAGAGGTTACCTACAGAGCAAATAGGCAAACAAAAGATTACGCAATTTGTGCAAAGGTTACATACAAAAGAGAGCATATATACAAACATACATAATAGTAAACAAGATAACAGGTAGTTCAATATACATAAATTACAAAGCGGATGTGGGTATAGCATGAGGCATACCGAGTGTCTATATATGTATATATAGTGGGCCGGAGTATGAAAGGCAGGTGTGCAGAACGTGTCTTAGTGCTGGTTGAAGAGCCAAGATTTGGTTTTGGACTTGAATGTGTTGAATGAGTCTTCAGATCTGATTGTAACGGGGAGGGCATTCCATAACCTGGAGGCTAAGACAGGGAAGCTTATGCCCCCCGCTTTTTGGAGTTTGAACCTAGGGATCGATAGACAGTGGGTCTGGGTGGTTCTTAGAGGTCGTGATGTCGAGTGGCGGGACAGCCGACTGCAGAGGTAGGGGGGCCTTATTCACCAAGCATTTGTGCGTGAGGGCAAGTGTTTTGAGTGAGATTCTCTGTTTGACAGGTAGCCACTTTAAATTGGTTCTGGATTCGGAGATGTGATGATTTCGAGGGATGTTAAGGGCGGCTCTAATAGCGTTGTTTTGGGTTGTTTGACTTTTATTCAGGTTCTCTTGGCTGGTTCCTAAGTAGAGGGCACTGCAATAGTCAATTTTGTCCATAATGAGGGTTCTGGCTAGTGTGACACTATTCGGAGTGGTAAGAAATGGTCTGCAGGCTGTAATGAGTTTACATGTGTAAGCAGATGCTGATCTGACTGCAGGATAAGGATAAGGTGGTGTGAAGGTAAAAGCCTAAAGTTTTGGTGTCTTTTGAGACTTGGATGGTATTGCCGTCAATGGCAAATGACTTGTAGGCAGGCTCTAGTTTGCCAAGGCATTGCGAAGTGCCCAAGATGAGGAGCTAAGTCTTGTTGTCATTTAGGCATAACTGGTGTTGGGCCATCCAGGCTTGGATGACCAGGTAGACGTCGTTAAGGGCCTTGGAGTCAGCTAGATAGTCACCTGTGATGGGAATGAGTATCTGGGTGTCATCTGCATAGTTTGTGGAAGAGACACCCAGATAGTCAAGCACATCGAAGAGTGGTTTTGTGAAAATGTTATAGAGTGTAGGTGACACGGTTGAACCCTGAGGAACGCCACAGTGAATAGGAGATGGATCCACGGCTGCGGACGGAGCAAAGACTCTCATGGATCTATTACTCAAAAATGATTTGATCCAGGCCGTGGCTGAGATGGAGAAGTGGGCAACAGAGTGGAGGTGCTTGCATAGGATCTGGTGGTTGACCAGATCGAATGCCGTAGAAAGGTCGAGAAGAAGTAGCAGTGCTAATTTACCCTTGTCCTTCAGTACCTCGATTTGGGTTTTTAAATCTATCAAAGCCGTTTTGGTCCCATGTCTGGGACGAAATCCAGATTGTCGTAGACCTAGAAGATTGTTAGATTCCAAGTAATTTTGGATCTGAAGGTATGCTGCGCGGTCTAAGATCTTGAGCAGAAACGGGACAGTAGTTATGGGTATGAAGTTGGGAAGAATGTTAGGGTCTAAGGATGGTTTTTTGAGCAAAGGGATCACCCATGCGTCCTTGAGGTTGTCAGTGACAATACCTGATTTAAAGGAGGAGTTGATGAAGGCTGTGATGAATGGGGCTAGATCGTGTGCAGAATCCTTAATGATGGGAGTTGGCCAGGGGTCACCTGAGCAGTTAGATGTTTTGACTCTCAGGATGATGTGTTCTACCTCAGAGATAGTGAGTGGTGAGAAGGCAAATGGTTTAATGTTAGCCAAGTCTAGAGGGGGGCCCTTGCAGGGGGGGTGGTCGGTTGTCGAGTTTCAGACTGTCTTGCTTGTCTTTAATTTTGGATTGTAACATGGAGCTTTTATTCAATAAGGCTGCCTGAATCTTGGCACACCATTTCCTTTCTTTAGTGCAGGTGTCAGGGGGGAGTAGCTGGAGTCTCTAGCTCTTTTATGATCTTAAAGAGTTCCTTTGTGTTCGAGTCAGCTTGCAGAATACGATTGTTAAGGGACTCTCTTTTTGCAGTGATAATGGCATCTTTGTAGGTGAGTGAAGCAAGGAAGAAGCCATCTTTATGCTCATCAGAGGTGTGCTTGTGGTTTAGACTTCCTAAGTTTGATGGGTGCAATGGAATCTATAGCTGTAAGCATAGTACGGTTGTAAGTGTCTGCTAAGGAGGTAGGATCAGAACAGGTGTCAGTGGCAGCATTGAGCGATGGGAGTAGCAGGGGGAGGAGTTTCTCCTTTGTTATGTCCTTTTTTCTTCTGGTAGGGAGGGCTGGGGCTATCAGGGTCGGGGCCCTTGGGGTTGCTTCAATGTTAAAAGTAATGATATGATGGTCAGACCATAAACAGGGGGTATTGGCAAGGACATTGATATTACAGTTAGCGCCGGCTACACAGTCAAGGGTCCTGCCTCTGTTATGAGTAGGTTCTTGAATGTACAATGTAAAGCCTAGGTCAGTTAAAGCATTCTCCAAGTCTAATGCAACAGGATCTTTCAAGTCGCCAAGACCCAGATTAAGGTCTCCTAGTATGATAGTTTGGGAATTAGTTTTGGTTTGTCGAGGAGGAGGGTGGATATTTCACCGACAAAGGATGGTGCCGGGCCTGGGGGCTTATAAATAAGGTGAATAGTGGCTGTGTGATTGGGCGTTAGTGATAATTTGACTGCTAACGATCCAGCTGATTCATGTTTGGAATCCGTAGCCACTCTTAGGCCAAGGGAGTTTTTATGGATGAAGGTCACACCACCGCCTCTGGATTGGGCAGTGGTACGGTCACATCGCATGATGCCGTAGTCAGGCGGTAAGGCCAAGGATAGTGAAGGGCCAGATGCAGCGTGTAGCCACATTTCGGATATAGCAATGAAGTCAAGGTCAGAGGTGGTGATGAGGTCGACAATGTCTAGTGCATGAGCTGAGATAGATCTAGCGTTGATAAGAGCACCCTTGATCTAAGGTGGATTATCACCTGTCGTAGTGGATTTGCAGGTAGCAGAGGGCAAGGGTGAGCAAGGTGCTGTGTGGGGAGTTTGCTTGGTGGAGTTGCTGTGGGTGTGTCGAAGGTGGAATCTAATACCTAATCTCTTGTTTCTGAGAGAAAGGGAGCAAGGTTGGTTGGGGGTAGGTTTCCTGGCAAAGTGTTCCAACCACAGAGCAGGGTCATTGAGGTATTGGTTAATATATTTGCTGGAGTGGAGTAAACCTGTAGTGGTGGCTGCAGGGCTCATTATAAGAATCGGACTGGACAGTGCCTGGGGTATGGGTTCAGACAGACCAGACTTTCAAATGGCTGGATGGGGTTTACCCCTAGGGGGGGAGTAATTACAGTGAGTAGCTGGGCGACTGAGGCAACCTGTAAGGCCAGGGTGTAATACAGTGTATAGAGTGCCCTAACGAGCATGATTGTAGCGCTAGATGCCTAGGTAGGGGATAGCTACAGATAGGTCATCCGGAAAGATACACAGGGTAGCTCCTGAGTTTGGAACAGCACAATTAGCTAAAATGCACTAGGGTAACACCTAGATTGAAGCAACATAATTGGGCTAAAATACACAAGGTAGCACCTAGATTGAAGCAACACAGTTAGGCTAAAATACATGGGCAGCACCTAAATTTGAGGCATCACAATTAGGCTAAAATACACAGGGCAGCACCTAAATTTGAAACAGCACAGTTAGGCTAAAATTCACAGGGCAGCACCTAAATTTGAAACAGCACAGTTAGGCTAAAATTCACAGGGCAGCACCTAAATTTGAAACAGCACAGTTAGGCTAAAATACACAGGGCAGCACCTAAATTTGAAACAGCACAGTTAGGCTAAAATACACTGGGCAGCACCTAAATTTGAAACAGCACAGTTAGGCTATAATACACGGGGCAGCACCTAAATTTGAGGCATTACAGTTAGGCTAAAAATACATGTGGCAGCACCTAAGTTTGAAAGTTGCACGGTTAGGCTAGAATACACAGGGCAGCACCTGAATTTGAGGCATCACAGTTAGGCTAGGTGCACTAGGGTAGCACCTGAAAAGCGGGATAGCACAAATGGGCTGAGATGCAATTGCACAGCATCAGGATACTGTAAGACTAGGTTGAATGCATAACAAAGTGATGCTAGCGTGCAGTAGTAGTATCTGTGCGCGGTGGGGCGAGTTGGGCAAGGAGCATGCTCTAGGTTACAAGTTATGCAAGCCTGGAATTAGAAAACAAGTGTGGCTAGGGTATAGCACGACTGAGATCAGAGTATTGCATTAGTCTAACGTGCTCTAGGGCAACAGGGTGCGAGGTATTTGGCATTTGAATTTATAAAGGCGAAAGCACAAGACAGACAAGGATATGCTGACACAGAAGTCAGTTGCAACAGAGGTCAGGTATGTTTGTGAGAGAGACTGATTGGTTGTGGTCTCTACGGTACATTATGGTTGTGGGTGTAAAAAGTTACCTTAGCAAGCGTGTGTTGGAAGACCAGGGGGTCTGGCAGGCGGCAGAGTCAGCAGAAAACAGGCAAAGAACAGGCGATGTCCTTCTTCTCGTGGGCCTTGCTGGGAGTGGGCCGGCTATGCCTGCCGGCATCCAATCCCTGGATGAAGGTTGCGGCAGCCAATCAGGATTAGGTAGAGGCTGCAGGTGCCTGACTAGGCAATGGAGATTTCCGGGACCAGGCGGGCGGCCATCTTTGGAAGCCTAGGTACCTCAAGTACCTTAATGGCGGGTGTGATGGTCCGCTACAATAAATTCATACTGTGGTGGTCTGCGGGGATATTGGGTCATCCGTGAAGTTACAGATGGATTAGGTAGAAAATACAAAAGCTTCGGTGCATTCGCTTTCGAGCGCAATGCTAACCGCGTTCAGGCTGCAGCAGGCAGGGATGTGCTGGACTTCATGCTGGGCGCCTTCTGCTCCTGCAGTTTGGTTCGGCGCTGGGTGGGAGGACGAAAGGAGCTCCTGCTCCAATGCCAGCTGATGGAAGAGGACCACAGGCAAAGAACAGGCAATGGCCTTGTTGTCGTGGGCCTTGCAGCAACTGAGAAAGCCTGACCTCTGTTGCGAGAGCGGCAGAATGAAGGAACGCACACCAGGCCAGCCGAAACTGATCGTAGTATCCGATTGGGGTGATAATGGGAAAATTTAGCCCATTAATATTTTGTCCCAAGATAGTGCAAAGCGCGATGGACCAGGCATAGCGCCTTAAACTTAATGGTCTGAGCCACAGGCAATCAATGCAAAGAGCGCAGGACTGGTGAGGAATGAGCCCGATAAGGGGATCCCGTGGCTGCAGCTGCTGGACAATGCCCTTAGTCTGGGCCAAGTATAAGGCATTGCAATAGTCCAAGCAGCTCAGAACCATGGCATTGACCACCGGTGGCCTGAGATTCAAAGGTAGAAAGGGGTGCACCTTTCTCAATAGCTTGAGATGAAAGTGACCGCCTGGCATACCGCTGATACTTGTGCAGCCATGGAAAGAGTAACAGATATGATCACTCCTAGATTTTTCACTTTAACAACTGGGGCAGGAAGAGGACCCACAGAGGAAGTCCAGAAAGAGGAAAGATCAGGCGGAGAACCCACCACCAGCACCTCTGTCTTGTCTCCAGTTAACTTGAGCCAATTGTGGTTCATCCAGGCTCCCACGGCGGACAGGCACTGATGCAGGCACAATGACATCTCAGCCTGCTCTAGATCTAAACGAATCAGGATCTGAGTGTCATCAGTTTATGAAAAGCACCTTAGACTGAAGGAGCGGATGAGACACACAAGTGGCCAAATGTAGATATTAAAAAGAATGGGAGACATGGTGGAACCCTGCGGCACCCCACAACCCAAACAACAAAAATCGAGAATAAAAAGAAGGGAGTGAAAGTATTTGAGATCTGTCTGCCAGAAAGGAGGCAAACCAGGCTAACACTTGACCAGAGATTCCAGCCTGAGCTAAGCAGGCCAGCAGGGTAGGGGTGTTCCACAGTATCAAAGGCAGCCAAGAGGTTGGGTAAACTCAAGGCGCCAACCCCCCCGAATCAACCAGCCGAGCCATGTCATAATGGACCGGCACCAGGACACTTTCTGTCCCCCAGCCAGGTTGAAAGCCATCTGAGCGGGGTCAACAAGATGAGAGGACTCCATAAAGGATGACAGAAGTGGGGCAGTCAGGGACACGAAGAGCTTGATCGAGAAGGGTAGAAGTGAAATGGGCCAAACATTGGAAGAAAGTGAAGGGTCTAGCAATGGCTTTTTTAGAAGGGGGGTCACTGTTGCCACCTTAAGCTCCTGTGGGATAAAGCCCGTCTGGCAGGACATATTAATGGCTGTTGTGATCTCGCTTAGTAGATCCGAAGAAATATCCTTCATCACTGCTTGTGGGACCATTTCAGTCGGAGCTACTGACTTAATCTGATGAATTGCGGCCAAAATCTCTGACTCAGTAAAGAGAGGAAAGAAGGACCATGCTCCAGATCATGGGTGCACAACATACGGCCCGCGGGCCAGTTGCAGCCCGCCATGCCCTTTTGACCGGCCCGCGAGGCACAAAGACTTTCCTAATGGAGGGCGGCCCGCGGCCACCCTCCATTAGGAAAGTCTTTGTTGTCTTCCGGGCCGGTGAAAACACTGGCCCTCATTGGCTCAGCACACACACGCATCACGTCTCTCCTACGAACCACGTAATGCGTGTGTGCTGCACCAATGGAGGGCCAGCACTACGGCTGGCATGGTCCATAAGGCTTGATGCCGGAAGGCATTTCAGCCTTGGACCACGCCAGCAGTAGTATGATTCCAGCTTACCTGCCGCTTACCTGCCTGCCTTCCAGCACGTCTCCGGTAAGTGGTCTGTTTGTGTTTGTGTGTCTGGTTTGTTTTGCTTTATGTTTGTGTGTGTATGTTGCGGGGGGTGTGTGTCGGATGTGTATGAATGTTTGTATTTGAATGTATTTTGTGTGTATGTTGAGATGCGGGGGTGGGGGGGGTGTCGGATGTGTATGAATGTTTGTGTTTGAATGGATTTTGTGTGTATGTTGAGATGCGGGGGCGGGGAGGGTGTCGGATGTGTATGAATGTTTGTGTTTGAATGGATTTTGTGTGTATGTTGAGATGCGGGGGTGGGGGTGTGTGTCGGATGTGTATGAATGTTTGTATTTGAATGTATTTTGTGTGTATGTTGAGATGCGGGGGTGGGGGGGTGTCGGATGTGTATGAATGTTTGTGTTTGAATGTATTTTGTGTGTATGTTGAGATGCGGGGGTGGGGGGGGTGTCGGATGTGTATGAATGTTTGTGCTTGAATGGATTTTGTGTGTATGTTGAGATGCGGGGGCGGGGGGGGTGTCGGATGTGTATGAATGTTTGTGTTTGAATGGATTTTGTGTGTATGTTGAGATGTGGGGGTGGGGGTGTGTGTCGGATGTGTATGAATGTTTGTATTTGAATGTATTTTGTGTGTATGTTGAGATGCGGGGGTGGGGGGGTGTCGGATGTGTATGAATGTTTGTGTTTGTATGTATTTTGTGTGTAGGTTGAGATGCAGGGGTGGGGGGGTGTGTCGGATGTGTATGAATGTGTGTGTTTGAATGTATTTTGTGTGTATGTTGAGATGCGGGGGTGGGCGGTGTGTCGGATGTGTATGAATGTTTGTGTTTGAATGTATTTTGTGTGTATGTTGATATGCGGGGGTGGGGGGGGTGTCGGATGTATGAATGTATTTGAATGTATTTTGTGTGTATGTTGAGATGTGGGGGGGTGTGTGAATGTTTGTATTTGAATGTATTTTGTGTGTATGTTGAGATGCGGGGGTGGGGGGTGTCGGATGTGTATGAATGTTTTGATTTGAATGTTTTTTGTGTGCTGAGTTGGGGGGTGGGGGTTCGGGTCTGTATGGGTGCTTGTTTGAGAGTTTGCTGATTTGGGGGGTGGTGGGGTTCGGGTCTGTATGGGTGCATGTTTGTGTGTGTGCAGAGTTGGGGGGGTGGGGGGTTCGGGTCTGTATGGGTGCATGCTTGAGTGTGTGTGTGCTGAGTTGGGGGTCGGGGTTTGGAGTTGGGGGTGGGGGGTTCGGGTCTGTATGGGTGCATGTTTGTGTGTGCTGATTTGGGGGGTGGGGGGTTCGGGTCTGTATGGGTGTATGTTTGTGTGTGTGCTGAGTTGGGGGGTGGGGTGTTCGGGTCTGTATGGGTGCATGTTTGTGTGCTGGGGTGGGGGGTTCGGGTCTGTATGGGTGCATGTTTGTGTGTGTGCTGAGTTGGGGGGTGGGGGTTCGGGTCTCTATTGGTGCATGTTTGTGTGTGTGCTGAGTTGGGGGGTTTGGTTGGGGGTGAGGGGGCCATGGGGCATAGTGTTTGGTTGGGGGTGAGGGGGCCATGGGGCATAGGGTTTGGTTGGGGGTGAGGGGGCCATGGGGCATAGTGTTTGGTTGGGGGTGAGGGGGTCATGGGGCATAGTGTTTGGTTGGGGGTGAGGAGGCCATGGGGCATAGTGTTTGGTTGGGGGTGAGGAGGCCATGGGGCATAGTGTTTGGTTGGGGTTGAGGGGGCCATGGGGCATAGTGTTTGGTTGGGGGTGAGGGACATGGGGCATAGTGTTTGGTTGGGGTGAGGGACATGGGGCATAGTGTTTGGTTGGGGGTGAGGGACATGGGGCATAGTGTTTGGTAGGGGGTAAGGGGGCCATGGGGCATAGTGTTTGGTTGGTGTGAGGGGGCCATGGGGCATAGTGTTTGGTTGGGGTGAGGGGGCCATGGGGCATAGTGTTTGGTTGGGGGTGAGGGGGGCATAGTGTTTGGTTGGGGGTGAGGGGGCCATGGGGCATAGTGTTTGGTTGGGGGTGAGGGGGCCATGGGGCATAGTGTTTGGTTGGGGGTGAGGGGCATGGGGCATAGTGTTTGGTTGGGGGTGAGGAGGCCATGGGGCATAGTGTTTGGTTGGGGGTGAGGGGGCCATGGGGCATAGTGTTTGGTTGGGGGTCAGGGGGCCATGAGGCATAGTGTTTGGTTGGGGGTCAGGGGGCCATGGGGCATAGTGTTTGGTTGTTGGTCAGGGGGCCATGGGGCATAGTGTTTGGTTGGGTGAGAGGGCCATGGGGCATAGTGTTTGGTTGGGGTGAGGGGGCCATGGGGCATAGTGTATGGGGCATAGTGTATCTAGGGTCAATAAAATATATATAAGTTAATTAAACAGGCGAGATACAATAACTAAATAGAAATGAATTATAACAATGGAAAATGTGTAGTACAAAATGTAAGTTTGAAATGCAAATAAAAATCGTTACCCCTCAAAAACATTATTTTTCCATGTGTGTAGTACAAATTGGGGGTTTAAAAAGCCTCCTGCCACTCCCCGCCTACCGCCCCGCCCACATTTACTTTTCGGCCCTCTATAGCCCTCATGTAAGGTACTTTCGGCCCTCTGTCAAAATCAGTTGTGCACCCCTGCTCCAGATGCAGTCAAACCATTTGGTGCGGGTGGTTCACTCAAAGTTTGAGATGCCATAGCCGCCACCAATATGCTGGCTCGAATGGTCTTAGTTTTGGTGGTAAAAAACAGAGACAATGAGTCACAGAGTTCCGGGAAAGGGCTCACTGATGGAGTTTATCTGTGGATGACAAAGATTTCACCACAGTGAAAAGCGATCTAGGCTTACAGAGAGATAGCTAAATGTTCTGTGCCAGACAAGCTTTGTTCGCAGCCATAATTGTCATGGAATAAGCTGCTGCACATTCTTTATAATGAGATCTAAGACCAGGGTCCTAGGCTATCTGCCATTTTCGCTCCGCCTGTCTTAGTTCAAGTCAGGCTGATTTAAGCTGTTCTGACAACCAGAGTTCAGGCGATAGCCTCTATGGCTGGTAATTGTATATGTATGTTTCAAGGTAATTTAGTAAAACATGTGGTTGTGGGTGTGAGATGTGCTGTCATGTAAATTAAGGTGAATATTACTATGATAAGGAACATGATGACGTGGTGTGCTTTTATGATGTATTCCATGTTTGCTATGTATGTTGTGTAGTTATTGGTATGCATTGTAAAGATATGCCACGTTGGTGATATATTTGTTTCAATTTCTTTTTTTTAATTAATTTAAAGTGCATTTTGGTTAATTAAAACCTTATACACTAACAAAAACAATTACATCAATAACAAGAAGCATACATTAATTTCATATTAACCATACATAAGAACAGATGGTACATTTTAAAATAAGAGGCATCTTTCAGTCTGTTTCCTATTATTCCAATAAAAACACACACATCAAATCATACAAATCATACAAACAGCGTATCACATTTGAAAGAAGATATCACATTCTCAAAAAGAAAGATATAATTTGCCAATAGTTTAAAAAATTGCTTGTTTCCAAATGTAAAAGGCTGCCCCAATAAAAACCTTAATTTCACCATCATAAATTACTGACCAAAATTGATTAGATTCAATCATTTGAAGGTCGCCAACTAGATTTGAGTACCCTTTATAATACCATTCCTTTAGTTTAATACACATAGTTAAAATGTGTCTTGTTGTCTCCACCTCTAATTTACAGTGCCTACACAATCTTTCAGCACGGGGTATATTAGCTCAAGCCCCGGTTATTTCATTACATGGTAGAGTGTTCATACGTAACTGTAAAATAAATCTCCTCAAAGTCCTATTACCCGTGTTTAACAAATATAGTTTCGGAGTGGCTGGTTTAAAGCCTTGAAGAGCATACATTGTATATAGAGGGATATTGTATAAATAGGACTGATTTTCACACAAATCCCAAATACATGCTTTTTCTTTGAGGTTTTTCAAGATACGTACAATATTATCCTTCCCTGTGAGTTCATTAAAACCTAAAATTTCAAGGAAGGCTAGTGCTGTATTTTGTAAACTAACCATATAGGAATTCTTAAACCTGCCTTCGCTCTTGTTTTTTCCTATGAGACCAAGAAGGCTTTCATTCCCCTCTTTCCCCAATATTATTTTAAAATAAAGTTTACAACATCCTATTTTCCACCACGTGGAGAGGGAAATAATCCCCAACTTGCATCTTATTGCTTGTATAGGCACAGCTTTGGATAACCCAAGAGCTGGCCTCCAGAGCTTCCCTTCGAGTTGGTCTAGTTTACTCAGATATTTACTTTCCACTGTTTCTATAGCATACTTAATTCCTGGAATAATACAACTCTTATATATTTCTAAAAAACCTTCAATGGAGTGGCCACCCTTACTAGCCATGTATTTCCTTATCGCATTCCATTTCTTTAAAATTTTCAAATTGACTGCCTCTTGGAAAAAATTAATACATGGTTTACTCAGGATGGGCATCCCCAAATAGGGATAGGCATCAACAACTTCCAATTCAATATTATTAATATGCCATCTGGAGATAAGCCTTTTCTTTTCCTGTTTAGTAACTCCAAATGCCATAATTTTTGTTTTATTTATATTAATATATTTATATTAATATTGAGGTTGTTTGCCTCCGAATAAACAGACAAACCATTCAACATTCTTTGCAGTTCTATTGGCGTTTTATCCATGAGGATAGTGTCATCTGCATACATAAGTCCACATATTGGTTTCCCAGCCACAATAGGTGGGAAATTGTTTAAGATCTTAAAACTCTCCCACATATCTAACACATATAAATTATACAGTATAGGAGAGGTAACACAACCATGCTTGAGTCCAGTATTAGTTCTGATCTCAGATGACAGCATCCTTCCTTTACCCAAGCTGATGGTCACCGTAGTATCCCTATACATTTCCTCCAAAAAATGAAGGATTTTTGGGCAGATCTTTTTCCCTCTCAATTTCTCCCACAAAAGTCCCCTATTGACACAGTCGAAGGCTTTCGAGTAATCTTAAAACATACATATAATTTTTCCCCCTTGTCCTTTGAGTTAGCTATGATGTAATTCAGCATAGTCAGGTTATCCAGGGTACTATATCCCTTTCGAAATCCCGTTTGTTGAATAGAGAGTAGACTATTTTCCTCTATCCAATTATTCAAGCTGTTTACTAACAAGGAGCAAAAAATCTTACAACTACTATCCGCCATTGCTAAAAGTCTGTAATTATCCAGCAGTTTTCTGTCCCCTTTTTTAAAAATAGGGACAACAATAGCTTTCTTCCAACTTTCCGGTATAATACCTGTTTCCCATATACTCGTGAATAGTTGGAGAAAGATACCTGCCCATTTCTTAGGGTTTTGTTTTATAGCGATGTTGGCCAGCCCATCCGGCCCTGGGGCACGAGAGGAATTCATTTTTGAGATCACTTTAAGAATATCTATGACATCAAAGGGGAGATTGGCCATACCACATGGATTTAGGCTAGTATTAGCTGATATGTGACTGGTCTTGAAAAAGAGATTAGTAATATATTGTTTCCAAACCTCCTGACCAACATCGTTATTTTCCCTATTGTCTTCATCCATTAAAAATGGCGGTAGAGATACCAACATTTTTTTGAGTCATGAGTTTTACATAACTTATATATGCATCTCCAATTAGCATTGTTGGTATTGTATTTATAATCCTTTATCCAATGTGTATAATGTGTCTTTATGTTACTTATTCTTTTACTTCTCTCTTTATCATCTAAGTCACATATCTGCTTAAGTTCTCGAATATCGCGCTTGATCTCTTTTTTCCTATCATAGATTGCTTGATCGAACTTATGTGTGTTATTTTTTTACCCTTTGTACTTTTCAAAATAGCGTTACTGTTTGTACGACGTATCATACCCAACAGATTGGTAATAGAGTTAAGTCCATTACAGGCTATGTCATGGCCATCAATAATTAAATGATCAAACAGACCATTAAAGGAGGCTAGGTTTCTATCAGACCAAGTAATCCTATTTCCACTTGCTGAAAATTGTATATTCATCTCCTTGCCCACTCCCCATCTTTGGGTTCCTGGGTCATAGTTAAATTTACCCCGGAGAGGTACATGATCACTCAGCAAGATGTCTACATGTTCGAACGAGATGTTTGTACGTCTTTGATTTTTATTAATGAACATGTAGTCTAGCCTGTAAGAAACCTTTCCGTTAGTCCAGGTGTTCCCATCCCCTGTACCTATATTTGTTTCCAAGTACGTAAGCCTCCAATCAGACATCAGGTTCATCCATCGACAGCCTAATAGGTTCTGCTGGTTTTGCCCCCCAATGCCAAGACAATCCTGTAATTCTATTGATGCAATTATAGCTGTTTCTTCCCACAATTCTTTACACCTATTCATATCCTTTGCGGCTATATTACAATGGGCATTCAAATCTCCCACTATACAAATATCAGAATCAGGTGATTCCAAAATCCAGCTATCAAGAGTTAAGTTGAGATACTCCCCAATCTCCCGAAAGTTGACCCCATCTGGTTGAGAATAGATATTTATAAGTAGAAGTTTCCATGTAGGGCTTCCTCTATTTATAGATGCGCACATGACATTCTGAAGACTCCCATGTTTCTCCAATGGTTTATAATTAAAATGATTTTTTATCCCTATACAGAGCCCTCCATATGGGCGACCCTTCTCACCTTTATCGGCAGATTTTTGCCATATATTATATCCATCCAATAAGAATTCCCCAGTGATCCAAGTTTCTTGGAGCGCAAAAATGTCACTCTCCAAGAGTAGTTGTATTCCATCCTTATGTAAAAGGGAGTTAAAACCCCTACAATTCCAAGAGAGAAGGGTATATTCATTAGTGCATACCTCATCTCAATTAGAGCATGGGGTGTTTTCTTCCAAAGAGTTTATCTCCTTTAAATTACTTCCAGATTCAATACATGTCGGAGGATACCCCTCCAAACCCCTATTTACTGCACTGATATTTTTATATGTGGGAGAATTACATATCACAATTTCATATTCATTCCCCCATATTCCATTAGAATTTTCCCGTATAAGGTCAACAAACACCGCAGATCTAAATCGGGCAATAACCCAATTTTCCCAACTACCAATTTCTGGTAGGATAATAGATTCAATGTCCCCTGTATTAATATTTTGTAACTGCGGTATAGATGACAATTTGTTCAATAACCATGCCCGGTTTAGAAAGGGGCTTTCATCTGTGGTACCCCTTTCTATAATCTTTATGGTTTTTCCCACTGGAAGCAAAGGCTCTTCATTCATTCCAACTAAGTTAGCCATGCCAATTTTATAATTACTATGCATGGCCAGACGATGCATCTCCCTAATATATATTTCCTGCTCTGTTTTAGTAAGAGACATATCATTACTATTCCGAGGTATTGTAACATATTTAAAATTGTTTCCCATAAGTACCCTATCCTTGGGTCCTAATTCCTCCAGCTCCTGCTTATTACTTTTTAACCAGTTCTGTAAACCCCCGTTTTTTGTTTTCGTTTTTTTTGCCTGGGTCCAGTTTCTGCTGATGTTCAATAAGTTCAAAGTGGTTCCCCACTTCTACACATTCAGAGTCTGGAGAAACCGTAGCTGCTAAGGCCATCGTATTCTTTTTAATTTTTTTAGTAGTTATGACTTTAGCCATCGCCACCCTTTTCCGAGTGGGCCTTCTATTTTTCCTTTTTCGCCTAGTGTGTCTCTTCAAACCTTGAGATACTGTTACTTCAACAACACTCTCATTTAAAGTTATTTCTTCTGGTGTATTATCCCTAGGATTGGGCAACTCCTGGGGGGGTGAATTTGACTGGGCATGTTCTTTCTTACTTTCATTTTCGGCCGCTAAAACCAATTTGCTCAAATCTCCAAGATCATCACTTATTTCCATTGGATACTCCCCCCCCAGTATTCCTTTATCCCAATCACAAGGGATCAATAGTACAAATGGTCATTAGAACATCCATCATAGAAGTGAGTGCGTCAAATTTTTCTCCAACCTCAAGGGGATTTTCATTAACCCCACTCATGTCTCTATTAAAATAATTTTTAAATGAGTGCTCTGTAGGATTCCATGACACCTCTTCTTCATTACCGATATCTTCTTCTTGTGCAAATTTAGTCAAATCTGGAGTGTCAGATAGATTAGATCCAATAATATTATTCATTTCAATATCCTCAACTGCAGAAATGTGTTGATCCTTATCTATTCCCATGGATTGACGCCTCAGATTGTGCACTAGTGTCAACGAAGAATTATTATCAATCATTGAGCTGTTAGAGGGGAGTGGGTGGGGCTGTTCAGTGTCAGGTACCAATACTTTTTCTTTAATAGTTAAGAAACTAAATATTTTGGGTTGATCAGGTACATCTTTAATCTCAACAATAAGCTCTTTCTTCTCTCCCTTCCTATTATTTTTTCTTTTCCCCCCTTTCTTGGTTTCTATCGTTATATTAGTTGTTGGTGTACTTTGTTTGCCTTTTTTTGACCTAAGGTTATGAGTACATGGGCTTGGAGCCATGATAGTAGAGGGTACAGAATATCTATAAGGCACCACCTTCTAACCTACCAAACAGTAGGTCAGTTAAAATTTCACTGGTCTGTAAATTCAGACGTCAGTACCAAAGGTAGTATAGTGCTTACGATACACACCTTTCACTATAAATGATAATGCATAAGATAATCTGAATAGATTAAAACCAATAAAAAATAGTAAACAAGGTTCCTCAAGCAGTACTACCATAAAAACAAAATTCAAAATATAAAAATATTCAGAAAAAGCGAGCAATTTAAGACTCGTATTATATAACGAGACCACTATTATATTTTCTGCTTTTTAAAATCAGTAGGTGGAATGTAAAACAATGAGTAACTATCAACCACTAATGCAGAGCAGATATAACACCAGTCTCATGTCAAAAGGAAGATGCAAATGCAATGTTCCACAAATCCACCTTGTATGGGAGCGCCCGACAGCTTGAGGAGCAGGCCTTAAACCGACTCTCCCCCCACCAGGTGGTTATATTACAGTATATTTACGAACTTGGTCACGTGCACCTAATCCAAGCCACCAGGATACAAAATATCTACTCCTGGCTATCTCAACGTTTATACTTGCGTCCACAGCGCGCCAAACAGCCGCAAAACAGTCGGCGCCCTTTACACCTATCGGGCTTAACGCCGCGAGGGTGGCTGTCTCGTCGTTATCAGGAGATCAGGGAGTCATGTGATCGTGACGTGCGTGTCCCCAGCCCCGCCTCCTCCAGGAAGCAACGAGCTCTCAAGGACCAGCAAGAGCGTTTCCCAGCTCGCAGTGCTGGCAAAAGTAAACAGAAACCTCCGTTAAATTAGATGTGTTCTTTTGTATGCAGCAGAGTTCGCTGCTCGGGCGGCTGTCTCGTCGTTATCAGGAGATCAGGGAGTCACGTGATCGTGACGTGCGTGTCCCCAGCCATGTCTCCTCCAGGAAGCAACAGGCTCTCAAGCACCAGCAAGAGCGTTTCCCAGCTCGCAGTGCTGGCAAAAGTAAACAGAAACCTCAGTTAAAATAGATGCGTTCGTTTGTGTGCAGCAGAGTATGCCGCTCGGGCGGCTGTCTCGTCGTTATCAGGAGATCAGGGAGCCACGTGATCGTGACATGCGTGTCCCCAGCCCCGCCTCCTCCAGGAAGCAACGGGCTCTCAAGCACCAGCAAGAGCGTTTCCCAGCTCGCAGTGCTGGCAAAACTAAACAGAAACCTCTGTTAAAATAGATGCGTTCTTTTGTGTGCAGCAGAGTTCGCCGCTCGGGCGGCTGTCTCGTCGTTATCAGGAGATCAGGGAGTCACGTGATCGTGACGTGCGTGTCCCCAGCCCCGCCTCCTCCAGGAAGCAACGGGCTTTCAAGCACCAGCAAGAGCGTTTCCCAGGTCGCAGTGCTGGCAAAAGTAAACAGAAACCTCTGTTAAAATAGATGCGTTCGTTTGTGTGCAGCAGAGTTCGCCGCTCGGGCGGCTGTCTCGTCGTTGTCAGGAGATCAGGGAGTCACGTGATCGTGACGTGCGTGTCCCCAGCCCCGCCTCCTCCAGGAAGCAACGGGCTCTCAAGCACCAGCAAGAGCGTTTCCCAGCTCGCAGTGCTGGCAAAAGTAAACAGAAACCTCCGTTAAAATAGATGCGTTTGTTTGTGTGCAGCAGAGTTCCAATTGTTTGTTTCAATTTCTTGTTATTTATGAAGGCGAGTTAAGGTTCCATCAAGGTGTACTTTTTTCATTTTATGTATAGTGTTAATATTGACATTAGGTTTAATATTTGGCTAAACATACATTTTCTAATTCTTAAAATTAAATAGGCTACATACATAGAAAGTACAACTAAAAAAGTGATGGATGGAAGGATTTGAATAAATCAGAGCACTGGCACTGCTCTGGGCAACCTTCCACACCACCATTTTTTAGCTCATCTTCTCCATTGCAAAAGGGGTCCAGCCACATGCAAATCAGTCAGGCACTTCCATCAATGATAGCGGCCCAGCCCAAATTGCTAGGCCAGGTCCCCTCTGCAAAGAAACACAAGCGACCCCAGACATGCTTCGGCCTTGTTGGGCCTCGTAAGTGAGGTGTAGCTTGGTTCCCTATGGCTCAGTGAGCATGGGACTCACCTCTGGGCATACCCTCTCTCATATACAATAACCAACAAAGTGATGGGTGGGAGGTTTTGAATAAATCTGAACCACTGGCATTGCTCTGGGCAAAGTTACACACCACCATTTATTAGCCCGTCTGCGTCATTGCAAAGGGGTCCTTGGGTGGTTTATAACTCTGCCTCCTGCTGGACAAATCCTCATGAAACTATATAGTATATGGCCCCGTCAGATGGATCCTGCAAAGTTTGGTGAGGTTTGGTCAAGGGGGGGAGGGTGGCAAAAATATTGGGGGTCCCAGAATTTGTGTTTTTTCCCACGCTTGGTCCCGAAAGTGTGCATTTGTAAATATGGTGTAAATCTGTCCAGTAGTATTTAAAACAACCAAAAAGTAGGTCGAAAAGAATTAATGATATTTGGGTTTGGACCGCAGACCCCCTTCCCTGTTCGGTCTGCAAACGGGCCTCCAATTGGTGTAGAGGGCGGCGTGATGTCTATGGACGCTCGCCGATTGGATGGTGAAGAGCGTGAAGTGAGTCCGATTTTTGGGAAAGGACATAGAAATGGCAGCGAAGTGTAATGAAGGCAATGTAGAGCTTATTTTATAGGTGAAAAAAGGGTTTGGAAATGCACACTGGGCGCCCAGGCAATTTCGGTGTCCGCAGATATCATTTCGATTGCAGAGGGCTGGGGGTGAGTTTTATTGGTTGACCTTGTGTGATACAATCTTCTTATAGCTAATTGTGCAGTAGTCAGTGGCCAGACTCTGGAGGCATGGCTGCAGAATGCGTGCCAGAATATGTGCATTGGGTAAAATCACCACAGTAGTAATATGTGTACTGTAATTATAGGTAAAGGAATAGGAGATGGCTAGAAAATTGATTGCAGGAATATATGCACAGTAATTTTACATAACGTAGTGGGTGTACAAAGTGTTTGTAATATGGAGGAATTATGTAATTGAATTGTATATGGTACTTATGTTTGTAGTACAATTGAGGATAGTGCTACTTTGTGTTGTAGTGTCATGTAGCTGCCTTCTGTGGTTGGTTTATTGTGGAAATAAAGTGCAATTGGTTAAGCATGGTAGTTCAAAATCGCACTGGTATACTGTTTTTAATATAAATTTTCTTTTTTAGACCTTCATAAAGAGTAATTTTAAGTACTATGTTTGCTACAACATTAGTATATGACACACCGCTGTTTTTTTACTTTACATCATCATTGAGTCGGGAAAAGAAATCTGTACTGGATACAAAAAAAAAACGATTACAGTTACGAGAGGGTAAGGGTGATAGTATGTTTGTTTGAAGTATGTTGTAATGGAGGGAATGCATGAAATAGTTAGATACATGTTGGCGTAATCTAACTACATTAGAGGTTACAATATGTTTTGTTAAATAGCAATTCAGACAGCATATTTGAAGTGCTTTCCAATGAAGGGTGTTTTTGAAGTAGTTAGATACCTGTTGGCGTATTCTAACTAGATTGAGTTTTAAAAATGTTCTTGCAGTATTATGGATGTAGTTAGATACCTGCTGGCGTATTCTAACTGTTAATCGTGCTATAGTTTAGTGACTAAATTTTGGTTGATGGAATATTAAGTAGGAATGTGTTAAATTAACCTATGTTTTGGGGTAACAGAGGTATCGTTACATGCAAACCAATTACTTTCTTTTTTCTCACATATGTAGTATAGTTCCCTGAAGTAGTTGTGGCACGAGCATGGTATATTATACCTACTGTTGTGTAGGTTATCTTTCCAAAAGATAGTTGTCTGTGTGTGAAGCTTGTAAGTTTACAGTTATCTTTGGTACCATGTGCATTGTATCTTAGAAGCATTACTATGACATATTGGCTATGTGAGTTTATTTTTATGGTGGAACTAGTGTCTGAATTGCAAATAGGGCACAATATGCCAGGATTTGCACTGTGAAGAAGTTGGTAAAATGGAATGGATTCAAAATTTAGTATGGATACATACAGAAATCATTCATTAAGGATGTAGTCTTCTGAAACATGGTTGCATAGAGTGCATGTATTTTTCCACTGTATGAAATCTGGAAGATTTGATTTAAAGGAATGTTTTTGGTTGCTGGTACTGTAGTAAGCACATTAGAAATTATTGTGGATCTTCATGTGTGTTTATGGTAAATTTGACCATTCCTGCACAGTAGTCTAATTCTTGCCTCAAACCTGAGACACTGCAAGTGTTGTCAGGATTATTTGTGGCATTTCTGAGAAGGAGGAGCATTTGCAAACACGACTGGTCCAAGCCGTTTAGGTAAATGTTCTTAACATTTGGGCGCAATTGAAATAGAAGACTCATTGTCACATTAGCATAACAATTTACTCCAATTGTGTTTGTGAATTTAAATGGAGAGAGAGAGTTGTGTTTGTGGATCGTTAGATGGGCCTGTACGTGTTGTGGTGAAGAGACATTTGTGTCTTTATTTTTTGATGGATGTGACCTTGGCTTCACGCTAGAAATTTTGTGGTTGTATTGTTTGATGCAGGAGTTGGTCATTGTTTTTTTAGTGGTATTGTTGGGAAATAAGCTGTAGCTTCTGTTTCTATTTTTTGTCCTTTAAAAGGTTTCTTCTTTTGAGGTACAGGGTACATATTTAAATTGGGGGTGTATAATGCCCATAGCATGTTGTATTCCAGGATGCAAGGAATGTCAGCAGTGACTTTGTTTGCATCAAAGTTAACTTGCAATATACCATTAATTGTACACGGACATGAAAGTGGTATGTAACTCATACCTTCTTTAAAGACTGTACAGACGGTTCCATGTCTTAAAATTGTGGCAAAAATGGCTGTGAATACAACATATTGCGGCAGAAATGCAGTGTTTTTTTGCGCCGCAATCATGTAAAGGATGCGGGGGACACCCCAGCAACCCCTGGACCCATTATACCATTTAAGGGATGCGGGGGAGACCCCCGTAACCCCTGCTCCCCTTAAATGGTATAATGGGAAACACCTTTACCGGGTCAGACCACAGCATTTTTGCCTCCATTTTTTTTACCTGCAATATTTTTGCAGTGATTTTATTACCTGATACCGTAGGGCCAATGTCAATCAATGCTTGATCTAGGGTTAGACTTTGTGACTTGTGAATAGGGACAGCATATGCAAGTGACAGAGAAAATTGCTCTCTTCGTAAGTACATGGGCCTCATTACAAGGTGGGAAATAAGGGATTACCGGCACCAGTAAGGGCACCGGTGCTGGTAATCCCTTACCGCTCTACTATGAGTTCCCTTTGTGGGTCCTCCCTTAACGGCTGGTTTTTCCAGGCGTTAAGGATGGGACCCGCAAAGGGACTTTGGAGCTAATAACGGTACCACCATTTGCGGTACCGTTTTTAGCGCCTTCCCCATTCCTATTGAGCCCTGTAGGGGCTCAAATGGGAATGGCAAAGGGCCCTGGTGAATGGGGAATTACCGGTCCCGCCAACCTTGGAATGGACCAGTCATTGCTCCATTCACCAGGGCGGAGTCAGAACGAGTTTGGAGGTAGTCATGGCGCTATTAGCGCCATGATTACCTCCAACCTCGTAATGAGGCCCCATGTCCCCGAAAAGAAGGAGACGCCCTATTGTTTGCCCATTTTGTTTAAACTCTGCAAGTTTATCAAAGTGGATATTGACAATATCAATTTTGTTGTCATGCAGATATGTCTGACAGTCAAAAACTGTAGCAATTGTTCCATTAAATAAGCCTTGCTCTACATCAAAGTTACATTTTAGAATTTCTCTGCAGTGTAGATGCTAACTTAATATTTTCTCCAATCCGGCTGTGTTGGAGATACATTTTTCTAAGCTATTTAGTCGTGCTGTTGCTTGTTGACACATAGGAAGTGTCATACCATAGATTTCGAGTTTGTCTGTGGAGATGATATGCAGTATAGATTGCATTTCTTTTTTCAACATTGTTTCATTGAACTGACTACAGCTTGCTAGAGTTGGCATTAAGGACATACATTTTAGATTTTGTTGTGTTAATTGGTGCATGACATCAGGAGCAGATGTGTTTCGCCCATACAGCTGAAGGATTAGTCTACTATTTAAGATGGTTCTAATGCATTTTAAAATGTTAGCATATTTGAGGTCTGCCGACTGGTGCATGTTTTGAGTTAGTTCTTTGTAGTGAAAGTGTTGCCAGAGATTTACATTTCTGATGCTGCTGAGAGCATTGCAGCATTCTTTGTGTCCTAATGTTTTGAATATAGGTGGCCCTTTCACTGGCGTCAACTGTAGGAGGTTGAAAACAATAACATGTCCTCATAGTTGGGTTTTAGGACTTCTTGAATTCTTAGATGAATGAAAGCCAACAAGAGGCTGGATACCATGCATACTTCATCGATCAAGAGCACTTATATTTGTTTTAGAAATCGGAGTACCTCAGTTGCAGCCTCTGCTGCCAATTTGTGGTATTGTAATTTGTTTTGTTGTTCTACGGTGAGGAGTAGAAGTCGGTGTAAAGTGACACCAATTATGTTGTAAGCAGCTAAACCAGTGGGGGCTGTTACTACAGCTGAAAGGTTGTTCTTTGTTAAGTTTTGTAGACTTAAGCTGATTATTTTAATTAGGAATGTTTTGTCAGAACCGCCTTCACCACTTACATACAGGAGTAGAGGTTTATATTTTTTACAGGTACAGGTTTTATTTTCATGTTTAAAACCATGTTAAATTTCTTGAGTGACTCCCAGATAAATGGTGAGTTGTTTATCATTTAGCTGAGATTGTAGAACTGACAAGTTCTCCTCAGAAGGGAAGGTTGACTGCCCTCAGGTGGGTCTTTGTGTAGTCTATCTTCAATTTCTTCCTGCTGTTGGTGTTCATTGTCCAACATTTCTTTGTATTGTTTGAAATTGTCATTTGTTATACTGCTTTCATGTGCTCTAAATGCAGCTTCAAATGAGTCATTGTCACCTAATAATGATTTTCTCCCAGGTTTAAAAAGCTGTAGTAGGGCGATGTAATACAGTACTCTATGTTGTGGACCTTTAAATGATCATTTAATATGATTAATAAGACTGGGTTTAGTTAGCTTCACCAGGCTTCCTTCACAAGTTAAAACTGAATATTTGCCAGTTGTCTCATGTGATGTGATATTGTTTTTGTATGTGTAGTTTTGGGCTATGTCGTAGAGACACATGTTTTCCAAGGTAGTACTTCTGTTTGGGTAGTATGTGTCAAGTCATTGTTTTTAAAAATGTCCTGGTTTTTGGGATCATTTGTGGCTATGTTTTCTATCCCTTGGTGGGATTTTAGTACTCATTTTCAGGATGAGGCTTGACCAAGGTCCAGCCAGCCAATGTGCTCAGATTTGCCATATCAATCTGTACTAGTTCAACGGTCTGCAGCTTCATAGGACCCACATTCTCAATGGGAGAGCAGTTTTATACCGAAGCTGTACAATTTCTGTGATCATGTTTTGTCAGATGATATGTCATCCCAGAGGTCCTTTAGCTCTGATTTCTCAGCTTTGGTGAGTAAGGCTGTGACATATATTGCAACTGCAGTAGAATTGTCTGCAATGTATTGTATGCCTGTGTTTGCATTCCACATGAGGGCAATGATTGTATTGTATTCATTGATGGACTTGGATGCTTCATCATTTCTAATGTTGTAGGTAGTTTTAGGGGATTTGCCTTTTACGCTGCACCTAACAGAAGACGTTAAGCCATTTACTTGTTTTTTTTTTGCACACTGGTCTAGAGAAGCAAAAGCAACATTTGGTATAGTATTTTCCTTTGTTTTTATATCTATGTTGGCAGTATTTGCCACATTTATGTTTCTGGAAGTCTAACACTTGTGTATGTAGGTCACTTTGTGTGGTTTCTGAAGGGATGTTGCAGGTAATGTGTTTTTCAATCAATTGTAAAACAGTCGCTTCAGAATCATGGCCACATTTTGGAGCATAATTTATCCACAAAAGCATGTGGATGTGTGTTGCTTCTCTGGATAAATATTCCTTTCTCAAAAAGAAGTGTTCCACTCCTCCGATCGGAGGGGTACTTTTTGTTGCAGATAAACTGCAGCATGGCTATCAAGAGAGGCAAAAGTACCTTGATACATTTACAGGGTCAAGAGAACAGAGTTCTCCTGGTATTTTTATGTCTATTCCATCTTTATTTTGTTTTGCAGTGCGTAAGAAGTCGTGCAAGTCTTCCCATGCATACTCTGAACAACTTAAAGTAACAAATGATGGGGGCGGGCCCAGGTTCCTTAGCATACAACGTACATCAGCGTGACATCAGAACCAGTATTCTTTTGCACCACACATGTTTGCAGAGGGATTTGTGATACTTGACTGCAAAACTTCATCTTTGTCTTTTATTTCTTGAAGTAGTTGGGTATCAGATATGTTTGAAAAGTTAGAGCCTGTTTTTAATGTGTGTGCACCTCCATAACATAGAGTTGCTAGTTCACTTTCAAAGAGGAGGTGGAAAATGCATTTGACATTTTGCCTGAATCTGGGGTCTTTAGAATACATTTGTAAAGAGCGATATAATGATGCATTAATTTGTTGTGACCTTCCATCATATCGTCCTCCTTTTCCTGTAGGAAAGAGCAGAGGAAAAGACTGTGCTTCTACACTTTTTACCATATGCTCATTGGGGATCCTTTGGTTTGATGCATTTGATATGTTTCTAATGCATCATCAATTGTGTCTTTGGGGTGTAGTGGGTGAATGGTGTACTTGTCTAAAATGTTGGCCACTGTAACAGGATCTACATGTTGAAATTATCACTTTCTGGTGAGTCTTGAATAATGTGGTTGCTTACTCTTACAATTTCCTCTATGTTTATATCTTTGTAGAACTCATGTTTTCATTTAGATATTGTAGGGCTTGTCTAACTTTGTCTACTAGCTGTTGCCAAATGCCTTTGTTGTTTGTTGGCACACCATTGTCTAGTACACTTAAAGATTGATCTACTGGCTGTTATAGTGCTAGAGTTTGAAAATGTTCTTTTAGATCCAATGGTAAATATACTTCCTTGCCATGGATGCCCTTTAGTAGCTCGGATGGAGGTAAGTTGGCTGCTTTTGGCTGAAGGCATATTATAGCCTAAGTTGGGTGCATTGTTTGTTTTATAATGCTCTGATACAAGTTAAGCTGTTGGAGAGCTTTTGAAGTGTGAATATTTCTAAGTTATCAGTGATAGCACGTGATGGCATTTCGGTTATTGTCAAGCTTTGTGTTGCAGTACTGCACACTGTTGAGGGGTTAGTTATTTTGTATTTAGCTTCTGCTGTTAGATTTAAAGCTAAGTGGAACCATTGGGATTCTTCATTGCCTTCTATTTTGTAGGCTGGATATACTATTGTGTTCTTTTTATAGAAAGTTATGCGGCAACAGCCACATATTTAGCCTGGTATTTCAACAGATGTGTTTCGAAACCTAGCTATTTCTATTTTGTTTAATGTTTTTATTAGGAGGTTGGTGTCAACTTCAGTTCAGTTAAGTTGGATGTGCTCTGTTTCTTCAAGGAGCTTTGGCTGTTCCATGTAGGAGAATGTTATTAAAATGTTCCAGTTGTAGAGCAGGACTTTTTGCACAGTATATTCGATGCACAAAATTCCGTATAGTAGCATGGTGTGTCACTAACATTTTGATGTGGTGAAAAGTGCTTTTGCAAGCATTTCCTAAAATGCAGGCTAATGAATGTCCTTTTCAGACCACTGTGGCTGCACACTGGACAGTAGTCTATGGTTTGTAAAGTTTTCATTTTACTTTTGTATATTAGTTTCACATAGTGATTGATAAATTGTCATATTTAAAGGATTGTTGGCATACATTACACATTGAGCTGCATGTCCATTTGTACACTGGGCAGTTTGTTTGGCTGAATGGAGCAATTGGTTCAAAGTTTGTTGGGGATTTGTTTTCCATAACAGTTTATTTTGCCATAATAGCTTGATCCACCATTTGACACCATTGACCACTATTGCCTATGCCACTTTTTTTTTCTTGTACTTTAAAGTTTATAAGCTTCTTCATTGAAGTATGGTTCTATGCTGCTTGTGTGCATCCAATCACCATCACAGAAGTTTGAAAAGGTCTGTATATTGACGCCGTGCATGTTTAGAAATACTTGTTGTGAATTGATTATTTTAGTTAGTGGTTTCATTGTGTTTGAAATCAAAATAAACAATTTTCTTTAGTAGAAAAGTACTGTCAATTAGAGCTTGCAGGATTAGTCTCCTGCAGTAGTTTTAAAGGGACGAGTGTGACTTTTCAGATGTTTTTATAAGATTGTTAAGCACTGTACGGTGGAAAACATGTTGTAACATCACTTTTTAGGATTGCTTTACCATGACTCGTAAACACTGGTAGATAGAGGATTGGGTTAGTTAGTAGGTGAGTTTTTCTTTGTACATCATTTTTTACTTTTGCAAGATGGACCTTGCCTTTTTTTATATGTAGTTGCTTTAGTTTTGTTGAGTGAGGTTACATGCTCTTTTGTGTTGAGTTTTTCTATAACATGTTTTAGAGGTGGTTGTCTATGCTGTTTACTTTAGTCTTATCTGCTCTAGTTTTTCCATCTTTTCTAAATAGTTGCAATTTGGTAGGCATTTTGTTGTGTCTGTTGGGAAAGGAAAAAAAGGGTTGTATTGGGAAGTTTAGCAATGTATATGCATGTATGGTGCATGGGTGTGATTGTAGAGATGAATAGATTATTGTTTGATTGTGAGGTGGTATATTGGGTGTGGTTGTAAAAGGTTGTGGAAATAGAAGTGTACAGAGGTGTGATGGTGTAGATTTAGTGAGGAAGGCAGTGGTAGTGTGATGGAATCTATATGGGATTGTGCTGTTTTGAAGAACAGAGTGGGTGTTGCAGTGGGGGTGGGTAGATGGGAATAGCAGGAGTGTGTATGGTGGAATATAATGGGCTGGAGTGAAAGAAATGTTGATTTTAAAAAAGTAGTCTGGGGAAATATATATAGTGACATTGTGTTGCTATAATAACATGCATATACCTTGTCCATTAATGAACTTACTTTGTTGAATGCAAAGGCTATTCATTTTTCAATTCTTGATTGTAATGGTTAAGTACCGTTAGGAAGGAAGGGTTTGTAATTTAAGGAGGAGTGGTGGGGAAAAGGTTAATGAAATTGGTGGACGGTTAAAAATTGTTGCTTATAGAAGCATGTTCTTGACACTTATGAAATGTGTGTGTGCATTGTAACAGTTGTAACGATTTGTAAAAGTGAAGAAAAGTTGATGGAAAATATGTATAGTACACTTTAAAAGGCAGTTGGTGTGTATAGGTTTAATGTATTACGAGTATATGAATACTTGCTGACATGATGCATTGTGATATGTAGGTGTGTATATAGTCATAGAGTTTTTGTTTGCATTATGGGACTTCAAGTTGCACTTTTACCATTATAAACATTGGCGTACAAGTCAACGAATGTAGAGAAAAAAGTACAAATCTATAAGCAGCTGAAGATTGGAATGGGTTCTGTTAAGAAGTATACATGTACTGCAAATATATTAAACTGGCACAAACTGAGCGCTAATTTCAAATGGTTTACAAATCAATTTTTCCTGCTTGTGCTTTGATTTATACAAAAGTGACAAACTCCAGCTGGAAATGGAGATATACATTTTTTAGTTTGTTAAAAATACTTCCCAAAAGGTATTTAGGAAAGCACAGCATTACAGATGTTTATTTGGATTACATGTCACAGTTTGGAATTGTGAAGTTTAGTGTTGTTTTTTACTTTTCATTCTGGGACTTTTAGTTGCAACTTTATAATAGGCAAAGTGAAGTGTAACTGACAAAATGCAAAGGAAAAAAGAAAGACTGGAGAAGCACTTATACATTGGAATGGAGAATGTTGGAATGAATGCATGTGTTGCCAAAATACTAAACTGTGAGACACACAGTGCAATTTGAAAGTGGTGTACAGGTGTATTGTATTTGGTGTTCCCATATTTTATGGAAAAGTGATACAGTGTTGCTGTACATGCACATATGCATTTTTCAACTTTGTTGAACATACTTGTAAAAAGAAACATTTTGAAATGCAGAGAATTTTAATTTGCTGCTGCTTCATGTGAGCAGGTGATGAATGCTGCACTGCATGGCATTTGTTGGAGTGGTTGAAAAAGACAATATGCTTATTGCAAACCTTGTTACAGGGTAAATAGCTTGCACCCTGTATATATAAATATGTAAAATAATGTTTTCTTCAACTCTTTCACAAATATAAATATATATAAAAGCATACCTGTATTATATTTTCTTAGATGCAGATCTTGGTGAATCTGGAAATGTTGGCCAGTCGCACAGTTGTTTTTGATGCAGATGTGTTTTATTAAGACAAGATATGTACTGTGAGGGTTCACATGTACATATGAAGTGTTGAAGAGAGATAACAGGGTAAGGTGTAAAGGTTTTGGAGTGATTGGTGGATGGATGTATGACTCTTTGAAAGCAGCCAATGAGGGAGTGTTAAGAACATGGAAGTGGAAATGGTAGAAGGGCTGCCCTCTTCAAGCGGGTCCGCAGACACTGTGGCTGTTCGCGTTCGGTATGTGCCACATCCATGCCTTTTGTTGATGCCTGAAAATACAAAAAAGGGGGGGATTTGTCGCAGAAGCAGTGAGGGAGGGGACTGGAAATCCAATTATAACAAGGAAGTCCCTACTGCTGTAAACTAAAGTTGCAAGGATTGTTATAAGTAGTTATGTTTTAAAGAATGTACCTAAACTGGTATCACACAATTTTTTGGAGTTCTCTGGAAACAAAGAGGGCAAGTTTGTAAAAGGAGTTTTTGATGTTTATTTCACAAAGAGAAATTTGAATAGACTGAAAGTCAATGTTTTATCAACAATAACATGAAAAACACGGTACAAAAAACAACAAACAAATAGCTGCAAATATAAGTGGTTTCAAAGTTTGGAAAAAGCACACAAAAGTACAATTATTGATTCGTTTTGGTTTTAAAGAAAGAACAAACAGAAAAAGCAATTGTCAGTTTTAATTGCAAAAGAAAAGGGGAATACTCGTGGAAACTAGATACATGGGCTGCAAATAGTGAGAAAATGGCCTTATTGTAAGCCAACCAATTGAGTTTTTGAAATTTCCTTTTCTGAAAGCAGTCAAGTCCAAATTTGCTCTGTTTCCTGTATTCCATTGACAGGTCTGGCTGTCATGGAAAGGGGATTGTGGAGGGTAGCCAATCAGGTTTGCTGGGTGTGGTGTACAGGAACAGAGAGGGGAGTAGGAGTTGTGTTTGCAGGAGTTGTGAGAGCAATGATAAAGGCTGTGGAAGGAAGACTGAGTGGATTCTGGGGGGGGCTCTTCAATTCAGTCATGGAAGGAATATGCTGATAATGAGGGTATCCTTGTGAATATTGGGATGGCAGGAGTGGAAGTTTCCTGGCATGGGCAAGCTTGCTTTCATTTTGTGAGAATATGGCTCACTTCAAATATCCAGATATTGTGATTGTCCATTGTGGAGGGGACAGTTTGGGGTTTGTGACACTAGTGTCTTTGCAAGTTGCACTGAAGATTGTTTTAAAAGCCTCATGGAAATGTTTCCTGCTGCTCAGATAATTTTATTCAAAAATGATTCAGAGACACACATGGAGATGTCCAACAAACATTTTCAGTCCTCAAATTGAACAATTGAGACAGATTATAAATAAAGGTTTATCTGCTTTTCTGTAAGCTTCAGGAATGTCCTCTTTTGAGAATGATAAAAACAATTCTCAGTGTGTGAATTTTTTTTGTCCAGATGGAATTCACTTCACACATGTCGGAAATGCAATTTTCCTTTATAATGTAAGGAATGCATTGAAGAAGTTCCTGTAAAAATAATGTTCTTATCAGAGCCACCACTGAAGATTAAATAGCTTACATTGTGTTTAGTTTCTCTTCCTGCCCTGTTCAATTGGAGGATCTGTCCACAAGAACTGCTGTATTCCGCGGGCGGCACATCCCACGTCTGGGCCTTTTGAGGATGTCTGGCATGGACAGGGAACTGTGGAGACCAAGGGCAGTAGGGGTGGGAGGATTAGCCAATTGGGTTTCCTGGGTGTGGTGTACAGGAAGATAGGGTAGCAGGTGTTTTGTTAGTAGGAGTTGTGAGAGGATTGAAAATGGCCATGGCAGTGTCTTTCAGCAGGCAAAGTGTTTGGATTTTGGGGTAAAGGGGTATGCTGAGCACTGTGGAATAGCCACAAATCTTGGATTTTCTGATTTGGAAGTATTCTGGTACGGAGTGTGTGACATGAAGTGGTTAGCTTGCTTCCGTTTTGTGCAGTTCTGACATTATTATTATTCATTGTGGTGGGAACAGTATGGGGAATGTGACTGGAATCTCATTGCAGTTTGTAATGAAGGACACATTGGGAAAGTTGAAGGAAATGTTCCCTAATTCGAAAAGAATGTATTCTCCAATTGCCCAGAGACAGATGTGGATGCTTTCCAGTTAATTTGGTCTGCAAATCGAAAAGTGAGGCACAACCTCAATTAAGCTGTGTGTGCTTTTGCTCGTGATGTTGGCATGACATTGTTCCATAATGAGAACATTACACTTGATAGGGCCAACATTTTTCACTGAGATGGAGTCCATCTAACTGATGTGGGTACTCAGATTTTTGTGGAAAACATTAAAAATGCTTTAAAGAAGTTTTTGTGTAAGTGAGAAGAAATAATGAAAATCAGTGAAGTGTTTTCTTACTTCAGTTTGTAAAACACAAATAAAAAGAAATATATGAATGCCAAAAAAAACCAAAAAATTGTTCTTTTAAGAGCCACCGTTTTTAACTCAAAACAATTACTATGTTTCCAATTGCCCCAGTCCTGAAAATGTTAAATGCCTGTGGACTACCGCGCTGTTTGCAGACTAAGCGGGATGCACAGGGTCCTGCAATTTTTTTCCCCGCACTTCTATGTGAAAGGTGGCTCCCAAAGGAACCTTTTTTTATTTTTTCAATTTTCTATTGTTTGCCACTTTTTCTGAGGGGAGGTGAGGGAACAGGCACCAAACACATGGGTGAAGGAGCAGTTGGAGAGAGTAAGATGTTGTGCGGGCCTTAATTAGGTAGGTCGCAGTGTTTCTCATGCTCCTTGACCGCATCCTCAAAAGCACTCCAAAACTGCTCCCCCTTACAGATCAGAGATTCACAGTACGTGCATAACACTGTGACCCTTGAAAGGTAACGGTCAACAGAATTTTGTATGGCCTGCGAAGCTGCCGCTGTATTCCTATGCCCCAAAGGAGTATCCTTTATGGTGAGAGGAGCAGATGAAGATGATGGTGTTGAGGAAATTAACTTGCTCTTACCTGAGAAAGGTATTGCCTGTCTCAGAGCACTCTGCTGGGCTGATTTGGTGTGGTGCCTCATGGAAGTAGTCCCATAGGAATAGAAGCCAGGTGTCCCGCGACTGAGTACAACTTTGCAACTTTTCACTTTGAACCTTGTTTGCATGTGCCTTTGGAACATTTCCAACGGATGATGACTGGCCTTCTGGATCAGTTGGAGTAGGCCTGGTTAGGTCTAGCTGCCTCTTGTGTCCCTGTTCTTGACAACTGGATGGTATGAAGTCAGCTGCACTCTGTACATATGAGGTGGTGAGTTGGCTTTAGGTCACTGGTAAAGAGGTCATCACTCCGTAATCAGAAGAAGCTTTTCCATACCTTGACTAGTCATGGTCCTCAAAGCCTGTTTGTATGTGGCTATTTCACTTTCCACACTCAGGACTCACTCTGAGTACTGGTGATAGCGACTTCCTCCCCTTCATCATCTTCGCTTTCTTTGTTCTCCTCTGTATTACTGCACCTTTTGCCCTCTTGAGGCTCTATAGGTTGTTGAGGTGGTGGTGGTGGTGCTTGGGAAGCAAAGATGGCCATAGGAGATGCCATTGCAGGAGGTTTTCTGAGATTTGGAAAGCAGATGGACAGCCAGATTGAGAATGAGGAAAAGTAATGGGTGGGTCCCCTCCGCGAACAGTCGTGCTGGTCGGGGACTACAGAGTCGGAAATAGGCGTTGGATAGTTCTGAAAAGCTGCCAAATCAATGTAGAATGGGCCTTCAAGCTGAGCAAGGTTAACGTTTCTGCTTGAAACACCCTAGATTGGCTGGAAAGCCACGTTTAAACTGTTTGCGCCGTTACGCTGTGCGGGCACAATCAAATGATGACGTCCCCGGATGTCTGCGGCTCTGACGTCTGTCCCTGGAAACCCTTCGGGCAGGAAATTTCAGCACGCTAGATGTCCGTAGGACATGCACGGTGGCCGCAGACTAATTCAAAGTGTACCATGTGAACACGGACATGGCTGGACATCCCGCCTGTCCAGGAGCACCTCCATTTTGAGTGCGAACAACTTTTAAGAAACAAGAGAATACCACACAACAATACAGTCCCAAAAATATATTTATTTAAGAAAGGGATGGGGTAGTGGAATGGGAAATATACATAGGAGAATTAGGCATTTCTGTGGAATAATCATAAGGGGAGGAAGGAACTGAGGTTTCATTAAATCGTCTTTGTGTATAATGTTCTAAGTAGGCTGGGGATGACTGCTGGGGAGAAGAGGTACAGGTGCAAGGGAGACAGTGAAAAGAACATTTTTTAATGAGGTAGATTTTCATGCATTGTACAAGTTCAATCACATTATTAGTTAGTGTATCCAATTGTGTTGCCAAGTTCATGATTTGACTATGTACATCTGGGGATGTGACTTCTGTTTCTGATTGTGGGGACAGGAAATAATGCACCTGGGGTGTGCTTTCATCATGAACACTATGTACTGTAAGAGAAATAGAAATAATTATTTTAGCACGGTGTATACAAAGTATATTATTTGTTGACAGTACAATACGTATTGCATACCATTGGAGATGTTATCGTCGCTCATTTCATCCCTTGGGAAGTTCTCTTCCAACCATTCCAGTTTGCTTGCCATTTCTGTGAGAAAGAAAAGGGCTTCTGTTTCACAACACATGTTTATGTAATGAAAGCTATTAAAAGAAAAAGAAAATGCAATGCACTTACTATTTAATAAGAATGTGTTGCCCAGTAAACAGCTGCTGTTTTTAATCTCTATCCAGAGTTGCACTGGGGAGATAATATGAAATGTACAGTTATGGTTTATGATTGGTGCATTCCATTGCAATGTGTCTTACCTAAAAAACAAATTGTATTTTGGAACGTGAGTATTTGTAGGAAATGGTATACTGACATGTTGGTAAACATTACTTGTGATTTTAGGTACATCTGTTTGTTGGTTGATGGTTATATTTTTTTGAGTCTGCCCTGTGATTTTAAGTCCTGCAAATCCCGTCCGCCGTTTGTGGCCTACTGTGCTGTCTGTGACCTCCATTGCTGCCACATTGGGGGTTGAGTACAATATGAGGGACTTGTAGCACATGAAAGGTGAACTAACAAACACCTATGAAATTCAATGAAAAAACATTGTTAAAGGGACGCTATTGTTAATGTTTTACTAATAAAAACCTATAAAATTCAATGAAAAATCTTTGTTAAATAGACGTTCTGGTTACAGGTAAAATGTCTGAAATTCACCAGTTATGGGAAGCTAAGCAACCGTAATTCGTTCTACCACCGTGCACTGCTAAGACTATCACCCAGGGCGTCAAAGATGACATCACAAAAGTCATTGATAACATCACTGTCAGAAAGATTATAGACCCAACCTTGAATGTCTGTACAAAGTCTGAATGGATTTTGTCAAGTGGGGATTAAGTTATATGACTATCTTATGTACGTACATTTTGACACTTTTTAAGAATAAAACATGGGTGGCTTTGCAGCAAACTCGTTTAAGGAGCATTGGCAAGGACCTGAATGCATGGTTTTGCAAATGTGTCTGTGTTTTATTTTTTTTAAAAGTGTCATAATGTCGGTACAATAAATAGTGATATACCTTTGGGGACTGAGGTACAGCCTGTGCCATGGGCAGTGGCCAGATTGTCGGAGTCATGGCCGAAGACAATGACCCGGTCCATGACCACGAGGGGTAGGTTTGGGATAGGTTTGAAAGGGAAAAAAATCTGCTCATAGGTACACGCTGAAGTGCTGTATGGAATTGCAGCAAATATGCACGAGGATGGTCAGCAAGAACATCAAAGCATAGTTTTGTGAATATATATGCTTTGTTTTATTTTTTTGAAAGTGTGAAAATGTAAGTACAGAATACAGTGATATAAAATTGGTGTGCAATAGGCCTGGTCATCAGCAAGGAGAAATGTGTACTGTAATTTGCTTTTTGGGGCATGCAAAAGGGCATATGGGGTAGGTTTGAATGGGAAAAAAAAATCTACTTGCTGTTACAGCCTGAAGTGGTGGACTAGATTACAAAAATACGTGTGTAACGAGCATTAGCAAGGACCTGAAAGCATGTTTTTGGAAATATATTGTGTGTTTTATTTTTCCAAAGTGTCTGTGTACTGGGCCTCGTCCCAGGGCAAATGCAAATGTGTACTCTGATTTGCTTATTGGGGAATGCACATTGGCTAAAGCCCATGCCCCATTTATTTGGAGACTGGCCATGGCTGAAAGTCATAAGCACTGGCCAGTGGTTACATTATTATGGTATAGTGGACACTGAGCTAGGGTGCAGGGTAGGTCCAGTGAATAATAAGAGTGGCTTGGTTCGGCTGGGGTAATTGAACAATGATTTGCTTCCCCAGCATGCACTGCTGATAACGACTGACATAAGTATGTGTTGCAAAAAATGTGTTTCTTAAGGAAGTTTATAGTTCTTTCATAAATATGAAAATAGGAATTATTAATAACTTATATACAGTGTTGTAACACCTTGAAACATGTTCACTTATAAAAACCTATTAAATTGACAGAAAAAAAACATTGTTAAAGGGGTGTTACAGTTAAGATACATCCCACCCTTGGGACTCCTCTTCTCCAGTAGTTAGCCATAGGCGTCCCAACTTGGCATCCCTTGGCATTTCCTTCCTGGGTTCTCATGAGCACTTGCCCATCCGTAATGCCCCTTCTATTTATGATCTTCTTTCACTGCACAATGCATCTGTGCATTTATAGGAGCACTTTGTAAAAATGTTTGTAAAAGTAAGGGAAATGCCAATGCAAAATATTTGTAGAAGATTGTTAAGTGGCAGTTGGTATGTGGAAGCCTAATATGGTCAGAGGGTTATATGTACAATTTTTACAATTGATTGCTGGATGGATGTGTGACTGTTTGAAAGCAGGTATTGAGAGAGTGTTATAAATATAAAATTAAAAAGGGTAGAAGGGCTGCCATGTGCGATGGTGTGCACGTGCCATCGAGGGCTTTTAATGATTCATGGCCTGGAAAGAGGACTGTGGAGACCGTGGATATGTATAACGGTCCATCGATTATGGTCCTTAGTGTCTGCTAGAAAAAAGTATGCGGGACCGAAAAAAATGTCTGTCCTTTTATATATTTTTTCAAGTATACAATTGTCCATTATTCCAATTAACATACGACAAAATGCTAATGGAAATGTTGGAGAATCTTATTGCGGCTATCTACTTTATTGAGGAATGTAAATTAGATGGAGTCTATAAGATTCTTTTTTTGTTCTATTTTTTAACTTTGAAAGGTGGTTCCTAAATGAACCTTTTTTGGGTGTTTTTTTCTTTTTCTTTTTTTTAAGGAGAGGTCAGAAAGTAAGGTGGGGAGGGAAAAGAGGGAAGAGGCATCAACCATATATATGGAAGGGCAGGTGGACAGGGGAAGATGTTGCGAGTATCCAAAATCTAAGGTAGGGTGAGGTGTTTCTCATGCTCCTTAATTGCTGCTTCAAAAGCACTTTTGAAATTGCTCCCCCTGCAGAATGGTGGGTTACAGAATGTACAGAGTTCTGTTGTGTTCGAAAGATATGGATCAACAAACTATTTCATTGCTTGCAAGGTAGCTGGTGGGATTTTGTGTCCCACAGAAATTGTGGGGCTGCAGTATTTGTTGAGTAAGATGAGGTAGAGAAAGACAGCATACTACTTGTGTCATGATCTCTGCTTCCAAAAGATCAGGACTTGCCCGACTCCCTTGGAAGCAGACCCATAACCCCGGTTCCGAGTGCCAGCCAGTCCCAATTGGGACCTTTTGGACCCTGTCCTGGCGCCAGTGGCACCAGGCTCATAAAGATGCCCAGTCCCAGCGCTGGAAGCGCCGGGCTCATAATGCTTGGGTGGACTTACCTGCAGCAGACCATGCTGCTTACTTACCTGCCAGTTGAACCCCTGATCCTCTTCTGTTTGGGACTACTTTTCCTGTTGGGTGGGGCAGGAGCCACTCCCTAGGTTCAGAACAGTGGAACTCTTCTGGAAAGCAGGAACTCTTTTCTTACCTAGGCGTGGCTGTGGAAGGAGACACCTAAGCACTACATGAGGCTATTTAAACCACACCCGTTGGATGAATCTTGCTTTGTGTTATTCTGCATTCTCTGCAGCAGAACGCTCATCGTGTCTTCTGCTTCTGATCCTGGGCCTAAGGGAACAAAGGCTTACCATCCTGGAATCCAGTCTTCAGCAGCACCTGTAAAGACAAAGAAAGAACAGGTTAGCACTACGGTCTTCAGTGGCAGCGCATCTCTTACCTGGTCCATCGGCTGTCACCAATGCCTCGCGCTGCATTTCGGCATCTGAAAGACAAAGGCTTACCTACTCTTCGCACGCTCCGGAGGCCTTCGGCGCTGCATCCCGCATCTGAAAGACAAAAGAAGGTGCGTTTAAAGACATTGGGCAACTTTATTACTCACGTGCCATTACTCCTTCCCACGCCGAATCCAGTGGGTATTCCAGCACCCTTCAGCTTCTCCAAAGCTCCGAACTTGTACCTGCAAGATAAAAGGGACAGTTAGTGCGCATCGTGAAGCAGGCTACAAGCGCTTACTTACGTGCTTCCAGGCGCTTCTATTCCTCACGCGGGTTCGATCCTCAACTCTCATCAGCCCGCCATCCGCCATCGCCGGAACCCTGCAAAACAAGAGATATCATTACAAAAGACTTTTAAGACATTTGAAGTGCCCAGAACTTACCGTTCGTGCAGTTAACGACGGACAGCAGTCCTCTGAGGTCAAGAGGCCTGCACCCTTATCCAGTGAAGAAACTGGTTACGGCACCCTGCCCCGAGGCAGATGGAGAGCTCGGCGTTCACTTACCTAAGACATCTTACTCTTCAAGTCAGACATACAGTGCACAGAGGTCCAGCCAAAAGAGCCAACCGTGTGTTACACATCACCTTTGAAGATACGGCATTCACCCAGTCAAGACCGGCGCCTCTGCGGGAATCAGGTGAGCGTTACAGAACACAAAGCCTACCGCAAAACTCCCACCCAGGCGCTATGGAAACCTCGGATATCGACCAGCTAGCCCAGTTACTTGGGGAACTAAGAGCAGAAGTGCATGCAGCCCGTCAGGAAACGAATGCTCTAAGAAGGGAACTGATTATTTCCAAGGAGCGAACAGACGATCTCGCTAGACAATTGCTACAGTCACAAGACGGACAAACTTCGTTACCCGCATCAGGGGCAAATCTTCCTTCAACATCCTCTACGAACCCAGTGCAGATCAACCTACCTGGGAATGTACCTCTGGCTCCGCCCGAACGATTTTCTGGTGACCCAAAGAGGTTTGCAGTATTTATTAATCAGTGCCGGTTGCACTTCTTATGCCGGCCAGCAGCCTTTCCAACTGATCAAGCTAAGGTAGCTTTCGTTCTTTCGTACCTTAGTGGCAATGCGGCAGACTGGTCGATCCCTCTAGTTAATCAAGATGATCCGGTTCTCCATGATTTTCGAACTTTTCAGCTCAGTATGGAAAAACTGTTTGCAAGACATTCACAGGGGCAGGCCTTGGACAATGAGCTCCTTTCATTGCGACAGGGTAATCAAGACCTTTTGGCTTATATTGCGTCTTTCAACAGACTGATAGTGAAAACTCGATGGCCTGAGGACAAAAGGATTACGCTGTTTTATAGAGGTCTACGTGGAGAGCTCAAAGATGTGTTAGCCCAAGTAGTGAATCCCCCGCAAGACTGTTCGGACTATATTGACTTAGTCGTTCAAATTGACCACAGACTGCAGAACAGGAAGGCCGATCGTTCCAAGTTTGATGCTCGAGTATTTTCCAAACCACCAACTCCTACCAAAGGAGTAGACTCCGGGGAACCCATGCAAATAGGAAGCCTGAAAGGACCACTAACACAAAAGGAGCGGGAAAGGAGAAAACAGCTGCAATTATGCCTCTATTGTGGAAACTCAGGGCACTTTCTTCGAGACTGTCCGGTGAAACCAGCCAAGAAGGCAGTAGGAGCTGCAGTTACCAGGGTCACAAACTCTGAGCAGGGAAACGACCTCGCCCGACAAGAATAGAGGTCCTCTTGCCGAGCGTTAAAACCAGTTCAGTGACCTCGCATTTCGTGATACCTATGGTCCTCATTAGCCCTGAACATCCGGATCGATTACATGCGATTGAAGCTTACGTCGACAGCGGTGCCATCGGCAATTATGTGGATCATGAAATGGTTTTGAGGATGAATCTGACTCTTTGTCCAAAGGCTGTAAAGGACGTCATTACTACGGTGGATGGTACGGAGATAGCCTCCGGACCAGTAACGCATACCACCCAAGAAGTGACGCTAGTAAGTCAAGATGGACACCATGAGAAGATCGTGTTCGATGTGATCAAGGCCCCTCAGTTCCAGATTATTCTAGGAATTCCTTGGTTAGAGAAGCACAATCCTCAGATCGATTGGCGAGCAAGAACGGTTCAGTTTCCAGAATGTGTCTCTACTTGTCACCCTCAACCTGGTGTTGCACTGGCAGCAATTTCCTCGGAGGCTCCCCAGTTACCTCCTGAATACCTAGAATTCCAAGATGTTTTCCAGGAGGATCAGGCTAACTCTCTACCTCCTCATAGTTCTTATGACTGCCAGATAGACCTGATACCTGGATCTACTCCTCCTTGTAGTAGAATTTATGCCCTCACCGAGCCTGAGAATCTTCACCTCCGACAATACCTGGATCAATACCTAGCGAATGGGTTTATTCGTCCTTCCAAGTCCCCTGCTTCCTCAGCTTTGTTCTTCGTTCCAAAAAGAGAAGGGGACCTTAGAACTTGTATAGATTATCGTGCCCTGAACCAGATCACCGTTAAGAATAGATATCCGTTACCTTTGATCCCTGAACTCCTGGACCAAGTCAGAAAAGCATGCATATATACAAAGCTGGATCTTAGAGGAGCCTACCACTTGGTACAAGTAAAAGAGGGCGATGAATGGAAGACGGCCTTCCGCACCAAGTATGGGCTATTTGAATATCAGGTCATGCCCTTCGGACTTTGCAATGCCCCGGCCGCCTTTCAATATTTTATGAACGATGTCCTCAGAGAGCTCATAGATGTGTGTGTTGTTGTTTACATTGACGACATCCTCGTTTATTCTTCATCGGAAACTGAACATCGGAAACACGTGAAAATGGTCCTCGAGAGATTGCGTCAACACAAACTTTTCGCTAAGTTGGAAAAATGTGTTTTCAAAGTGACTGAACTTGAATTCTTGGGATTCATATTATCACCTAGCGGAGTGCGTATGGATTCAAAGAAGGTTGATGCAATTCTCAAATGGCCATCGCCATCCTCCGTAAAAGGTGTTCAAAGCATGTTAGGCTTCGCTAACTTTTACCGCAGGTTTATCCCCGAATTCTCTCGAATAGTCCAGCCCATCACCGCCTTGTTAAAGAAAAACAAACGTTTTGAATGGTCTACCGAGGCGGATCAAGCTTTCCAGAATTTGAAGACTAGATTTATCTCTGCACCGATCTTAAAACATCCTCGCCCAGAACTCCCCTACATCGTTGAAACTGATGTTTCGAGCCTTGCCATGGGGGCAGTTCTATCACAAAAGGACCCAGTAACCAATCAGTTGCATCCCGTGGCATTTTGGTCCCGCAAATTCTCGCCTCCTGAAATCAATTACACTATTACTGATAAGGAACTTCTAGCTATCAAGACCGCCTTTAAGGCTTGGCGGCATTATCTTCTGGGGGCCCGACACACCGTTACTGTGATTACAGATCACCGAAACCTGCAATATTTGAAAACCGCAAAAGCTCAATCCTCTAGGCAACTCCGTTGGGCACTATTCTTTGCCGAGTTTGACTTCATAATTACCTATCGACCTGGTACAAAAAACGGTAAAGCTGATGCCCTTTCTCGGATGGGAGTGGAAGAACATTTGATCAATCCTAAACCTGTACCTATCATTCCCGAACAAAGAATTCTAGGTGTAATCGCCACACAATCCATAGAGGAAGTTAAGGATAAAGCCAGGCTACTGGTAACTCCAGCAGACATACAGAATTGGCATCTGCAGGGAAAGGACTTTACGGTGAAGGACAACCTATTATATTTCCAAGAACGGTTATACCTGCCCAGCACAGATTTACAGAAAAAGGTAATCTCTTGTTATCACGATTCTTTAATGGAAGGACATCCCGGTATGACCAAGACCTCGGAAAAGATCAAGCGCTACTTCTGGTGGCCGTCTTGGAAAAAAGATATCAGAGACTTTATAATGTCCTGTGGAGTATGCGCCCAAAACAAGAGTCAAAAGGAAAAACCAGCCGGCCTCTTACGCCCTATTGACATCCCGCCTCGCCCTTGGCATACGCTTTCTATGGACTTCATCAACGATCTACCTCCATGCTCCGGATACAATACGATCCTAGTAATTGTGGACCTATTCTCCAAGATGGCGCATTTCATTCCACTCAAAGGCTTACCAACAGCAGCAACTCTGGCCCGAGAATTTCTCGAAAACATCGTCCGACTGCACGGTTTTCCTTCAGTTCTAATTTCGGATCGAGGTAGTCAATTTATTTCTCATTTTTGGCGAAGTTGCTGTCGGTCGGCTCAAATTGATGTGAGACTTCCGACCAGCCACTACCCTCAAACCGACGGACAAACCGAGAGGACCAATCAAACTCTGGAACAGTATTTGCGCTGCATGCTACAACAAACTGAAAAAACTTGGAAAGATATCCTTTGGATAGCCGAATATGCCTACAATAACTCTGTCCACTCGGGAACTGGGAAGACCCCGTTTTTTCTTTTATACGGTAGTCACCCTCGAACCTCGGAGTTGGATCCACTCCAAGATCTTGGAACACCAGCAGTAGACCACCTGCATTCTACAATCACCCAAGCCTTTAAGGAAGCCGTTTCTCACCTTCAAAGGGCTAAAGAACAATACAAGAAAGGAGCAGACCAACATCGAAAGGAAGCCCCCCAATATCAAGTAGGAGATCAAGTCTGGTTATCCACCAAATATCTACCTCTAAAAGGACCACGCACTTTCAACCCAAGATACCTTGGTCCCTATTCCATCACTACCATAGTAAATCCAGTAGCGGTCAAGTTGGACTTGCCCCCTCACATGAAGATACATCCAGTCTTCCACGTCTCTCTATTAAAACCCGTGCAACCTCAAACCCGACTAACTACATCTCCAAAACCTATTCTAGTTGATGGAGAACTCGAGTTTGAAGTCAAAAGCATCCTGGATTCCAAGATCTCCAAATCTAAACTATTTTACCTGATTGACTGGAAAGGCTACGGTCCCCAAGAAAGATCCTGGGAACCTGCAGAATATGTCCACGCACCTCGTCTAATCAAAAGATTTCATCGAACATTTCCTAACAAGCCCAAACCCCCGGAGAAGCCCGGTTTGGGAGGGGCCTTGAGGGGGGGTGCTGTCATGATCTCTGCTTCCAAAAGATCAGGACTTGCCCGACTCCCTTGGAAGCAGACCCATAACCCCGGTTCTGAGTGCCAGCCAGTCCCAATTGGGACCTTTTGGAACCTGTCCTGGCGCCAGTGGCACCAGGCTCATAAAGATGCCCAGTCCCAGCGCTGGAAGCGCCGGGCTCATAATGCTTGGGTGGACTTACCTGCAGCAGACCATGCTGCTTACTTACCTGCCAGTTGAACCCCTGATCCTCTTCTGTTTGGGACTACTTTTCCTGTTGGGTGGGGCAGGAGCCACTCCCTAGGTTCAGAACAGTGGAACTCTTCTGGAAAGCAGGAACTCTTTTCTTACCTAGGCGTGGCTGTGGAAGGAGACACCTAAGCACTACATGAGGCTATTTAAACCACACCCGATGGATGAATCTTGCTTTGTGTTATTCTGCATTCTCTGCAGCAGAACGCTCATCGTGTCTTCTGCTTCTGATCCTGGGCCTAAGGGAACAAAGGCTTACCATCCTGGAATCCAGTCTTCAGCAGCACCTGTAAAGACAAAGAAAGAACAGGTTAGCACTACGGTCTTCAGTGGCAGCGCATCTCTTACCTGGTCCATCGGCTGTCACCAACGCCTCGCGCTGCATTCCGGCATCTGAAAGACAAAGGCTTACCTACTCTTCGCACGCTCCGGAGGCCTTCGGCGCTGCATCCCGCATCTGAAAGACAAAAGAAGGTGCGTTTTAAGACATTGGGCAACTTTATTACTCACGTGCCATTACTCCTTCCCACGCCGAATCCAGTGGGTATTCCAGCACCCTTCAGCTTCTCCAAAGCTCCGAACTTGTACCTGCAAGATAAAAGGGACAGTTAGTGCGCATCGTGAAGCAGGCTACAAGCGCTTACTTACGTGCTTCCAGGCGCTTCTATTCCTCACGCGGGTTCGATCCTCAACTCTCATCAGCCCGCCATCCGCCATCGCCGGAACCCTGCAAAACAAGAGATATCATTACAAAAGACTTTTAAGACATTTGAAGTGCCCAGAACTTACCGTTCGTGCAGTTAACGACGGACAGCAGTCCTCTGAGGTCAAGAGGCCTGCACCCTTATCCAGTGAAGAAACTGGTTACGGCACCCTGCCCCGAGGCAGATGGAGAGCTCGGCGTTCACTTACCTAAGACATCTTACTCTTCAAGTCAGACATACAGTGCACAGAGGTCCAGCCCAAAGAGCCAACCGTGTGTTACACATCACCTTTGAAGATACGGCATTCACCCAGTCAAGACCGGCGCCTCTGCGGGAATCAGGTGAGCGTTACAACTTGCTAAGAAAGGAACAACCTTTCTGAGAACATTGCAGTGGTTGGATTTGGTGTGGTGGCACATGGAGGTGGTCCCGTAGGCGAACCGTCCAGTTAGTCTGTGATTGCTCTCAATGCATTTCACTCTGGTAGCTTTAGCCTTTGGTACATTCCCAACAATGGTAAAGAATTGCCACACCCATGAATCTCTCTGGTTGCTAAAGGTAGGCACTTCCTCTACCTCATCTTCTTAGTCCTCTCCATTGTCTTTTGAAGTACTGCACTTTTTTTGTTGTGTTGGTCTTCCATCTGTTGGTGGTGTTGGTGGCTCTTGGGGAGAAGGGATGGCAATAGCTGCTGCCATTTTTACGATAAATAGCAGTTTTGCTAATATTCTTCCAAGTATGTGCTGTGTGCTAGATTGTAAATGGATAATCTTTAAGAATAGGTGTAGGAGCTGTGCAAGGGTAAACTTTGAGCTTCAAAGTTTCTAGATCAGCTGAAAATGCAGTTCCAAACTATTTGCGAAGCATGGGCCCATTCACAAATTGTGGCACATTCTCAAACATGTCATCATGCCGTGTGTCAGCGCGTAGTCACGTGACACTGTCTGGACAGTCTGCGATGACGTCAGATGTTCGTGAACATCGACGAACACAATAACAGTAAAAAAAAGTTGCAAAAAGTGTATAGGAGTGTTAAAAATGGCAGAGTTTTAAGGTGAAACTTTGTAAATTGGACAAAAATGTTGCTATATTGGGGTAAGTATGATATTAGTTAGTTGTAGGAAATTAGCGTGCACTGGTAAAAACACATGAAATTCACTAAAAGATCTTTGTTAAAGGGATGTTATGGTTAAGTTGCACTAATAAAAACCTATAAAATGCAATTGAAAAACTTTGCTAAAGAGATGTTATAGTTACAAGTAAAACCATAAAAAAGAATTTCGCCAGTTATGGTAAGGTAAGCAACCATATATCGCGCCACCGCTGTGCACTGCTAAGACTAACCCGCAGGACATGAAAGATGACACCACACATGTCATTGATGACATCACATATCTGTGCCGATTAGGTTAGTTGTCCTTTCATTGAATTTCATAGGTTTTTATTAGTGCAACTTAACCATTATGTGCCTTTAACAAAGTTTTTTTTTCACTGAATATATATATATTGCTTTCTATTATTTTTTTCAAGCAGTAGTTTTGTACTTCTATTATTATTTATTTTTAAATGAAAGTGCAATTGATAAATGATGTATTCATAATCAACAGTTTTGAAAGTGCAATTGATAAATGATGTATTCATAATCAACAGTTTCATTGGCATTGAAGTCAATATTGTGAAAGAGTGCATCGATTAATGTGTAATATCTTCATCTCAGTCGACATTTATGAGTTGGTATTGATGCAGTTTATCTTGATCTCTTTTACATATATTATTGATTTGCACACTTTTTCCAAACTGACCAGTTTATACTACTTCTTTCTACTTGTAGTACGCACTCCATTCACTAGAACAAACAGAGCATTTTTTGTTTTGCATATGTTACTTCTAATGCATGGCTATGCTCATGAATGTATATAGGCAAATTAACAACTTTGAACAAAATAAAATAATACAAAACAACACAGCACCAAAAGTTAGTCAAAACAATGGATAAGAATTCCATCAAAGAAAGCGCATGAACAAGTGCAAATTAACTAATTGTTTTGAACATTTTTTCTCTTAAGAACTATGCTCTCCAGAGAAAGACTGAAACAGCATAGACTAGATCGCCACAATCTGTTTCTTTACAGAAAGACAAAGCATCATGTACAGTTCATATGTTATAGTTTCTTAGTTCCTTCATATTTATACAAAAAGAGAAGGAATTGTTATCAGATTGTTCCCATGAACATCTAAGAGAAGATAAAGACAACATTCCAAACCAGAATTTCATGAACAATCTCAAAGGTTGAGGAGGCTCAATTCAATTAAAATACTCTTCAAGTCTCCAGAAATATACTTACAAGATTCTCTTCACTTTTTAGTGGTCAAACAACATGCCAAATTTCAGTTTATATTGCAATCTACAACATGTTCTTTTAGTTGAAAGTGTGTCTTGCTGTTGATGGATTCTGGACAAGACAAAAGAAATCTAAATTGGCCGAATTCGCCATAGTCCTAATATGAGAAACCCAATCCAACATATTGGCCCCTTGGCATTTTAGTTAGGAATGATGATAGATCTATAATGATGGAGTTAACCATAGTCTGATCCAATAAAATAACAGTCCAATAATGCCTTCCTGCTCTATGTCAGTCCAACCAAACTCAAAGTGCAAAGGTGCTGCAGGAGTGCTGCTCAGAAGTTGAAGGATTTTTAAAAAATATATATTTTACCCAGAGTTCCAAAGGTGTTGTATGTCCCAAAACCTCACCGCATATGGGGCTACATGTCTTGGCTTGGATTTAAAAACCTCCAGAGGTGGTCTAATCTTTGGAATTTTTATTGGAACTGCATTGTTGCACACCAAATATGTTCACCTTGGTAAAGTAACTGTGCTATTTTGAGTTTGATTGAACCATGAGCCTCTTTCATCAAACTAAATTCTAAGGTAATCAAAAGAATCAAAAATCGAAATATGTGATCACTCATCCAAGACACAATTTTCTTTAACCGTTACCTCCTCATTTATCCCCACACATAACATTGCTTTTGGTTTCTTCTGGTTGACTTCCAACCCATATGCGGTGTATAATTCTGTGAATTTTAAATATTGTGAATGAAAGCAAGTAGGGGGTATCAGATGGTAACTGTATCACCTGCAAATAGGAGAATAGAAACTCTTTAATTTGCCAGAGAGTGGGCATCGGCAGATGAATATGAAATCTGCTTAACTATTCTATCAATATAGATTGAGAATAGACAAAGAGCCAAGACACATCCTTGACTTACACCTTTTTTCAATGTGTATGTACCTTGTTCTTTCTCTGTTTAATCCCTGTCTCACTGTAGCCCTAGTTTTGCTCTCTCACTGTAGCACAACCACACAGCACATCTAGGAACACCATCAAACACATCTCATAGGTTTAAAGGTTGCATTTTTAAAATTGGGATATTTTGTAGCAATATGTTACAACTAAAACATTGATCAATAGAACAATCTTTTGAAAATGAGCCAGGTACCAGCCTATGATGTTTTTGTTGCACAGCCATTGTCCAAAACGATTTAAGAGAAATGTTTTGAACTCTATCAAAGACGTTTCCTGGGATTGCTATTAATGACACTTTGCTATGATTCCCAGGACCTTGCCTTTTTTTAAAATGTTGACTTATCTCACCTTGAAGACATCCAGCTGGTATTTTATGAAAGAGATAAGCTGCATTTATAATGCAAGTCAATGTTGGGCTGTAGGAAAAGAAGGGGGCTCTGAATTTTAACTAATTCTCCGAATTGTGTCAAAGATGAAAACTGATCCCATTTGTCAACAAGAGTGTGTGGGACTCAGGTGTGAGATTATGGACTGAATCTAGTGTATGTCAGTATCGTGAATGTGCAAAAGACATACAAGATGAAAAGGGGGGTGGCAATGCATAACATGATGTTATCATTTTGCACAACACCACTGTTTTGGACTGAGTGCACTGAAGCATAATGACTAAAAGTTACTAACCACTAACACATACCCATTAACATATCTCCATACTAACATTCAATGATTAATAGGATATATTTTCTACAAACCCAAAGCCTGTACAAAAATTAACTTTATTTGAAATGTATTTGAATAAACAACGAAATTACTTTTTTACAAAATAACAAGTCACTTTTATTCTTGAAAACCAAACCCAGTTTGGCGTTATCATAGCCGTCCACGTTCCACTACTTTTTCTAACTTTTTTAAGTATTGGGCAGACACAATACTTGAACTGGCAGGTCAGCGACAACTAGTATCTAAACCCACAACACAAGGTTTGCCAAAGGCTTGCACTATGTCTGCAAACAGACAAGCAAAATGTATTCTAACATTCAAGTTAGCTCAGTCTATGACTTTTGGTGCAAACATTGGTGCAAATTGATATAATAAATGAAATGGCAAACACAGGCTGTGCAATTTGTTTGGGGAGCACAGAAGGAAATGAATGTGCAGAATGAAAGGCTGTTTTCTTGCGGTGACAATGTGAGGAATGCAAGCTATGGAATATAGTGCCTTTTTGCTGAAAGCAAATAGCAAATCCATTTTTCATTTTCGGAACAGGAAAAAAGCACAGAGAAATGTAATACTTTTCATCTGTTGGGTGGCTTTCTAAAAGCAAGCCTAATCACGTCTTTTATAGAACATTCTAGTGAGGAGGTTTGACAAAGGGAGGTGACACATTACATCACGGAGAAAGGCAGGCATATTTACATTTTATTTAGGATAACATATTTTCATGGGAGGTCACTGACAGAGGGTTTAAAAAGTGCTGTCAGTCGGTAGGCTGTCTCTCTCTCTCTCTCTTAGGCAATCTTGCTCTCTGGTTGGTGCACTGTCACTGTTGCTCTCTGATCTCGAGCACTCACCATCCATGAGGAGAAGTATGCTACACCCGGAGGCAGACAGTCTAGCACATAAAACTTTGAGGAGTGGGAAGAAAACCAGTTAAAGACTTCCTCATGTCCTGGCAGCTGGGTGGGAGTACTGTTTTGCAACCCGGGGCACAGAGAACCAAGTGCATTCTTGGGGGAGTTCCAGTTAATTGAGGAGCAGGTAGTTGTCATACAACTAACACATGTGGGTGATATGCAAGGGCTCTGGATGAGTGTATTTTTAAACAGTTAAAGCCAGGAAATGTAGGTCACAGTTATAAAGGCAATGGTTTTCTTGTGTTACTCATTCTATAAAAATAGTGTATAGTTGGAGCTTTCTTTAAGCTGCCAAAAGAAAATGCTATCTTCCAAGGATATTAGATAACAGTATTTTCAACTGCAACACTAAAAAGGGTAGCTAAAGCCCATTGTCGAGAGATGCTCATTTATTACAGGGAAAGGAACTGTAAATGGGTTGTGGTTTGTTGATATTTCATTTTCCGTTTTTTGAATCACAGAAAATGTCATCTGCAAACATTGTGCATTGAATGTCTTGTTATTGATATTTTGCATATTTCTAATCCTTTATAAAAACAAAAAGAGAAAGATAAATCACCCTCAGACTACTTATTATGTATTCTGGTCTCTTGCGATAACACACAGACAACTGTGAAGCGTGGGGTAGTTGCATTCCATCGGTAGTACCCTCATATTACTGCGTGTCATAAAGTGCATAACAAAGTGGGTTATTGTGAATTGGGTCCATCTCGGGGGCTGGTTGCTTAGATGACATTGTTTAGATGACCTGATAAGTGCATTTTGGTTTACCGCCAAAGTGGTGTTGTAGATAAAATAGCACAGGGGGATAATATATCAATGCATCGTTCAATACACTAATTAGGGTATGATATTTATTGCAATGATCCTTGACACTTGTTTCGCAACATTATAATAAGAATCCCTTCGACACATATTTCATGAAAACTACATACACATGTGATGTCATCAGTGATGTCATCAATGACATTTGTGATGTCATCTTTGATGTCCTGGGTGTTAGTCTTAGCAGTGCACGGTGGTGGCGCAAATTATGGTTGCTTAGCTTACCATAACTGGCGAATTTCATGGGTTTTTCGGTTTTACTTTGAACCATAACGTCCCTTTGACAAAGTTTTTTCACTGAATTTCATAGGTTTTTAGTAGCACAACTTAACCATAATGTCCCTTTAACAACGTTTTTTCATTGAATTTCATAGGTTTTTATTAGTGCAACTTAACCATAACGTTCCTGTAACATTTTTTTTTTACTAAATTTTAAAGGTTTTTATTAGTGTAACGTCACCATAACATCCTTTTCAATGGATGAAGACCACTAACATCTTATGTCCTCAAAGTGGGAACGCCGGGTGGTAAAAAAAAACAAAAACATTTTCCTTCCTACACCGGGACGCCTGCGGCGTCCTGGTGTAGGAAGGAAAATCTTTTACCAAGATGGCCTCCATGGAAAGGGAAGGCGGGGTGTATAAAGAACACAACAGGGCATGAGCGGGGGTGGGGGGGAACAGGGGAGACACATGGGCATGAGCGGGGGTGAGAGGGAACAGAGTACAAACGGGGCATGAGCAGGAGGTGGGGGAAAGGAAGGAAACATGGGGCATGAGTGGTGGTGGGGGGAACACAAGAAAGACACGGGGCATGAGGAGCGGGTGGGGAGGAACATGAGGGAGACACGGGGTATGAGCGAGGGGTGGGGAGGAACACGAGGGAGACACGGGGCATGAGCGAGGGGGTACAGGGCACACACGGGACATGAGAAGGGGTGGGGGTGAAAGGAGAGAGACAAGGGGCATGAGCGGGGGTGGGGGAACACGAGGGAGACACGGGGCATGAGCGGGTGGTGTGGGGGGTAACACGAGGGAAACACAGGGCATGATCGGGGGATGGGGGGAACAGGAGACAGATATAGGGCATGAGTGGGGGTGGGGATAACAGGAGACAGACACGGGGCATGAGTGGGTGGGTGGGGGCTACAGGAGACAGACACGGGGCATGAGCGGGGGGTGGGGGCAACAGGAGACAAACACTGGGCATGAGCAGGGGGATGGGGGCAACAGGAGAGAGACACGGGGCATGAGCGTGGAGTGGGGGGGTACAGGAGACAGACACGGGGCATGGGTGGGGGCAACAGGAGACAGACACGGGGCATGAGCGGGGGGTGGGGGGAACAGGAGACCGACACGGGGCATGAGCGGGGGTGGGGGGAACAGAAGACAGACACGGGGCATGAGCGGGGGGTGGGGGCAACAGGAGAGAGACATGGGGCATGAGCGGGGGGTGGGGGGTACAGGAGACTGACATGGGGCATGAGCAGGGGGTGGTGGGCAACAGGAGAGAGACATGGGGCATGAGCAGGGGGGTGGAGGGGGTACAGGAGACAGACACGGGGCATGAGTGGGGGTGGGGGGCAACATGAGAGAGACACGGGGCATGAGCGGGTGAGGGGAACAGAAGACACAGGGCATGAGCAGGTGGGGGGAACAGGAGACGGACATTGGGCATGAGCGGTGGGTGGGGGGTACAGGAGACAGACACGGGGCATGAGCGGGAGGTGGGGGGCAACAGGAGAGAGACACGGGGCATGAGCGGGGGTGGGGGGCAACAGGAGACAGACACAGGGCATGAGCGGGGAATGGGGGCAACAGGAGACAGATACGGGGCATGAGCAGGGGTGGGGAGAACAGGAGACAGACACCGAGCATGAGCGGGGGTGGGGAGAACAGGAGACAGACACGGGGCATGAGCGGGGGTGGGGGCAACAGGAGACAGACACGGGGCATGAGCGGGGGGCAACAGGAGAGGCACGGGGCATGAGTGGGGGTGGAGGGAACAGGAGAGAGACACGGGGCATGAGCGAGGGGTGGGGGGAACTGGAGACAGACACAGGGCATGAGCGGGGGTTGGGGGGAAAAAAAGACACAGGGCATGAGCGGGGGATGGGGAGAACAGGCACGGGGCATGAGCGGGGGTGGAGGGAACAGGAGAGAGACACGGGGCATGAGCGAGAGGTGGGGGGAACTGGAGACAGACACAGGGCATGAGCGGGGGGTGGGGGAACAAAAGACACGGGGCATGAGCGGGAGGGGGAGAGACACACGGGGCATGAGCAGAGGCTGGGCGGGAGGGGGAGAGACACATGGGGCAGGAGTGGGGGTGGGGGGGAGTGAGAGAGACACACGGGGCATGAGCGGGGGGTGGGGGAAGGGGAGAGACACACGGGGCATGAATGGGGGGTGGGCGGGAGGGGGAGAGACACACGGGGCATGAGCGGGGGTGGAGGGGAGGGAGAGAGACATACGGGGCATGAGTGGGGGTGGGGGGGAGGGAGAGAGACACACGGGGCATGAGCAGGGGTGGGTGGGAGGGGGAGGGACACACGGGGCATGAGTGGGGGGTGGGCGGGAGTGGGAGAGATCCACGGGGCATGAGCGGGGTGGGGGAGAGGGAGAGAGACATGGGGCATGAGCAGGGGGTGGGGGTAAGGGGAGAGAGACACACGGGGTATGAGCGGGGGGAGGGAGAGAGACACACAGGGCATGAGCGGGGGGTGGGTAGGAGTGGGCGAGACACATGGGGCATGAGTGGGGGGTGGGCGGGAGGGGGCGAGACACACGGGGCATGAGCAGGGGGTGGGCGGGAGGGGGAAAGACACATGGGGCAGGTGTGGCAGAGGGGGGGAGGGAGAGAGACACACGGCGCATGAGCGCAGGTGGAGGGGAGGGAGAGAGACAAACGGGGCATGAGCAGGGGTGGGGGGAGCAAGAGAGACACACAAGGCATGAGCGGGGGGTGGGGGGAAGGGGAGAGACCCACGGGGCATGCGTTGGGGTGGGCGGGAGGGGGAGAGACACACGGGGCATGAGCGGGGGGTGGGCGGGAGGGTGAGAGACACACAGGCATTAGCGGGGATGGGGGGAAAGACACACGGGGCAAGAGCGGGGGGTGGGGGAGACACACACAGGGCATGAGCGGGGGTGCAGGGGAGGGAGAGAGACACACGAGGCATGAGCGGGGGCTGGGGGGAAGGGGAGAGAGACACGGGGCATAGGCGGGGGTGGAGGGGAGGGAGAGAGACACGGGGCATGAGCGGGGAGTGGGCAGGAGGGGGAGAGACACACAGGGCATGAGTGGGGGGTGGACGGGAGGGGGAGAGACACATGGGGCGTGAGCGGGGGGTGGGCGGGAGGGGGAGAGACACATGGGGAATGAGCGGGGGGTGGGCGAGAGCTGGAGAGACACACGGGGCTTGACCGGGGGGTGGGCGGGAGGAGGCGAGACACACGGGGCATGAGCGGAGGTGAGGGGGAGGGAGAGAGACACACGGGGCATGAGCGGGGGTGGGGGGAGGGAGAGAGACACACGGGGCATGAGCGGGGGTGGGGGGAAGGGGAGAGACACACGGGGCATGAGCGGGGGGTGGGGGTAAGGGGAGAGAGACATGTGGCATGAGCAGGGGTGGAGGGGAGGGAGAGAGACACATGGGGCATGAGCGGGGGTGGGAGGGAGGGAGAGAGACACACGGGGCATGAGCGGGGGTGGGTGGGAGGGAGAGAGACACACGGGGCATGAGTGGGGGTGGGGTAAGGGGAGAGAGACACGGGGCATGAGCGGGGGTGTGGGGAGGGAGAGAGACACACGGGGCATGAGCGGGGGTGGGGGTAAGGGGAGAGAGACACGGGGCATGAGCGGGGGTTGGGGGAGGGAGAGAGACACATGGGGCATGAGCGGGGGGTGGGGGAAGGGGAGAGAGACACACGGGGTATGAGCTTGGGGAGGGCGGGAGGGAGCGAGACACATGGGGCATGAGTGGGGGGTGGCAGGAGGAGGAGAGACACACGGGGCATGAGCGGGGGTGGGGGGAAGGGAGAGAGACACACGGGGCATGAGCGGGTGTGGGAGGGAGGGAGAGAGACACACGGGGCATGAGCGGGGGGTGGGGGGAAGGGGAGAGAGACACGGGGCATGAGCGGGGGTGGAGGGGAGGGAGAGAGACACACAGGGGCATGAGCGGTTGTGGGAGGGAGGGAGAGAGACACACAGGGCTTGAGCGGGGGTGGGGGGGAGGTCGAGAGACACACGGGGCATGAGCGGGGGGTGGGGTAAGGGGAGAGAGACACGGGGCATGAGCAGGGGTGGGGGGGAGGGAGAGAGACACACGGGGCATGAGTGGGGGGTCGGGGTAAGGGGAGAGAGACACGGGGCATGAGCGGGGGTTGGGGGGAGGGAGAGAGACACATGGGGCATGAGCGGGGGTGGGGGAGATGTAGAGAGACACGGGGCATGAGCAGGGGGTGGGGGGAACGGGAGAGAGACACACGGGGTATGAGCTTGGGGAGGGCGGGAGGGAGCGAGACACACGGGGCATGAGTGGGGGGTGGGCGGCAGCGGGAGAGACACACGGGGCATGAGCGGGAGGGGGAGAGACACACGGGGCATGAGCGGGGGCTGGGCGGGAGGGGGAGAGACACACGGGGCAGGAGTGGAGGTGGGGGGGAGATAGAGAGATACACGGGGCATGAGCGGGGGTTGGGGGAGGGAGAGAGACACTTGGGGCATGAGCAGGGGTGGGGGAGACATAGAGAGACACGGGGCATGAGCAGGGGGTGGGGGGAACGGGAGAGAGACACACAGGGTATGAGCTTGGGGAGGGCAGGAGGGAGCGAAACACACGGGGCATGAGTGGGGGGTGGGCGGCAGTGGGAGAGACACACGGGGCATGAGCGGGAGGGGGAGAGACACACGGGGCATGAGCGGGGGCTGGGCGGGAGGGGGAGAGACACACAGGGCAGGAGTGGGGGTGGGGGAGGGAGAGAGATACACGGGGCATGAGCGAGGGTGGGGGGAGGGAGAGAGACACACGGGGCATGAGCGGGGGTGAGGTGGAGGGAGAGAGACACATTAGGCATGAGCAGGGGGTGGGGGGAAGGGGAGAGACACACGGGGCATGAGCGGGGGGTGGGCGGGAGAGGGGAGACACACGGGGCATGAGCGGGGGGTGGGCGGGAGGGTGAGAGACACACGGGCATTAGCGCGGGGGAGGGGGAAAGACACACGGGGCTAGAGCGGGGGTGGGGGAGAGACACACGGAGCATGAGCGGGGGTAGGGGGAGGTAGAGAGACACAATAGGCATGAGCGGGGGTGAAGGGGAGGGAGAGAGACACGTGGGGCATGAGTGGGGGTGGGGGGTGGGAGAGAGAAACATGGGGCATGAGCGGAGGCTGACCAGGAGGGGGAGAGACACACGGGGCATGAATGGGGGGTGGGCGGGAGGGGGAGAGACACACGGGGCATGAGCGTGGGTGGGGGAGAGGGAGAGAGACACGGGGCATGAGCAGGGGGTGGGGGAAGGGGAGAGAGACACATGGGGTATGAGCAGGGGGTGGGGGGAGGGAGAGAGACACACAGGGCATGAGCGGGGGGTGGGTGGGAGGGGCGAGACACACGGGGCATGAGCGGGGGGTGGCCGGGAGGGGGCAAGACACACGGGGCCTGACCGGGGGGTGGGCGGGAGGGGGAGAGACACATGGGGCATGAGCGGGAGGGGGAGAGACACACGGGGCATGAGTGGTGGCTGGGCTGGAGGGGAAGAGACACATGGGGCAGGGGTGGCGGTGGGGGGGAGGGAGAGAGACACACGATGCATGAGCGCGGGTGGGGGGAGGGAGAGAGACACACGGGGCATGAGCGGGAGTGGGGGAGCAAGAGAGACACACGAGGCATGAACGGGGGGTGGGGGGAAGGGGAGAGACCCACGGAGCATGAGCGGGGGGTGGGCGGGAGGGGGAGAGACACACGGGGCATGAGCGGGGGTGGGGGGAAGGGAGAGAGACACACGGGGCATGAGCGGGTGTGGGAGGGAGGGAGAGAGACACACGGGGCATGAGCGGGGGGTGGGGGGAAGGGGAGAGAGACACGGGGCATGAGCGGGGGTGGAGGGGAGGGAGAGAGACACACAGGGGCATGAGCGGTTGTGGGAGGGAGGGAGAGAGACACACAGGGCTTGAGCGGGGGTGGGGGGGAGGTCGAGAGACACACGGGGCATGAGCGGGGGGTGGGGTAAGGGGAGAGAGACACGGGGCATGAGCAGGGGTGGGGGGGAGGGAGAGAGACACACGGGGCATGAGTGGGGGGTCGGGGTAAGGGGAGAGAGACACGGGGCATGAGCGGGGGTTGGGGGGAGGGAGAGAGACACATGGGGCATGAGCGGGGGTGGGGGAGATGTAGAGAGACACGGGGCATGAGCAGGGGGTGGGGGGAACGGGAGAGAGACACACGGGGTATGAGCTTGGGGAGGGCGGGAGGGAGCGAGACACACGGGGCATGAGTGGGGGGTGGGCGGCAGCGGGAGAGACACACGGGGCATGAGCGGGAGGGGGAGAGACACACGGGGCATGAGCGGGGGCTGGGCGAGAGGGGGAGAGACACACGGGGCAGGAGTGGAGGTGGGGGGGAGATAGAGAGATACACGGGGCATGAGCGGGGGTTGGGGGAGGGAGAGAGACACTTGGGGCATGAGCAGGGGTGGGGGAGACATAGAGAGACACGGGGCATGAGCAGGGGGTGGGGGGAACGGGAGAGAGACACACAGGGTATGAGCTTGGGGAGGGCAGGAGGGAGCGAAACACACGGGGCATGAGTGGGGGGTGGGCGGCAGTGGGAGAGACACACGGGGCATGAGCGGGAGGGGGAGAGACACACGGGGCATGAGCGGGGGCTGGGCGGGAGGGGGAGAGACACACGGGGCAGGAGTGGGGGTGGGGGAGGGAGAGAGATACACGGGGCATGAGCGAGGGTGGGGGGAGGGAGAGAGACACACGGGGCATGAGCGGGGGTGAGGTGGAGGGAGAGAGACACATTAGGCATGAGCAGGGGGTGGGGGGAAGGGGAGAGACACACGGGGCATGAGCGGGGGGTGGGCGGGAGGGGGGAGACACACGGGGCATGAGCGGGGGGTGGGCGGGAGGGTGAGAGACACACGGGCATTAGCGCGGGGGAGGGGGAAAGACACACGGGGCTAGAGCGGGGGTGGGGGAGAGACACACGGAGCATGAGCGGGGGTAGGGGGAGGTAGAGAGACACACTAGGCATGAGCGGGGGTGAAGGGGAGGGAGAGAGACACGTGGGGCATGAGTGGGGGTGGGGGGTGGGAGACAGAAACATGGGGCATGAGCGGAGGCTGACCAGGAGGGGGAGAGACACACGGGGCATGAATGGGGGGTGGGCGGGAGGGGGAGAGACACACGGGGCATGAGCGTGGGTGCGGGAGAGGGAGAGAGACACGGGGCATGAGCAGGGGGTGGGGGAAGGGGAGAGAGACACATGGGGTATGAGCAGGGGGTGAGGGGAGGGAGAGAGACACACAGGGCATGAGCGGGGGGTGGGTGGGAGGGGCGAGACACACGGGGCATGAGCGGGGGGTGGCCGGGAGGGGGCAAGACACACGGGGCCTGACCGGGGGGTGGGCGGGAGGGGGAGAGACACATGGGGCATGAGCGGGAGGGGGAGAGACACACGGGGCATGAGTGGTGGCTGGGCTGGAGGGGAAGAGACACATGGGGCAGGGGTGGCGGTGGGGGGGAGGGAGAGAGACACACGATGCATGAGCGCGGGTGGGGGGAGGGAGAGAGACACACGGGGCATGAGCGGGAGTGGGGGAGCAAGAGAGACACACGAGGCATGAACGGGGGGTGGGGGGAAGGGGAGAGACCCACGGAGCATGAGCGGGGGGTGGGCGGGAGGGGGAGAGACACACGGGGCATGAGCGGGGGTGGGCGGGAGGGTGAGAGACACACGGGCATTAGCGGGGGTTGGAGGGAGAAAGACACACAGGGCAAGAGCGGGGGTGGGTGGAAGGAGAGAGAGACACGGGGCATAGGCGGGGGTGGAGGGGAGGGAGAGAGACACACAGGGCATGAGTGGGGGTGGGGGGAGGGAGAGAGACACACGGGGCATGAGCGGGGGGTGGGCAGGAGGGGGAGAGACACACGGGGCATGAGTGGGTGGTGGGCAGGAGGGGGAGAGACACACGGGGCATGAGCGGGGGGGCGGGAGGGGGAGAGACACATGGGGCATGAGTGGGGGGTGGGCGAGAGCCAGAGAGACACACGGGCATGAGCGGGGGGTGGGCGGGAGGGGGAGAGACACACGGGGCATGAGCGGGGGGGGAGCGAGAGAGACACATGGGGCATGAGCAGGGGTGGGGGGGGATAGAGAGATACACGGGGCATGAGCGTGGGTTGGGGGAGGGAGAGAGACACATGGGGCATGAGCAGGGGTGAGGGAGATGTAGAGAGACACGGGGCATGAGCAGGGGGTGGGGGGAACGGGAGAGAGACACACGGGGTATGAGCTTGGGGAGGGCGGGAGGGAGCGAGACACACGGGGCATGAGTGGGGGGTGGGCGGCAGTGGGAGAGACACACGGGGCATGAGCGGGAGGTGGGGGGAAGGGGAGAGACCCACGGGGCATGCGTCGGGGTGGGCGGGAGTGGGAGAGACACACGGGGCATGAGCGGGGGGTGGGCGGGAGGGTGAGAGACACACAGGCATTAGCGGGGATGGGGGGAAAGACACACGGTGCAAGAGCGGGGGGTGGGGGAGAGACACACAGGGCATGAGCAGGGGTGCAGGGGAGGGAGAGAGACACACGAGGCATGAGCGGGGGCTGGGGGGAAGGGGAGAGAGACACGGGGCATAGGCGGGGGTGGAGGGGAGGGAGAGAGACACAGGGCATGAGTGGGGGTGGGGGGGAGGGAGAGAGACACACGGGGCATGAGCGGGGAGTGGGCAGGAGGGGGAGAGACACACAGGGCATGAGTGGGGGGTGGACGGGAGGGGGAGAGACACACGGGGCGTGAGCGGGGGGTGGGCGGGAGGGGGAGAGACACATGGGGAATGAGCGGGGGGTGGGCGAGAGCCGGAGAGACACACGGGGCTTGACCGGGGGGTGGGCGGGAGGAGGAGAGACACACGGGGCATGAGCGGAGGTGAGGGGGAGGGAGAGAGACACACAGGGCATGAGCGGGGGTGGGGGGAGGGAGAGAGACACACGGGGCATGAGCGGGGGTGGGGGAAGGGGAGAGACACACGGGGCATGAGCGGGCGGTGGGCGTAAGGGGAGAGAGACATGTGGCATGAGCGGGGGTGGGGGAACACGAGGGAGACACGGGGCAAGAGCGGGTGGTGTGGGGGGTAACACGAGGGAAACACAGGGCATGATCGGGGGATGGGGGGAACAGGAGACAGATATGGGGCATGAGCGGGGGTGGGGGGAACAGAAGACAGACACGGGGCATGAGCGGGGGGTGGGGGCAACAGGAGAGAGACATGGGGCATGAGCGGGGGGTGGGGGGTACAGGAGACTGACATGGGGCATGAGCAGGGGGTGGTGGGCAACAGGAGAGAGACATGGGGCATGAGCAGGGGGGTGGAGGGGGTACAGGAGACAGACACGGGGCATGAGTGGGGGTGGGGGGCAACATGAGAGAGACACGGGGCATGAGCGGGTTTGGGGAACAGGAGAAGACACTGGGCATGAGCAGGTGGGGGGAACAGGAGACGGACACAGGGCTTGAGCGGGGGTGGGGGGGAGGTCGAGAGACACACGGGGCATGAGCGGGGGGTGGGGTAAGGGGAGAGAGACACGGGGCATGAGCAGGGGTGGGGGGGAGGGAGAGAGACACACGGGGCATGAGTGGGGGGTCGGGGTAAGGGGAGAGAGACACGGGGCATGAGCGGGGGTTGGGGGGAGGGAGAGAGACACATGGGGCATGAGCGGGGGTGGGGGAGATGTAGAGAGACACGGGGCATGAGCAGGGGGTGGGGGGAACGGGAGAGAGACACACGGGGTATGAGCTTGGGGAGGGCGGGAGGGAGCGAGACACACGGGGCATGAGTGGGGGGTGGGCGGCAGCGGGAGAGACACACGGGGCATGAGCGGGAGGGGGAGAGACACACGGGGCATGAGCGGGGGCTGGGCGGGAGGGGGAGAGACACACGGGGCAGGAGTGGAGGTGGGGGGGAGATAGAGAGATACACGGGGCATGAGCGGGGGTTGGGGGGAGGGAGAGAGACACTTGGGGCATGAGCAGGGGTGGGGGAGACATAGAGAGACACGGGGCATGAGCAGGGGGTGGGGGGAACGGGAGAGAGACACACAGGGTATGAGCTTGGGGAGGGCAGGAGGGAGCGAAACACACGGGGCATGAGTGGGGGGTGGGCGGCAGTGGGAGAGACACACGGGGCATGAGCGGGAGGGGGAGAGACACACGGGGCATGAGCGGGGGCTGGGCGGGAGGGGGAGAGACACACGGGGCAGGAGTGGGGGTGGGGGAGGGAGAGAGATACACGGGGCATGAGCGAGGGTGGGGGGAGGGAGAGAGACACACGGGGCATGAGCGGGGGTGAGGTGGAGGGAGAGAGACACATTAGGCATGAGCAGGGGGTGGGGGGAAGGGGAGAGACACACGGGGCATGAGCGGGGGGTGGGCGGGAGGGGGGAGACACACGGGGCATGAGCGGGGGGTGGGCGGGAGGGTGAGAGACACACGGGCATTAGCGCGGGGGAGGGGGAAAGACACACGGGGCTAGAGCGGGGGTGGGGGAGAGACACACGGAGCATGAGCGGGGGTAGGGGGAGGTAGAGAGACACACTAGGCATGAGCGGGGGTGAAGGGGAGGGAGAGAGACACGTGGGGCATGAGTGGGGGTGGGGGGTGGGAGAGAGAAACATGGGGCATGAGCGGAGGCTGACCAGGAGGGGGAGAGACACACGGGGCATGAATGGGGGGTGGGCGGGAGGGGGAGAGACACACGGGGCATGAGCGTGGGTGCGGGAGAGGGAGAGAGACACGGGGCATGAGCAGGGGGTGGGGGAAGGGGAGAGAGACACATGGGGTATGAGCAGGGGGTGAGGGGAGGGAGAGAGACACACAGGGCATGAGCGGGGGGTGGGTGGGAGGGGCGAGACACACAGGGCATGAGCGGGGGGTGGCCGGGAGGGGGCAAGACACACGGGGCCTGACCGGGGGGTGGGCGGGAGGGGGAGAGACACATGGGGCATGAGCGGGAGGGGGAGAGACACACGGGGCATGAGTGGTGGCTGGGCTGGAGGGGAAGAGACACATGGGGCAGGGGTGGCGGTGGGGGGGAGGGAGAGAGACACACGATGCATGAGCGCGGGTGGGGGGAGGGAGAGAGACACACGGGGCATGAGCGGGAGTGGGGGAGCAAGAGAGACACACGAGGCATGAACGGGGGGTGGGGGGAAGGGGAGAGACCCACGGAGCATGAGCGGGGGGTGGGCGGGAGGGGGAGAGACACACGGGGCATGAGCGGGGGGTGGGCGGGAGGGTGAGAGACACACGGGCATTAGCGGGGGTTGGAGGGAGAAAGACACACAGGGCAAGAGCGGGGGTGGGGGAGAGACAAACGGGGCATGAGCGGGGTGCGAGGGAGGGCGAGAGACACATGAGGCATGAGCGGGGGGTGGGTGGAAGGAGAGAGAGACACGGGGCATAGGCGGGGGTGGAGGGGAGGGAGAGAGACACACAGGGCATGAGTGGGGGTGGGGGGAGGGAGAGAGACACACGGGGCATGAGCGGGGGGTGGGCAGGAGGGGGAGAGACACACGGGGCATGAGTGGGTGGTGGGCAGGAGGGGGAGAGACACACGGGGCATGAGCGGGGGGGCGGGAGGGGGAGAGACACATGGGGCATGAGTGGGGGGTGGGCGAGAGCCAGAGAGACACACGGGCATGAGCGGGGGGTGGGCGGGAGGGGGAGAGACACACGGGGCATGAGCGGGGGGGAGCGAGAGAGACACATGGGGCATGAGCAGGGGTGGGGGGGGATAGAGAGATACACGGGGCATGAGCGTGGGTTGGGGGAGGGAGAGAGACACATGGGGCATGAGCAGGGGTGAGGGAGATGTAGAGAGACACGGGGCATGAGCAGGGGGTGGGGGGAACGGGAGAGAGACACACGGGGTATGAGCTTGGGGAGGGCGGGAGGGAGCGAGACACACGGGGCATGAGTGGGGGGTGGGCGGCAGTGGGAGAGACACACGGGGCATGAGCGGGAGGTGGGGGGAAGGGGAGAGACCCACGGGGCATGCGTCGGGGTGGGCGGGAGTGGGAGAGACACACGGGGCATGAGCGGGGGGTGGGCGGGAGGGTGAGAGACACACAGGCATTAGCGGGGATGGGGGGAAAGACACACGGTGCAAGAGCGGGGGGTGGGGGAGAGACACACAGGGCATGAGCAGGGGTGCAGGGGAGGGAGAGAGACACACGAGGCATGAGCGGGGGCTGGGGGGAAGGGGAGAGAGACACGGGGCATAGGCGGGGGTGGAGGGGAGGGAGAGAGACACAGGGCATGAGTGGGGGTGGGGGGGAGGGAGAGAGACACACGGGGCATGAGCGGGGAGTGGGCAGGAGGGGGAGAGACACACAGGGCATGAGTGGGGGGTGGACGGGAGGGGGAGAGACACACGGGGCGTGAGCGGGGGGTGGGCGGGAGGGGGAGAGACACATGGGGAATGAGCGGGGGGTGGGCGAGAGCCGGAGAGACACACGGGGCTTGACCGGGGGGTGGGCGGGAGGAGGAGAGACACACGGGGCATGAGCGGAGGTGAGGGGGAGGGAGAGAGACACACAGGGCATGAGCGGGGGTGGGGGGAGGGAGAGAGACACACGGGGCATGAGCGGGGGTGGGGGAAGGGGAGAGACACACGGGGCATGAGCGGGCGGTGGGCGTAAGGGGAGAGAGACATGTGGCATGAGCGGGGGTGGGGGAACACGAGGGAGACACGGGGCAAGAGCGGGTGGTGTGGGGGGTAACACGAGGGAAACACAGGGCATGATCGGGGGATGGGGGGAACAGGAGACAGATATGGGTCATGAGTGGGGGTGGGGATAACAGGAGACAGACACGGGGCATGAGCGGGTGGGTGGGGGCAACAGGAGACATACACTGGGCATGAGCAGGGGGATGGGGGGCAACAGGAGAGAGACACGGGGCATGAGCGTGGAGTGGGGGGGTACAGGAGACAGACACGGGGCATGGGTGGGGGCAACAGGAGACAGACACGGGGCATGAGCGGGGGGTGGGGGGAACAGGAGACCGACACGGGGCATGAGCGGGGGTGGGGGGAACAGAAGACAGACACGGGGCATGAGCGGGGGGTGGGGGCAACAGGAGAGAGACATGGGGCATGAGCGGGGGGTGGGGGGTACAGGAGACTGACATGGGGCATGAGCAGGGGGTGGTGGGCAACAGGAGAGAGACATGGGGCATGAGCAGGGGGGTGGAGGGGGTACAGGAGACAGACACGGGGCATGAGTGGGGGTGGGGGGCAACATGAGAGAGACACGGGGCATGAGCGGGTTTGGGGAACAGGAGAAGACACTGGGCATGAGCAGGTGGGGGGAACAGGAGACGGACATTGGGCATGAGCGGTGGGTGGGGGGTACAGGAGACAGACACGGGGCATGAGCGGGAGGTGGGGGGCAACAGGAGAGAGACACGGGGCATGAGCGGGGGTGGGGGGCAACAGGAGACAGACACAGGGCATGAGCGGGGAATGGGGGCAACAGGAGACAGATACGGGGCATGAGCAGGGGTGGGGAGAACAGGAGACAGACACCGAGCATGAGCGGGGGTGGGGAGAACAGGAGACAGACACGGGGCATGAGCGGAGGTGGGGGCAACAGGAGACAGACACGGGGCATGAGCGGGGGGCAACAGGAGAGGCACGGGGCATGAGTGGGGGTGGAGGGAACAGGAGAGAGACACGGGGCATGAGCGAGGGGTGGGGGGAACTGGAGACAGACACAGGGCATGAGCGGGGGGTGGGGGGAAAAAAAGACACAGGGCATGAGCGGGGGATGGGGAGAACAGGCACGGGGCATGAGCGGGGGTGGAGGGAACAGGAGAGAGACACGGGGCATGAGCGAGGGGTGGGGGGAACTGGAGACATACACAGGGCATGAGCGGGGGGTGGGGGAACAAAAGACACGGGGCATGAGCGGGAGGGGGAGAGACACACGGGGCATGAGCAGGGGCTGGGCGGGAGGGGGAGAGACACATGGGGCAGGAGTGGGGGTGGGGGGGAGTGAGAGAGACACACGGGGCATGAGCGGGGGGTGGGGGAAGGGGAGAGACACACGGGGCATGAATGGGGGGTGGGCGGGAGGGGGAGAGACACACGGGGCATGAGCGGGGGTGGAGGGGAGGGAGAGAGACATACGGGGCATGAGTGGGGGTGGGGGGGAGGGAGAGAGACACACGGGGCATGAGCAGGGGTGGGTGGGAGGGGGAGGGACACACGGGGCATGAGTGGGGGGTGGGCGGGAGTGGGAGAGACCCACGGGGCATGAGCGGGGTGGGGGAGAGGGAGAGAGACATGGGGCATGAGCAGGGGGTGGGGGTAAGGGGAGAGAGACACACGGGGTATGAGCGGGGGGAGGGAGAGAGACACACAGGGCATGAGCGGGGGGTGGGTAGGAGGGGGCGAGACACATGGGGCATGAGTGGGGGGTGGGCGGGAGGGGGCGAGACACACGGGGCATGAGCAGGGGGTGGGCGGGAGGGGGAGAGACACATGGGGCAGGTGTGGCAGAGGGGGGGAGGGAGAGAGACACACGGCGCATGAGCGCAGGTGGAGGGGAGGGAGAGAGACAAACGGGGCATGAGCAGGGGTGGGGGGGAGCAAGAGAGACACACAAGGCATGAGCGGGGGGTGGGGGGAAGGGGAGAGACCCACGGGGCATGCGTGGGGGTGGGCGGGAGGGGGAGAGACACACGGGGCATGAGCGGGGGGTGAGCGGGAGGGGGAGAGACACACAGGCATTAGCGGGGATGGGGGGAAAGACACACGGGGCAAGAGCGGGGGGTGGCGGAGAGACACACAGGGCATGAGCGGGGGTGCAGGGGAGGGAGAGAGACACACAAGGCATGAGCGGGGGCTGGGGGGGAGGGAGAGAGACACACGGGGCATGAGCGGGGAGTGGGCAGGAGGGGGAGAGACACACAGGGCATGAGTGGGGGATGGACGGGAGGGGGAGAGACACACGGGGCGTGAGCGGGGGGTGGGCGGGAGGGGGAGAGACACATGGGGAATGAGCGGAGGTGAGGGGGAGGGAGAGAGACACACGGGGCATGAGCGGGGGTGGGGGGAGGGAGAGAGACACACGGGGCATGAGCGGGGGTGGGGGGAAGGGGAGAGACACACGTGGCATGAGCGGGGGGTGGGGGTAAGGGGAGAGAGACATGTGGCATGAGCAGGGGTGGAGGGGAGGGAGAGAGACACATGGGGCATGAGCGGGGGTGGGAGGGAGGGAGAGAGACACACGGGGCATGAGCGGGGGTGGGTGGGAGGGAGAGAGATTCACGGGGCATGAGTGGGGGTGGGGTAAGGGGAGAGAGACACGGGGCATGAGCGGGGGTGTGGGGAGGGAGAGAGACACACGGGGCATGAGCGGGGGTGGGGGTAAGGGGAGAGAGACACGGGGCATGAGCGGGGGTTGGGGGGAGGGAGAGAGACACATGGGGCATGAGCGGGGGGTGGGGGAAGGGGAGAGAGACACACGGGGTATGAGCTTGGGGAGGGCGGGAGGGAGCGAGACACATGGGGCATGAGTGGGGGGTGGCAGGAGGAAGAGAGACACACGGGGCATGAGCGGGGGTGGGGGGAAGGGAGAGAGACACACGGGGCATAAGCGGGTGTGGGAGGGAGGGAGAGAGACACACGGGGCATGAGCGGGGGGTGGGGGGAAGGGGAGAGAGACACGGGGCATGAGCGGGGGTGGAGGGGAGGGAGAGAGACACACAGGGGTCATGAGCGGTTGTGGGAGGGAGGGAGAGAGACACACAGGGCATGAGCGGGGGTGGGGGGGAGGGAGAGAGACACACGGGGTATGAGCGGGGGGTGGGGTAAGGGGAGAGAGACACGGGGCATGAGCGGGGGTGGGGGGGAGGGAGAGAGACACACGGGGCATGAGTGGGGGGTCGGGGTAAGGGGAGAGAGACACGGGGCATGAGCAGGGGTTGGGGGGAGGGAGAGAGACACATGGGGCATGAGCGGGGGTGGGGGAGATGTAGAGAGACACGGGGCATGAGCAGGGGGTGGGGGGAACGGGAGAGAGACACACGGGGTATGAGCTTGGGGAGGGCGGGAGGGAGCGAGACACACGGGGCATGAGTGGGGGGTGGGCGGCAGCGGGAGAGACACACGGGGCATGAGCGGGAGGGGGAGAGACACACGGGGCATGAGCGGGGGCTGGGCGGGAGGGGGAGAGACACACGGGGCAGGAGTGGGGGTGGGGGGGAGATAGAGAGATACACGGGGCATGAGCGGGGGTTGGGGGAGGGAGAGAGACACTTGGGGCATGAGCAGGGGTGGGGGAGACGTAGAGAGACACGGGGCATGAGCAGGGGGTGGGGGGAACGGGAGAGAGACACACAGGGTATGAGCTTGGGGAGGGCGGGAGGGAGCGAGACACACGGGGCATGATTGGGGGGTGGGCGGCAGTGGGAGAGACACACGGGGCATGAGCGGGAGGGGGAGAGACACACGGGGCATGAGCGGGGGCTGGGCGGGAGGGGGAGAGACACACGGGGCAGGAGTGGGGGTGGGGGGAGGGAGAGAGATACACGGGGCATGAGCGAGGGTGGGGGGAGGGAGAGAGACACACGGGGCATGAGCGGGGGTGAGGTGGAGGGAGAGAGACACATGAGGCATGAGCAGGGGGTGGGGGAAGGGGAGAGACACACGGGGCATGAGCGGGGGGTGGGCGGGAGGGGGGAGACACACGGGGCATGAGCGGGGGGTGGGCGGGAGGGCGAGAGACACACGGGCATTAGCGCGGGGGAGGGGGAAAGACACACGGTGCTAGAGCGGGGGTGGGGGAGAGACACACGGAGCATGAGCGGGGGTAGGGGGAGGTAGAGAGACACACTAGGCATGAGCGGGGGTGAAGGGGAGGGAGAGAGACACGTGGGGCATGAGTGGGGGTGGGGGGTGGGAGAGAGAAACATGGGGCATGAGCGGGGGCTGACCAGGAGGGGGAGAGACACACGGGGCATGAATGGGGGGTGGGCGGGAGGGGGAGAGACACACGGGGCATGAGCGTGGGTGGGGGAGAGGGAGAGAGACACGGGGCATGAGCAGGGGGTGGGGGAAGGGGAGAGAGACACATGGGGTATGAGCAGGGGGTGGGGGGAGGGAGAGAGACACACAGGGCATGAGCGGGGGGTGGATGGGAGGGGCGAGACACACGGGGCATGAGCGGGGGGTGGCCGGGAGGGGGCAAGACACACGGGGCCTGAGCGGGGGGTGGGCGGGAGGGGGAGAGGCACATGGGGCATGAGCGGGAGGGGGAGAGACACACGGGGCATGAGTAGTGGCTGGGCTGGAGGGGAAGAGACACATGGGGCAGGTGTGGCGGTGGGGGGGAGGGAGAGAGACACACGATGCATGAGCGCGGGTGGGGGGAGGGAGAGAGACACACGGGGCATGAGCGGGAGTGGGGGAGCAAGAGAGACACACGAGGCATGAACGGGGGGTGGGGGGAAGGGGAGAGACCCACGGAGCATGAGCGGGGGGTGGGCGGGAGGGGGAGAGACACACGGGGCATGAGCGGGGGGTGGGCAGGAGGGTGAGAGACACACGGGCATTAGCGGGGGTTGGAGGGGGAAAGACACACAGGGCAAGAGCGGGGGTGGGGGAGAGACAAACGGGGCATGAGCGGGGTGCGAGGGAGGGCGAGAGACACATGAGGCATGAGCGGGGGGTGGGTGGAAGGAGAGAGAGACACGGGGCATAGGCGGGGGTGGAGGGGAGGGAGAGAGACACACAGGGCATGAGTGGGGGTGGGGGGGAGGGAGAGAGACACACGGGGCATGAGCGGGGGGTGGGCGGGAGGGGGAGAGACACACGGGGCATGAGTGGGTGGTGGGCAGGAGGGGGAGAGACACACGGGGCATGAGCGGGGGGGGCGGGAGGGGGAGAGACACATGGGGCATGAGTGGGGGGTGGGCGAGAGCCAGAGAGACACACGGGCATGAGCGGGGGGTGGGCGGGAGGGGGAGAGACACACGGGGCATGAGCGGGGTGGGGGGGAGCGAGAGAGACACATGGGGCATGAGCGGGGGTGGGGGGGAGATAGAGAGATACACGGGGCATGAGCGTGGGTTGGGGGAGGGAGAGAGACACATGGGGCATGAGCAGGGGTGGGGGAGATGTAGAGAGACACGGGGCATGAGCAGGGGGTGGGGGAACGGGAGAGAGACACACGGGGTATGAGCTTGGGGAGGGCGGGAGGGAGCGAGACACACGGGGCATGAGTGGGGGGGTGGGCGGCAGTGGGAGAGACACACGGGGCATGAGCGGGAGGTGGGGGGAAGGGGAGAGACCCACGGGGCATGCGTGGGGGTGGGCGGGAGGGGGAGAGACACACGGGGCATGAGCGGGGGGTGGGCGGGAGGGTGAGAGACACACAGGCATTAGCGGGGATGGGGGGAAAGACACACGGGCAAGAGCGGGGGGTGGGGGAGAGACACACAGGGCATGAGCAGGGGTGCAGGGGAGGGAGAGAGACACACGAGGAATGAGCGGGGGCTGGGGGGAAGGGGAGAGAGACACGGGGCATAGGCGGGGGTGGAGGGGAGGGAGAGAGACACGGGGCATGAGTGGGGGTGGGGGGAGGGAGAGAGACACACGGGGCATGAGCGGGGAGTGGGCAGGAGGGGGAGAGACACACAGGGCATGAGTGGGGGGTGGACGGGAGGGGGAGAGACACACGGGGCGTGAGCGGGGGGTGGGCGGGAGGGGGAGAGACACATGGGGAATGAGCGGGGGGTGGGCGAGAGCCGGAGAGACACACGGGGCTTGACCGGGGGGTGGGCGGGAGGAGGAGAGACACACGGGGCATGAGCGGAGGTGAGGGGGAGGGAGAGAGACACACAGGGCATGAGCGGGGGTGGGGGGAGGGAGAGAGACACACGGGGCATGAGCGGGGGTGGGGGAAGGGGAGAGACACACGGGGCATGAGCGGGGGGTGGGGGTAAGGGGAGAGAGACATGTGGCATGAGCAGGGGTGTAGGGGAGGGAGAGAGACACATGGGGCATGAGCGGGGGTGGGAGGGAGGGAGAGAGACACACGGGGTATGAGCGGGGGTGGGTGGGAGGGAGAGAGACACACGGGGCATGAGTGGGGGTGGGGTAAGGGGAGAGAGACACGGGGCATGAGCGGGGGTGGGGGGAGGGAGAGAGACACACGGGGCATGAGCGGGGGTGGGGGTAAGGGGAGAGAGACACGGGGCATGAGCGGGGGTTGGGGGGAGGGAGAGAGACACATGGGGCATGAGCGGGGGGTGGGGGAAGGGGAGAGAGACACACTGGGTATGAGCTTGGGGAGGGCGGGAGGGAGCGAGACACATGGGGCATGAGTGGGGGGTGGCAGGAGGAGGAGAGACACACGGGGCATGAGCGGGGGTGGGGGGAAGGGAGAGAGACACACGGGGCATGAGCGGGTGTGGGAGGGAGGGAGAAAGACACACGGGGCATGAGCGGGGGGTGGGGGAAGGGGAGAGAGACACGGGGCATGAGTGGGGGTGGAGGGGAGGGAGAGAGACACACAGGGGCATGAGCGGTTGTGGGAGGGAGGGAGAGAGACACACGGGGCATGAGCGGGGGTGGGGGGGAGGGAGAGAGACACACGGGGCATGAGCGGGGGGTGGGGTAAGGGGAGAGAGACACGGGGCATGAGCGGGGGTGGGGGGGAGGGAGAGAGACACACGGGGCATGAGCGGGGGGTGGGGTAAGGGGAGAGAGACACGGGGCATGAGCGGGGGTTGGGGGGAGGGAGAGAGACACACGGGGCATGAGTGGGGGGTGGGGGTAAGGGGAGAGAGACACGGGGCATGAGCGGTGGTTGGGGGGAGGGAGAGAGACACATGGGGCATGAGCGGGGGTGGGGGAGATGTAGAGAGACACGGGGCATGAGCAGGGGGTGGGGGGAACGGGAGAGAGACACACGGGGTATGAGCTTGGGGAGGGCGGGAGGGAGCGAGACACACGGGGCATGAGTGGAGGGTGGGCGGCAGCGGGAGAGACACACGGGGCATGAGCGGGAGGGGGAGAGACACACGGGGCATGAGCAGGGGCTGGGCGGGAGGGGGAGAGACACACGGGGCAGGAGTGGGGGTGGGGGGGAGATAGAGAGATACACGGGGCATGAGCGGGGGTTGGGGGGAGGGAGAGAGACACATGGGGCATGAGCAGGGGTGTGGGAGACGTAGAGAGATATGGGGCATGAGCAGGGGGTGGGGGAACGGGAGAGAGACACACAGGGTATGAGCTTGGGGAGGGCGGGAGGGAGCGAGACACACGGGGCATGAGTGGGGGGTGGGCGGCAGTGGGAGAGACACACGGGGCATGAGCGGGAGGGGGAGAGACACACGGGGCATGAGCGGGGGCTGGGCGGGAGGGGGAGAGACACATGGGGCAGGAGTGGGGGTGGGGGGAGGGAGAGAGATACACGGGGCATGAGCGAGGGTGGGGGGAGGGATGAGAGACAATCGGGGCATGAGCGGGGGTGAGGTGGAGGGAGAGAGGCACATGAGGCATGAGTAGGGGGTGGGGGGAAGGGGAGAGACACACGGGGCATGAGCGGGGGGTGGGGGGGAGGGGGGAGACACACGGGGCATGAGCGGGGGGTGGGCGGGAGGGTGAGAGACACACGGGCATTAGCGCGGGGGAGGGGGAAAGACACACGGGGCTAGAGCGGGGGTGGGGGAGAAACACACGGAGCATGAGCGGGGGTGGGGGGAGGTAGAGAGACACACGAGGCATGAGCGGGGGTGAAGGGGAGGGAGAGAGACACGCGGGGCATGAGTGGGGGTGGGGGGAGGGAGAGAGAAACATGGGGCATGAGCGGGGGCTGACCAGGAGGGGGAGAGACACACGGGGCATGAATGGGGGGTGGGCGGGAGGGGGAGAGACACACGGGGCATGAGCGTGGGTGGGGGAGAGGGAGAGAGACACGGGGCATGAGCAGGGGGTGGGGGAAGGGGAGAGAGACACATGGGGTATGAGCAGGGGGTGGAGGGAGGGAGAGAGACACACAGGGCATGAGCGGGGGGTGGGTGGGAGGGGCGAGACACACGGGGCATGAGCGGGGGGTGGGCGGGAGGGGGCAAGACACACGGGGCCTGAGCGGGGGGTGGGCGGGAGGGGGAGAGACACATGGGGCATGAGCGGGAGGGGGAGAGACACACGGGGCATGAGTGGTGGCTGGGCTGGAGGGGAAGAGACACATGGGGCAGGTGTGGCGGTGGGGGGGAGGGAGAGAGACACACGATGCATGAGCGCGGGTGGGGGGAGGGAGAGAGACACACGGGGCATGAGCGGGGGGTGGGGGGAAGGGGAGAGACCCACGGGGCATGAGCGGGGGGTGGTCGGGAGGGGGAGAGACACACGGGGCATGAGCGGGGGGAGGGTGGGAGGGTGAGAGACACACGGGCATTAGCGGAGGTGGGAGGGGGAAAGACACACAGGGCAAGAGCGGGGGTGGGGGAGAGACAAACGGGGCATGAGCGGGGTGCGGGGGAGGGCGAGAGACACATGAGGCATGAGCGGGGGTGGGTGGAAGGAGAGAGAGACACGGGGCATAGGCGGGGGTGGAGGGGAGGGAGAGAGACACACAAGGCATGAGTGGGGGTGGGGGGGCGGGAGAGAGACACACGGGGCATGAGCGGGGGGTGGGCGGGAGGGGGAGAGACACACGGGGCATGAGCAGGGGGGGCGGGAGGGGGAGAGACACATGGGGCATGAGTGGGGGGTGGGCGGGAGGGGGAGAGACACACGGGGCATGAGCGGGGTGGGCGGCAGCGGGAGAGACACACGGGGCATGAGCGGGAGGGGGAGAGACACACGGGGCATGAGCGGGGGCTGGGCGGGAGGGGGAGAGACACACGGGGCAGGAGTGGGGGTTGGGGGGAGATAGAGAGATACACGGGGCATGAGCGGGGGTTGGGGGGAGGGAGAGAGACACATGGGGCATGAGCAGGGGTGGGGGAGACGTAGAGAGATACGGGGCATGAGCAGGGGGTGGGGGAGGGGGAGAGACACATGGGGCATGAGTGGGGGGTGGGCGAGAGCCGGAGAGACACACGGGCATGAGCGGGGGGTGGGCGGGAGGGGGAGAGACACACGGGGCATGAGCGGGGTGGGGGGAGGGAGAGAGACACATGGGGCATGAGCGGGGGTGGGGGGGAGATAGAGAGAAACACGGGGCATGAGCGGGGGTTGGGGGGAGGGAGAGAGACACATGGGGCATGAGCAGGGGTGGGGGAGATGTAGAGAGACACGGGGCATGAGCAGGGGGTGGGGGGAACGGGAGAGAGACACACGGGGTATGAGCTTGGGGAGGGCGGGAGGGAGCGAGACACACGGGGCATGAGTGGGGGGTGGGCGGCAGTGGGAGAGACACATGGGGCATGAGCGGGAGAGGGAGAGACACACAGGGCATGAGCGAGGGTGGGGGGAGGGAGAGAGACACACGGGGCATGAGCGGGGGTGAGGTGGAGGGAGAGAGACACATGAGGCATGAGCAGGGGGTGGGGGGAAGGGGAGAGACACACGGGGCATGAGCAGGGGGTGGGCGGGAGGGGGGAGAAACACTGGGCATGAGCGGGGGGTGGGCGGGAGGGTGAGAGACACACGGGCATTAGCGCGGGGGGGGGAAAGACACACGGGGCTAGAGCGGGGGTGGGGGAGAGACACACGGAGCATGAGCGGGGGTGGGGGAGGTAGAGAGACACACGAGGCATGAGCGGGGGAGAAGGGGAGGGAGAGAGACACGCGGGGCATGAGTGGGGGTGGGGGGAGGGAGAGAGAAACATGGGGCATGAGCGGGGGCTGACCAGGAGGGGGAGAGACACACGGGGCATGAATGGGGGGTGGGCGGGAGGGGGAGAGACACACGGGGCATGAGCGTGGGTGGGGGAGAGGGAGAGAGACACGGGGCATGTGCAGGGGGTGGTGGAAGGGGCGAGAGACACATGGGGTATGAGCAGGGGGTGGGGGGAGGGAGAGAGACACACAGGGCATGAGCGGGGGTGGGTGGGGGGGCGAGACACACGGGGCATGAGCGGGGGGTGGGCGGGAGGGGGCAAGTCACACGGGGCATGAGCGGGGTGTGGGCGGGAGGGGGAGAGACACATGGGGCATGAGCGGGAGGGGGAGAGACACACGGGGCATGAGTGGTGGCTGGGCTGGAGGGGAAGAGACACATGGGGCAGGTGTGGCGGTGGGGGGGAGGGAGAGAGACACACGACGCATGAGCACGGGTGGGGGGAGGGAGAGAGACACACGGGGCATGAGCGGCAGTGGGGGAGCAAGAGAGACACACGAGGCATGAGCGGGGGGTGGGGGGAATGGGAGAGACCCACGGGGCATGAGCGGGGGGTGGGCGGGAGGGGGAGAGACACACGGGGCATGAGCGGGGGGTGGGCGGGAGGGTGAGAGACACACGGGCATTAGCGGGGGTGGGAGGGGGAAAGACACACAGGGCAAGAGTGGGGGTGGGGGAGAGACACACGGGGCATGAGCGGGGTGCGGGGGAGGGCGAGAGACACATGAGGCATGAGCGGGGGGTGGGTGGAAGTAGAGAGAGACACGGGGCATAGGCGGGGGTGGAGGGGAGGGAGAGAGACACACAGGACATGAGTGGGGGTGGGGGGGAGGGGGAGAGACACACGGGGCATGAGTGGGGGGTGGGCAGGAGGGGGAGAGACACACGGGGCATGAGCGGGGGGGCGGGAGGGGGAGAGACACATGGGGCATGAGTGGGGGGTGGGCGAGAGCCGGAGAGACACACGGGGCATGAGCGGGGGGTGGGCAGGAGGGGGAGAGACACACGGGGCATGAGCGGGGTGGGGGGGAGGGAGAGAGACACATGGGGCATGAGCGGGCGTGGGGGGGAGAGAGACACACGGGGCATGAGCAGGGGGTGGGGGAATGGGAGAGAGACACGGGGCATGAGCAGGGGTGGAGGGGAGGTAGAGAGACACACGGGGCATGAGCGGGGGTAGGGGGGAGGGAGAGAGACACACGTGGCATGAGTGGGGGTGGGGGGAGAGAGAGAGACACACGGGGCATGAACGGGGGTGGGGGGAGGGAGAGAGACACACGGGGCATGAGCGGGGGTTGGGGGGAAGGGGAGAGAGACACGGGCATGAGCGGGGTTGGGCGGGAGGGGGAGAGACACACGGGGCATGAGCGGGGTTGGGGGGAGGGAGAGAGACACACGGGCATGAGAGCGGGAGTGGGGAGGGAGAGAGACACACGGGGCTTGAGCGGGGGGTGGGGGGAAGGGGAGAGAGACAGACGGGGCATGAGTGGGGTGGGGGGGAGGGAGTGAGACACGGTTCATGAGCGGGGGGTGGGGGGAAGGGGAGAGAGACACGGGCATGAGCGGGGGTGGGCAGGAGGGAGAGAGACACACGGGGCATGAGCGGGCGTGGGGGGGAGGGAGAGAGACACACGGGGCATGAGCGGGGGAGGGGGGAGGGAGAGAGACACACGGGGCATGAGCGGGGGGTGGGAGAAGGGGAGAGAGACACACGGGGCATGAGCGGGGGGTGGTGGGAGGGAGAGAGACACACGGCATTCGTGTGCAGGCGGCAGATCCCGCTCCTCGGCCCTCCGTTGGCCACCGTGTGCCGATGGCGTGAGCAGGGGGCTGGAGGAACAGGGGAGACATGGAGCATGACTGGGGGTGGGAGGGACAAGAAGGACACACGGGGCATGAGCAGGGTTGGAAGGAACAGGAGACAGACACAAGACTTACTGTGCAAACGGCGAGGAACAAAGAAGGAGGGTGTCTCTGAAGCCAGACGCACTGCGCGCTTTCACCGCATCCAATGAGAGAGTACGTCAGATGTCCGCAGACATCACGCAAGCTGCTTGCCCAATCACCGTCCTGTCCGCGGAGCGAACAGGGAAGTGTGTCCGCGAAGCGAACACAGATATCACTAATTGTTTTCACTTACATTTTTGTCATTATTTTAAAAACTACTGGACGGATTTACACCAAATAAAGCAAAGCACGCTTTCGGGACCAAGCCGCCGCTTCTGACGCAAATTTGGTGTAAATCCGTCCAGCGGTTTGGGTTGTAGGCGTGAGCAAAGTTTTTTCCCATTATGTCTATGGGAAAAAAAAAGTTTTGGGACCCCCCTATAACTTTGCCCCCCCTGGACGAATCCTCACCAAACTTTGCAAAAATATTCAGAGTGGCCCAAATACTTTTTTTGCAAAGTTTGGTGTGGATTCGTCAAGGGAGAGTGAAGTTATAAGCCGCCCAAAAAGTGCTCTTCCTATGGAAACACCAACTTAACCATAACTACATGGCCACTACCATGGTCATGTAATATAATATAATAAAGGTAAAGGTCAATTGTGCAGAAGATTAATTAGGACCACTATCATTAGGTCAATTAGGACAAACGGTCAATTGTAAAAGGTCAATTTGGGTAATAACGTTTTTTAAGGATTGTAGATTTTCAGTGACATGTCATGTTTGTATCTGTCTGTTTTAAAGAGATAAACTATGAATACATGTGTACATCCTGTCCCTGAAGTGAGCGCAATAAACTGTGATGTCCTTTGCATTTTATTTACGCATGCTTGGGACAGGGACCACAGTTTGTACCCAAAAATATTGATAACTTTTTCAGATACTATATATCTGATTTCAAGCACATTAATTCACATGTGTCGTAGATAAACGTATGCTATGACAAATTTCTTCATTGTCATTATTTTGGTGTCTCGAAATGTAAAAAGGGCCATTTTGCAATTCAAATGAATTACTGTATGCCAGGTCATTTTGAACTTTGTGTGATTTTTCAGCAAATTACCTTTCTGATGATGATGTGCCTATGTATTTTCCTGCCATGCAAGCTTTGAAATTTTGAACAATGCATTTTCCATCTTTCTACAATTGATCTTGGATTAGCATAAACATTGTAGCAACTGGAGTATACACTGGAGGTGATAATTAGAAAGGAACATTGTAAAATGCTACAAAGAGCTAGTTTATGATTTTAATACAAGTACATAATGTCCTTTTCTTATTTTTTTTATAGAGCTGCTTTCGCAATAAAACACAGCCACCTTCCCATTGTGCCACCAGCATGTGCTCCCTCGTCCCCCCCCAATGCATAAATGCATAGTGCAGCCAAGGTGGTGGCAGCTATAGAAAGGTGAACCTCAAAAGGCCATTCTCACCCCATAAAAAGAGACACAGACAGAAAAAGAGAGAGAAAAACAGAGGGAAGAGAGAGAGAGAGAGAGAGAGAGAGAGTGAGAGAATGTTAGAAAATGCTGGGTCATCATCATGTTTATTTCAGAATGTTAGAAAATGCTGGGTCATCATCATGTTTATTTTCGGAAATGCACATTACATTCTATGAAAACAATACAAAATGCAGAGTACAATTTAAATATTTTACAATAAGGATAGAATCTATAAAATCTCTAAAGAAGCATAGAACTTTGTGTCCAAACACTTTAACGACCATTTATTATATACAACAATAATAATAATTTGGCATTTGGCAGGTATCTGAGCCGCTGTTTATTATTACCCACGGTGTGTGGTGCTCTTTTATCGAGCTCGGAAGGATGAAAGGCTGAGTTTGGCCTGGCCGGGATTCGAACCTGCATTAGCAGGATCTGCACGAATGTCAAAGCGAGTGCTCTACTCGCTGTGCCACTTGACCAGCCATCAACAATCAATGGTTTACTTTGCAATGTGTGCATTTTGATATTACATGATCCTAAATTTTACTTCATGATATTATTTTTTCATTGTCTTGTTATTAAAATGCAGTTCTGTACCATGTAAACATTTAAATGTATACTTAGTATTGGATTTCAAATATCTGGATGCAATCTATTCTTCGATTTCTGAATTACATACTTAACGTAATGTCATATTGAATTAATATTTAACGTTATGTTCCCTAAGTTTTACTGACATCTGTACATATGATGCTGTCTTTCGAAAAGACTACTTTATGATATCTCAAGAAAAATGGGACACTCAAGATTCTTTCGAAATGTTCTACTTGTAAAAATAGATGTCATTGTGGCCGCACAGCGACAGGTATTTGAAGTTAGCTTTATTTTTATGACATTGTAGTGAAAGAAGTCATGTTTATTTTACAAATATTTAAATATTTCTTTGTTCCTAATTTTTGTGATTTTTAAAAGTTGTATTTATTACATCCTACCTGATCGACTGCAAGAAGATGATTTGGCACCAGTTTACATGAACATTAAAAGTCTTATGTCGGTATGCCTTGTGATTTTCTGGGATTTTGTATCCAGCTGCGAATTACATTTATTTGACAAGACATAAGGTGACAAGCCAACAACTGTTTTGTCATTTTGAAACTTAAAAGTAATGTTTTTCACATAATGTCTGACAGAGTGCCCTGCCTAACCTTGGTAAACAACAGAGAGCTGCTCAAAGTATCTGGGTGGCACCCCGAGTTAGTGCATGTTGGACCTGCAGTGGTACACAGAGATTCCCAATCCAACGTCACTGGATCCTTGCCCTAAGGCTGGGGGCAGTCACAGGGAACCATACACACACCCATCCACCGCATGACCACCTTAAAATGGGGTCAACCGTACCCCCATTATGACTACCATAGCAATAGTTTAGTAGAGCCTTTCCAGTGCATGAGCCAGGTACAAACACCAAACCAAGACATTAGAGCCGTGAAGTCACTGGAGCTCATCAGAGCGTGGTTAGATGCTATTCTTCTAATGGCAATAGTGCTGAGGGAATCGTTGAAACAAGTTCTAGGGACTCCTATGTCATTATTAAAAAAAACATCCAAGAATGGGACTCACATGTGAAATCACAGTGAAAGGAAGAAAACAAACCAGCAATTCACACCAACTCCTGCTTCTGTCACTTTGAGTACAATGTTAAAATGTTCTTTTCACAAAAGCAGCAATCTCAGGTTTATGAAAACTTCAACAGGCATCTGAATCAAATACTGGGCACACAGTTACAAGCAGGGCTTACCAAACAAAATTCCAAGTGGTGAAAGGAGGAGAACAGCAATATGATCAACCCTTCGTAAAATCCAAAACACTAGCAGGCCTTAAAATGGACTGAGACCATACAACTCTCAGCCCAAATGATCCTTGGCACATGGTTCAATCACAGGTTAGCTTAGATTACACCACAAAGATGCAACCCATGTCTCTAAGCACCACCCAAGGGGAACGCAAAACACAGACTATTAAATGCAGTTCCCTCAATGTAGGAGTTTGAAGTGTTTTAGAAGGAGCTGGAATCAGCAGTTTGTAGGAGATTACTGAACAGGAGGTCTTTTCAGTGTAAAGGAGGTGGAAGGAAATTACTGGATGGTGGAGGGAGGGAAAGAGAGAGAGGGGGGGTATTTGTGTAGGAGGGGGTTGCTATACACAGGAAAAATTATAAAAGGAGGATAAGACATACCATCTGAAGGGCGAGTTAATGATGCAAAAGGAGTTGTGCTATCTAGAGAGAGAGTTATTTGAGGAGGTGGGTAAACACCTAACAGACATGTATGTGGTAAGGAGAGTGTAGTACTCAAAATGGGAATAATGGAGTATTTTTAACCAGGACAGTGGGGGAAAATCCTTTACTCAGTCTGAGAAGGAGGGAGGGATGAGGCAACCATTACAGACTGATGGCCGACAAGGTTTCCATAGGGCCACTCCAGCCCAGTGCAGATACTAGAGGTGAGAAGAGGAGCTAGACAGTACAACCTCACAGTGGCAGTGAGACTAAATGAGAAAATGTGAGGTCTGTAATATCCTGCAGACCTGGACCCTAGGACAGGGCGGTGGTTTGGAGAACCAGAGCCACCCACCCATTTCATCCATTGGAAGGCAGACCCCTATGTAACAAGATTTTCCTCGCTTTGGAGCAGCTGGAGAGGAGTCTAAGCATGTGTAAGTCATCAGAGCTGCTTCACCTTGACTGATTGGATGAATGACTGAAGAAGTTTCATGAACTACGCAACCTGCATCCAAAGGCAAAGATCATGATATGATACTGGATGTCGGACTTGGTCCACAATGAGACAACCAACTTTGAATGAGGCAAGTATTTTCTCTTTTCTCACCACAGCATCCACTTTGGGATACCCCTGCCACATTCCTTGCACAATAAACATTGTTTCTTTTATAAATCACATTATTGTGTCACTCTTATTGTGCTTCCAAATGGGGCGATCCATGTGACACATGTTACATGGCTCAATACAAATGTGGGTTTAATTGTATTGATATTGTATAGTATATGTTGAGTGTTATTTCTAGTGATATAAAAGTGATACAATACTACTCCCAGTCTGGTGATAAGAGGGTAATGTACATTTATTTAACAAGAGCAGAAGAACATCTAATTGCCATGATTATATAGCTCAAGTCTAAAAAGGAATTTGTAGATAATTGCATGGTCGACCCAGGGAGTATCCGGGGAGTACCCAGAATAGATACATTTGGGGGGGATTTAATGTTAAAATGGGTTGTGACCTGCCAAAAGATCTTTACCGACCCATGGAGGATCAATTGATAAAGGTCCTAGAACCATACAATGGAGCATATATTGAACTTGTACCTTCTTGTATCAAACTTTGTGTTTTGTAACAGCGAGTTCATGGACTTAAGCACAGCCTTCGACAAATTTGACCGCACAAAGTTGTGGGCCGTGCTCGAGTCCATGTGGTGCCCTGGGGATATTCTGCGAGTGTTACAGGAGATCCACTCAGATAACAGAGCAAATGTCAGTTTTGGACATGGAGGCAGGTGCAGAGAGTGATTTGATATTGAGTTGGGTGTCCCCCAGGGGTGCAATCTTGTCCCCATACTTTTTACTTTGTATATTAATGGGCTATTGCAGGCTTTGTTGAATACTGGTGTGAACCTTTTGAAACTGGGGGGTAGGTCATTCCCGGTCCTTGTGTAAGCTGATTGTACGGTTCTCATGGCCAGAACCCCTAGGGCTCAGGCAGGCTTTGTTTGACGCTTATGCCTCCTTTATGACTGGTCTGGGGTTAAAAATAAACTCTGCCAAATCAGCAGTGATGGGATGTAGTGGAGGTAGGAAACTCATTAAGATGCGTCCCATAGTTTGCAAGGGGGGAGTCATCCCTAGGGTGGCTGAGTACGACTATTTGGGGGTCAGATGTTCAGGGACTTTAATGGGCATGGCACATGTAAAAAAGCAGTGTCTGAAGAGGTACCTGGGTGGCATGTCCTGTTTTTCAGCAAAATGTAGGTGCCAGCATATGTAATCAGCCCTCAAGGTTTACACTATGCAAGTAAAGGCATCCACACAATATGGAGCAGCCTTATGGGGGTATTGTAAGCCTGGTGATATGTAGGGTAGGGAAAATTGATGTTTTAAAAATCTCCTGGGACTGCCTGCCTCTTCTTCCTGTGCCTTGGTTCACAGAGAACTGGAGATGGCTTTTTGGGAGGACGATTGGGCAGCCGCCCGAGCACTTTATGGCTAAGATTAGGGGGAAATAAAAATGCCACATTATGCCATTGCATCATAAAAGCTATGCTGAATAGGGACCTGTGGATCAAAATACTGTGGCTGAGATTTGTAAATGAGCTCATGTGTCAGACTAATGTCTCGGTTGCGTTACTTCCAACGACAGTGTTACTGCCGCAGGAAATAAGATCTTACAGGGAGGCAATTGTGGCCAAACGTAGGAATGTATGAACAGGTGTGACAGGAGGACAGACACCATCAGCTCATTAGTGGGTCACCAACTATACAGCCGTATCTTGTCTGGGCCAGGAAAAAACACCAAAGCTGGTTCGTTACTAGGGCACGTTTTAATTGTTTACGGTTGAGGAGCAACACTGTGAAAAGGGTGGGCTACCCAGATGATCCAAGCTGCCCTGTCTGTGGCACCCCCGATGAAAATCTTAGCCATTTTGCATTGTTTTGTCCATGTTATGTGAAAATAAGAAAAATAACCATTTTGTTAGTTTATAAAATGTACTAACCTGCGCCATTACAGGCCGGCCATGATCTTTTTTTAATGGCGGATACTGAATTAATGGCCTGGGCTTTGTTGTTTTATTTGAAGGCAGCCATGTTTCAAAGAAGGTTTTTTTTACGAGGTTAAGTAGCTGGATTATAAGAATATGCTAAATGTGTGTTTTTACTGTTATCTCTTATGGAATAATTTCAGAATTTTATGTCAATGGATTCACTCACTATGCACTGATAGATTAGTATGTTACTTCTGTTTTGTTTTGTATGTGTTTAATGCATATTTTTTATTCGAATAAACATTTACTGACTGACTGATAAAGGTAATACAGGTTCTCATGTAAACAGATATTTTATTGAGGGATTCTGTGATTTAAACGAGCCATTCAATTTAAATGTGTGTATTATAAGGTGTCTGGGATATGCCAGACCTGGTTACTCAAACAAACGGCACAAACATGACAGGAAATGTGTTATATTTAGTGAAAATCACAGGACATTAATAATAACTGCCCATATTCCCAAGGAACATGCCCAACAAACATGTATTTAAACCGGATAAATGTAAGTGTGATTGGGGGTGCACAATCTACTCCAGTGACATAAGATGGCAAGAACATCATTGTCTCCCACTAGTGTTGAAGTTGCCAACAAAATGGTATTGCTTTATGAGTGTGCTATTTAATCCTGATCTTAGGTGTACAAGTAATAGGTAAACAAATAAATGGTCTTTTGATTAAGGATATGAGATTATCTGAAGGATTGTAAAAGAGGGTCATATCAAGCTGATTGCTTAAAAGTCACATTTGAAGATTCAATCTTCTTCTCTTCTCTCCTCTCCTTTACCTTCCAGTGTCTCCTCCTTGGGGATCTCAATTTTGAACTGGACTTTCCTGACTCCTCAGGACTTTTCTGCAATCTCTGTGACTCTCTCTCCCTTTCCATTCTATCCTCTGGTCCAACCAACTTGGCTGGACAAACCTTTGATGGTCTCATCTCATCCAATTTCTCTCTCTCTAACCCTCTCAATACGCCTCTCTGCTGGACTAACTACTTTCTTCTCTCTTCTCACTTGCAGCTTCCTATTCCCCTGGCAATGGCCCACCCAGCTCTGCCACCCTCTTTCACGGCCATCCGACGCATGAAAAGAGTGTCAGTGGCAGCCTTTGCCTTTACCTACACTCCTCCACCTACTCCTGCGGCTGACCCCCATTCTGACACAGCCCTTTCCAACGTTCACCTTTCCATCTCTAACACTCTTGACATCCTTGCCCCTGTCATGAGTATCCGCCTGAAGCATGCCAAAAAGTGTAATTCTTAGTATGACTCCGACCTGGCCACCCTGAAACCAAGTGCAGTGCAGCTGAACAGAAATGGGGAACTTCAGGTTCACCCTCTGACAAACTGGCCTTCCGTTTTATCCAAAGGTAATATAGACTCTCCATATTCTCTAAAAAAAGAGTCTACATTCAAGCCCGCATCTCTGCGGCATTTAACAACACGGCTGATCTTTTTTAAATCTGCAAGGAGCTGTCCAATCCTACTGCATTATCTTCCTCTACCACACCCACCTAGGCCCTCTGCTCAGCCCTGACCTCTCATTTCATCACTAAAACTCAACACATCCTGGTTTACTCTCATCTGCTTCCCTCACTCCCTCTACCTCTCTCAGTACCCCCTTGGTCGCCCCTTGTCCCCTCCTCCTCTGCTCCCTCTCTCCTGTCACACCCAATGAGGTTTCCAGACACGTCCAGTCTCATCCAACCAGGTGTCTCCCTGGCCCTCTAGAACCATAAGTACAAAATTGACTCTCTTTCTCCAGCCTTGGGCGATCTCTGCAACCACTCCTTTGCCACTGGAGTTTTCCCCTCTCCTCTCAAGTACTCCCTTGTTCACCCCCTGCTCAGAAAGCCTTCTCTCAACCCCTCCAACCTGGCAAACTATCACCCAATTTCTATTACTCCTTTCCTGGGTGAACTCCTAGTGCTAACCCTTCACACTGAATATGTTGGTTGTCTCTATGACCATCAATCTGGATTCAGAGCAGCCGTGAAGACTTGCTGTCTAACCTTGACTCTAACTCTCCCTCTGCCCTCATACTCCTCGACCTTTCTTCCGCTTTTGACATGGTGAACCACAACATCCTGATCACCTGTCTCCGCGATACCCTGGCCATCATGGATCTGGCACTGGCATGTCTATACTCTTTTCCCTTGGACCGACCGTATCAGGTTTAATTTAGGCCCTTTCTCTCCTCATCACACTCTCAACATGTGGTGTTCTCTGGGGGTTGATCCTCTCACCCTGGTTTTTCAATGTCTGTCTGGCCGCCTTGGTCCATCTGACCTCTACCTTTTCATTTTGCCTGTTATGTTGATGACATGCAGCTCTCTTTCAGGCTACCCTCAGTATCCTCCTCACTCATCCCTGACTGTCTTTCCGCATATCAGGCCTGGTGCACCTTGAATGATCTCTGCCTTAATGCCAGTAAGATAGAAATCCTTCTTATTGGGACCCCTGCTCCTGCTTTTCCCCTTTCACCCTGGTGGCCTCCCTTGGTCCTATGCCCTCACCGTCTTGTGAGGCAAAAAACCTTGGTGTCAGCTTCAACTCCACTCTCTCCTCTCCACACATAATAATAAATAATAATAATTAGGCTTTTATATAGCGCTACAAACCCTCAGGTATCTGAGCGCTGCTTATTATTACCCACGGTGTGTGGTGCTCATTTATCGACCTCGGAAGGATGAAAGGCTGAGTTTGGCCCCGCCGGGATTCGAACCTGCGTTAACAGGCTCTGCACGGGTGTCAAAGCGGGCGCTCTACTCGCTGTGCCACTTGACCCACTTGACATAACAAACATCTAGAAAAAGTCCCATTTCCAACTGCACCTCCTCCGAGGTTTTCTCCCTTTTCTTACCTTCCCAGGAAGCTCACTGCCTCTGGAGCCCTGGTTCTCTCTCGTCTTGACTAGTGCTGCAGCCTCTTTTTCAATCTATCTAACTCTACCCTCCACCTTCTGCAACCCATCCAAAACAGGACCGCAAGATTTATCCTTGGCCTCAAGCACAGGGACTGCATCTCTCCGGCTCTTAAATCCCTCCACTGGCTCCCAGTGATTGCAAGGATCAAGTTCAAGACCCTATTCCAGAAGTTCCTCAAGACTTTCCTTTTCTCCTCTTCCTTCTCTCTGCCTCTCCCCTTTCCCCATCTCCTTTTCTCTCTGCCAGCCCTTTTCTATCCTTCCCTTCCTCCTGCTCAGTTACATTGACTGGCTGCTTTGTGCCCCTCTGAGTGAGACAGGACACCTGCCCCCCACCTGTCTAGTCCCTAGCACTTGCCTGCGGGCCCTCCTGCACTGTCACCTGGCCTTCCTTGCACCCCAGGGTCTGTTCCCCTAGGAGGCCCTGCATTCACTGCACTTAACCCAGAGCACTGTTGCACTGGGTGCACTTCTCCCCCTTCCTCTGCCCTGCACTTCCTATCTGTGCACTTGCACGTTCTAAGTGATACTAGGCCTAGTAAGATTGTTTGTCTTGTTGTCCTCTGTTTTCCCCTCACTGGCCCATTGCGCTTTGAAACACTTGTGTATAGGCACATTATAAATAACCTATCAATCAATCAATCAATTGTACTTTCTTTTCATAAATGAACCTCTTTCATAAAGAATATTTTAGCAGTCCCAAAAAAATGTAACGCAAAGGTCTATGCGCAAAACATGGATTCATAGTGGCTGTGCAGTGGGCAGCAAATGATTAATTTACAGAATGAAATATAATTGTGCAGCCCTACAGAGATGTGCAGCAGTAAGATCTAAATATAGATTCAATTTGATTAGAGAATTTTCTTTCGAAAGCCTTGGAAAAAGGACAATTAGGGATGTATTCCAGAAAGGTGTACTTATATTGATTCCAGAAACCTTTGGAATCTAGTGGTCAAGTGAATGAATGGTAAAACAATATATGAAACAATGAAAGGCATTTATTCAACTTCGGAGTATTACTCTCATTTTAGTCGGATCTATTATGCCAATTCTCAAGATGTTCTAGAAGAATCAACTATTTTATATAGTCTCACAGAGTTGGTGGATGATCTTGTATTGGAACATATAGAACAATGCATTAATGATTGAAGTCGAAGAAAGCCACGGGTCTCAATGTTGTTTCCGGAGGCATATACAAATGTATGATAGTTCTATCAGCGTCACTACATCAGAAGGCCTTCCTGACAGCACTTTAAAGTAGGCAATCCCCAGGTACATGGCTTTTATCTCATATGTTTTGGTCCAAATGGATCCTAAAATATTTCAACTAGATGTTTACCTGGAAGACAAAGCAAAACAGCATACCTCACATAGAATATAGGTGTTTGGGGATTACTGGTTATTTATTGTTTTCTAGTGATAATGGATTCTAAAATTAAATCAACTAATGAACTTGTATTACCTTGATAATTCTGATATATCTTTTGAGATATTTGTTGATTTTTTTATTAAGAGGCATGGCTACCCATTTTCCTTTTTTCAGTTTAATCCCACTGTGCCAACATTTAGTCGGGAATTTAAAAAACATGTTTATCTTCTTTAGTTTGTTCTGGTTTTGACACTCCTTTTCTCATTCATTACATGTAAGCCTCATGTTTGTCTGAATGTCATTTCAGCAAATCCTAGGGACGTAACTTCAGAATCTACTGGATACGGGGTAGGTGTGCTGTGTGCTTCTGATGTTCATGTGCAAACAGGGCTGCATTGTATATAGTTGGAACCAGGGGCAGATTTAAGACAAAGGGCCCATAGGCAAAAATTACAGCAGGGCCCCAGGTGGACGGGTCATGGAGGCAGAGGCTAGAGTGGGTGGAGTTGTACAAAGATGAATTTTAGAGACACTTTTTTAAGTTGTGTTTTATTTACAGTTTTCTGTGTTTGGGGGTCTGACTCGAGCTAGAGACTGGTGGGCCTTCTCGGCAAGTGTTGCTGTCAATGTTGGTAATATTGAAAGGCCAAGCCTGCAGCTAATTTTGGAAATGATAGGGTTTAAGGCAATGGGCAATAACATGCGCAATGGAAACAGACATTACAGGAGGCAATATCATGTGGCAATTCCTACTGCATGCAGAACCATTTTGTGCATGTCTCTGGTGTTCTTACCCCACACACTTGAAATGTCATTGAACATCACAGACTTAAAGGAGTTAACCTTTTAATCTCAAAATATATTAGGGGTTACTCTTTTGTGGGCGCTGCTTGTGGCACTTGAACGACCCCTTAACGCTAAACCCGCCACCTTCATATCTCCTCCAGAAGCATTAGGGAGAGATTGAGCGTGAGGGAAGGCAGGAGATGAGGCAATTGAAGGTAGCCAGGTCAGGGTAAAAGGGTGAGTGGGTACAGAGAATGAATGAGGGCAGGAGAATAGGGCAATAGTTAATGAGGCACAACAGTGGGGTACATTCAGAGTAAAGAGGATGAAAGGCAGGGGACATAGAGAGCAGGGAATTCAGGATTGCAAGGAGAATAGAGAATAATGGAGTTCTAAAGAGTTGGGAAGAAATGTAGCGTGAGGGAGGGATGGAGAAAGGGAGATAAGTGAGTGAGGTATGGGGAGGAGAGGGGCAGCAATGTAAAGACACATGTTGTGCAATGTGGGTAAACAAGGGAGGGAATAATTGAGTGAAGGAAGGCTGGTGAGTGCTGTGTGGTGAGAGATTGGTGGTGGGGTTGTATGCAAAAAGAGTGGTCAATACAGGGGGGTGAGTGGACGATTCACATGAAAAGTGGGAGAATTACCTAGACGTTGCCATCCCGGATGATTTGTGGCATTACTGCTGTGCTCAGACAAAAAGGGTTGCCCTCAACAACAGATTCAAGCTAATTCACTTTAAATTCTTGCACCAGTTTAATTTTACCGTGGCTGACTTGCACAAGTTCTTCCCTGAGACACCCAATACATGCCTCAGATCCGGCTTCACTCCGTACACATTTATGCACTTATCGTGGCACTGTCCGGGGAGTATGCTTTTTGGTTACAAGTTTTTGAAACAGTAGGTGAGATGGTGGGAGAAATTGTTGCACCTTCCCCTGTGGTTGCTTTGCTGGGGTACGCGAAGGAGATGGCAGGACATTCTAGGCACCTCATTGGTCTCCTGCTGGTGCTGGCGAGACAGAGAATTGCTCTGGTATGGGGTATGGTTTTCCCTCCACTTCCCGAGCTGTGGAACGCAGATATTTTGTACTATATTGATGTGGAGACTGAAACTGTGCCACTGTGCATACCTCTGCAAGACCGAGGAATATTTTGGGGCCCTATGTCTCATAACTGTGTGGAGTCGGTTGCTCACCTAATGTCCCAGAGACTTTGCCTGTTGATTAATGTCATTGATACTGCCTACCATACTGCTGATGTTATAATTATTTTCCTACATGTCTGAAGAAGAGCTGCTGTCCTTTTTGTTTTTTGTTATGGTCATGCATACTAAAAAAGATAGTTTTAACATGAAAGTAAGGCAGAGAATGCAAATAGCAGCAACATGAGGAAGAGAGTGAGATCTTTATAAGAAAGAACCTTTGGCAGAAATGGGGACAGAAAATGGCAGGATGATTAAGGGAATGAGGCAAGAACAGGGGATGACGTAGTGTTCAAGAAGAGCAGGAAAGAGTAGGATAGTAGAGGAAATTGCTGGTAAGGAATAAAGAAAGCTGTATGGTGAAGGATGAAGCAGGGGGCAAATGAGTAAAAGGGGAGCATATGTGTCAAGTGAGGTGGGCAGGTGCTTGCCATAGCTGCCCACCAATACACAGTCAGAGCTGCAATAGATACATGAACAGGGAAACAATTCAAATGCAGCCACTTAAATAAGTTTGCATTGGAAAATTGGCCAAAATGATCCACATTGTTGACTAAAATCATCTTTGTACAAGTTCTCTGTGCTCACATTATAACAAGTTGGCAGCTAAACCAGCCCAGATGTAGCCCAAGTTTGGGGAACAGGACTGGGTGTGTGTGTGTAGGGTGGCCAACCATCCAGCATTTTGTGGGACTGTCTCATTTTTATGTGTCGTGTCTCACACAGCCATCTCGGGAAAGGAATAAGGTCTGACTTTTCTCCTCTGACGCAGGAGCAGCTGTCCAAAGTCTTAGCAGCTCACACTTTTCATGTGATAGTTAAAAGCACAGGGAAGCACAGCACCTTTCCCATTTCTCCCCAGGTTCAGCTTTGTGTCAACCTCATTTCAATAAACCAATTAGAGGTGGATGATCCAGACACAGGGGCGCCTGGTTAAGGACTGTTGTCCCTAAAAAAGTGCAAATGGTGGGTGGTAATACATTTTAAGGGAAGTATAACACTTGCTTAAGCAGATTACCTTATATTGAATTCTATTTCACTGCAAACACCTTTTGAACAATCAAATTATATTGTTTTAGGACCACATTCCATTACAGGCTGCTACTGCAATCGTGCAATCAGGGCGGGATGAAAATAAAGATATGCATAGCTTTTTGCTTGTCCTTTTTCTATAACAATGTATATAATGTCAGGTTGGTTTCTTATGTGACTTTTCAAGGAATTCAGAGAAAAAATTGAATTATTCTGTTTTTGGAAACCCTACCTTATATTCTTTGTGTGTCCTATTGCTGGGAAGATATATAGTCAAGTGCTTAAATCACAGTATGGGTCCAATGCTGATTCACCACTATAACAAAATGTGTGATCCTGGGCAAATCATTTAATCTCACTGTGTCTGATCAGCTGACATTCATGTTGCTAGAGGTGATTTAGTTTGCAATTTTTCCTATGAAGAAAAACACTCCTGGTTTACTAAACTATTGAGTTGTTGCATATTAATAATAGTGCATATTTATATATTGCACAGCACATTATTCTCTTGGCTTACACTTAAAACGTTTTTAATGCCTTTACCAATGGAGTCCTAGAGTACTGGAGACTGATGCTACTGCTTCTAATGTTAATTACTGTGATGTTGCTTCTGATCATGTCAATCCATATCGTGATCATTGGGTTCTGCATGTCTTTTGCTGGACAGGTCCGGAATTAGAACATATCAGTGCCTTGTGCCTAACAGTCCCGCAGTGTTGGGATTTTGTTGCTCTGTGTGTGTATTCAAGAGCCACGGGGGCACCTGCCCCTATTTTGACCACTACACAGCAATATACTTCTTACTTTAATGGCATTAAATGTGCACTTTGCCTTTTGTGCATGTTACAGGCTGCCCTTTGCTGGCTGCTGTCTCCTTAACTGAATACTTTAACTGTGTCCTACAGGTTGAGACTGACTTTGACAGCATCCAGAGGTTGTTCACACCTCCTTTACTCTGGTTTCATGTGTGTTAGCACCATGCTGACAGAACAATTACTAACTTTTTTAGTGGCAGTTTAATGTTTCTGCTCCACTCTGGCTGCGTGCCCCTTGAGATTAAAGAGCATTCTTATTTAAGGAACCCAAGGTGGCCACATACTGTGTCCATCCCCCCTAGCTGTAGGCAAGGGGGGCCCATTCATATTGAAATGTGCCCCACAAGCCATGACAAATGTTTAGCTGGGCCCTGTCAGTGAGCGCTTAAGACTGTTCTTTGTTATTCACTGTGCCTCACTGCTGGCAAGGAGGGGTGAGGGCGTGTGTGTGCCTCACTGCTGGCAAGGAGGGGTGAGGGCGTGTGTGTTGTGGCTGGTGTGACGATATTTGGAATGTGTCACCAGGACACTGCAGGGCCCGCTTGCTCTTTGTCCTTCATAAAAGTGATAAATCCACCTCTGCTGAAAAACATTAGAAACTAAAAAGGGGCTGCGCTGAACCCGACATTTCTGTCATGTCTTAATGGAACAGCTTTAAATTAAGCCACGTTACTCTTTATTGGTTAGAAGACACTTAGCATCAATAATGATGCCCTCTTTTAACGTATCCCTCAGGGGAAAAAAAGGAAGTAATTATAACAAGTCAATTCTATTTTATTTCTTAACACCTTTTATATTCTGTATTTAAAATTTTTATTTGTATTATTATTTCAATGAAACTGCTGTTGTATGTCAATTACAATGTATGTGTCTGTTCATGTTAACAAATTGTACCTTTTACAAAACATTTTATTTTAGGTGCACTTAGAGTAGTATAGGTCATATGTGATAACTATAAATCGTTTAGATTTGATTCTAAGCATAGATGATCACAATGATTTGTTGCAGGATTTATGAACACTGTCTTCTGTATTACAAATTGCAGTTACTTTCCAATATAACTGAATCTAATACAATGGGGGTGAATAGAAGTTGGTGGTAATTCGTTACCACTAGTTTTCCTGCACCGTCACAATACAGAGCTGGAGGTAAATCGGGCACTCAACGGCAAAACACAGCCGGTATTAACGGCACCAGTAATACCAGCAATTCCCTGCATTGAGTCCTGTGGGACTCCATGGAATGGGGAATGACCACTGTTACTGGCATCTGAAATATTTTTGTAATACAGGAATATCAGGCACCGGTAATGGTAGGTCTGTTTGTTGGCATGCTGCTGGAATTACCGGTAGGATACCATCATATGGTTCACTCCATAAGGCTGCGGTGCCCTGCTTCTGCCCCTGCTGTGGGACTCATATTGTCTTCTATTGCCCTTTAACTCTGCTACTCCCTTTAATCTCGACCTGGGTGGTGGTATACGACTCCAAGCAGCAATGGATCTCCTCTATCTCTCACTCCTTCATACTTATAATTCAGATATCATCTTTTACCAAACTACTAGAAATGAAAACATAGTAGTGGTATAAGGCTTGTGTAGCTGTTGTCCATTTTTCAAAATGTATCATTGTTATGAACTAGCCTAAAATGCTAAAATCACATATTTAGAAACATAAGGGTGGTCTAAATATGTGCAACTGCCTAGACTGATCGTATGTCTGATGCCATCAGTTAAATATATATTTTTTTAATTTCTTTTATTTCATTCAAAAGGTCATTTGGTTTACAAATCGAAAACCTTTAACCCTTTATCTCACCATTTACAAATAATCTCGTCATATCCATTCCTAGCTGATATCCGAGTTCAGTCTATATCTCGCCATGTTACCAAGCTCCAAATCTTTGGTACTTTTTGATAGGCCTACGAATGTCCCCAGGTACCTTATCTTAGACGATGTTAATCTGATTGACCTGTCAGTACCTTTTTTCTGAGTTCCTTCCAATTTAAGTACATCCAGTTTCTTCAGCATTGTGATTACCAGTTTTATGAGGGTTATATTGAAGTTAATTTTCCCACCCTCAATCAGAGTTCTCCACCAATCGTCCACACTTCTAGATGGGTAACTTCTAAAAATATGCCCCAGAAAATGCTCAAGTTCATTCCTTAGCCCCGGACAGCTTAGGGTCAGATGTTTAAAGGATTCTGTCACCCCAGGGACCTCACACAATCTACATCCTATGTCTCTATTAATGATGTTTCTTCTTTGGAGTATTTCTCCGGTCGGCAATACATTCAGTCTGTATCTCATAAGGAGTGACCGGAAATATCAGTTTGGAAACAGAGTCAGGTATCTCAGCAAATAGTTAAGCAATGATTAAATAATCATAGTCATATATGATCTTATCAGTGATGTCATCAGTGAAGTCATGCATGATGGTATTAGTGATGTAAGCACTGATGTCATCAGTTAAGTCATCTGTGTTTTCTTCATTGTGGTCATAGGGTTCTATGTCTTAAAATCGCAGCTACCCCCTTACCCATTATACCATTTAAGGGGAGTGTCAGACACCCTCGCAACCTCCACCCCCCTTAAATGGTATAATGGGGTACACCTTTACTGGTTCAAACCACATCATTTTTGCAGTGATTTATTTTACCGGCAACATTTTTGCAGAGATTTTATTACCTGACACCAGTTATAGTCTGCGCAACAGGGGCTAAAAAGTTAGATGGCTTTAGCTGAATTTCCAGGGTTTTGTTGCAATACGTTTTCTACTTTAACTGATCATTAACCAAAGTTTTTTTTCGTTGAATTTAATGGGTTTTGTTATTCCATAGATGTTTTCCATGTCACTGGCCATGGCCTTCAGCCGTGCCCACTGGATATTTTAGATCACTACTAGACCACTACCCATGGCCCCTTAGAAGAAAGTATGCAAGACAAAATAGCAGTGGACTTAAAAAACAACAAAATGAACACGATACAAATAAATTGCGAGAGGCCATGTTCTAATAAATATGCTGCCAAAGCATAAAAAGTACTCACTGTTTAAACCCAGCAGTAGGGTGGGGGGGTGGGTGAGGGTAGAAGAGGGTTGGATGGGTTGGATATAAATGGTGGAGGTTCAGAGGATAGGGGTGGAGATGGAGGAAGTAGCATACATAGACCAGGGTAGGGGTGTCAGCAAGGGTGTGTGGGTGAACACAGGGTGAGGTAGGGTAGGTGAGTGGAGGTAAAGAGGATGGGGTAGGCAGGGTGGGTTCAGGTGGCTGGGATAGAGAGGGTGTAAGTAGGACATGTGGGGTAGATAGGGTGTGAGTAGGGTTGGTGGGGGCAGAGTGGGTCAGTGGGGTAGAACTCGTAGGAGTAGTGTAGGTGGGGTTAGAAAGGGTGGGGCGAGAGTGGATGGATGTAGAGAGGATGGAGCTAGGGTGGATGGGTGGGAGTAGAAGGTGTGTGAGTAGGGAGAGAGGGTGTAGGTACACAGGGTAGAGTAGGATGGGTGAGAGTACTAAGGCTTGGATTATGGTGGGTTGTTAACTGAAAGCAGGGTGGGTGATGTCAAAGAGGGGTAGGAAGAGTTGGATGTAAGGGGTGGGGGTATGGTGGAAAGAGGTAGGGAGGGTGGGGGTAGGATAGAGGGTGTGAGCGAGAACAGAGGGTTGGATAGGGTTGGTGTTTGGAGGTAGAGAGGATAGGGTAAACAGGATGGGGTATGGTGGGTGGGGGTAATGTGGGTGCAGGTAGGGCAGGTGGGAGTAGATAGGGCACAAGTAGCGAGGGGGTAATGAGGGTCAAATTAGGCTGGGTGGGGTTAGAGAGGGTGGGGTAGAGTGGATGGACGTAGTGAGGATGGGGCTAGGGTGGATGTGTGGTCATAGATGGGGTAGGGTAGAGTGAGTGGGCACAGGAACACAGGGGGGAAGAGTTTGGGTGAGAGTACAGAGGCTGGAAGTACAGTGGGTTGGGGAAATGAGAGTAGGGAAGGGAGCGTGAGGGTAGAAGGGAGGGGGTAGATGGGTTGGATATAAAGGTTGGGTGTATGTTGGACAGGGATAGAGAGTGTGGGGCAGAATGCATAGCAAGGGTAGAGTGGGCAAGGGCAGGTGGGTGGGTGAATAGGTGGTGGGGTAGGGCAGGTGAATGGAGGTAGAGATTATGGGTTAGACCAGGTGGGGTAGGGTGGGTAGATGTAGAGATGGTACAGGTAGGGCAGGTAGGGGTTGAGAGGGTGCAAGTAGGGAGGGTGGGGGTAAAGAGGGTGGAAGTAAGGTGGGTGGGGAGAGAGGGTGGGGGTAGTGTGGATGGAGGTGGTGATGATGGGGCTAGGGTAGACGGGTAGTCATAGAGAGGGTGGGTGCAGAGTGAGTGGGCACGTGTACACAAGGAGGAGTAGTGTGGGTGAGAGTACAGAGGCTGGTGGTACAGTGGGTGGGGGAACTGAGAGTAGGGTAGGGTTGGTGAGGGTAGAAGGGAGGGGGTAGTGTGGGTTGGATATCAAGGGTGGGGGTACAGTGAACAGGGGTAGAGAGGGGGTAGGATGCATGGACAATGGAAGAGGGGGTGAGGGCAGGTGAATGGGTGAAGAGAGGGTAGGGGGTAGCATATGTGAGTGTAGATAGTGAGGATGGTCTAGACAGGGTGAGACAGGGTGGGTGAGGTTAACAGGGTGCAGGTAGGACAGGAAAGGGTAGGATGGCTCGCCAAACATTTCAAAAGAGTAAATGTAAATACCTCAAGCTTACCTCAGCACATTTCCGCATTAATGCTTTTTTCCCCATAATTCAATTTTCTATGTGATTGCCAATCCATTCTCTTCTAATATATATGTAGTTTATATGCTATTGGGCTTCGGAACTGGAAAGCGCCAAGTTACGCTGATCCTGAGTTCCCCAATTCATTGAATTTCCAGGGTTTAGTTGCGATAAGTTCCTTACCTTACCCGTCCTAATGCTATATCCCTATAATGCCATTTTCTATATGATTGTGAAACCATTCGCTCTATAATATATGACCTCTTTGGCTTGGCAACAGGAACACACCAAGTTACGCCGTTCCTGAGTTCCCAAATGCATCCAGTTTGCATAGCCGTTGATGAGGTCATCAGTGATGTCATACATGATGTAATTAGTGATGTCACTAGTATAATTATGGCAATAGTTGGTTGTATATTTGTGTCCATGGTATGGGTACATACAATGAGCATAGTCATAGGGAATGCCCCCCAGTCATCTGGACACTGGCCATGGCCACAGTAATATGTGCACAGTGTACGACAGTCATGGTATCGAGAGATGACGCAGACAACTAAAAGATATTTTGAAAACCTTTATTTTACTGGTCACGGTGGTATCAGGCCTGGCTTCTCCCAGCTTTCCGGTGGGAATGTTCCCTATCTGAAAGTTAACTAAGGGAAGTTTAAGTCTGTCAGTCCAAAAAAAAAAACTGTCTGTGTCAAAACCTATGTTTGCCCTCACTTCTATAGAATAACGATGTGTTTGCGACTTGGTAAACTCAATATTGTCAAAGCAAAAATAGTTTGGCAATGGAGTTTTTCTGTAACTCCCTTCCCCAAGTTCAAGGCAATCAGGATCACAAAGTTCCACAGCCTTCTCAGGAATTACTTGTCAAAAGTTCACAGCACAGGATTACATTTTTTCGCAATGTTCACAGTACCTTATTTGGCTTCTCAAGGTACCCTCTCCATGAACCAAAAATCCCTTTGGTTTACACTCTACCATGGTCTCCAAGGCTTCCTTATCCAAGCCTTACTCCTTTTGATTCCACACAGTTCACTTCCAAATGTCGATGTTCAACTTGTTAAATTACATTTTCTTTAACAAAAAAGTTCAACTTGCTTAACACAAAAGTCCCACTTGCAAAACCATGACAGTTCCACTAGTTTCCTTAAGGGTTCAATTCTCCATTGTCAGTAGCTCCTCTTGGCTTATTTCACTTTAGTTTGTCAGGCAGTTCACTTGTTCAATGGGGCGTGCTTGGTTGTGGCGCAGTTGTCAGACTGTACGGTCCACCCACTATAGGTCACACAACCAGGTGCCCTGGGCTTTAGCTGTGCCCTCTTGTTAAAGTTCATTAGCCAAAATAAGATTCTCTTCCAACATTCAATTTCTTTATAAATCACTGTTTCTTCATATTTTCTTCACTGGATTTCTGTGGTTCTCCTGATCACTCCCCTGCCTGAAAACCTTCCCAGTATAAATGTCATTATGGTGGAGTCTCTCCGACCCTCCTAGATCAGGCTCCCGCATGAGGGCTGCAACAATGTTTAATTATTCTTTATATTTATTCTTGGGTATTTTGCTCACACTTCATCTCTTCACATAGCTCACCTTTGCTCTATTTGCTTTTTTCCTCACACTTGACAGCTTCACACAGTTCCCCTTTTGTAAAGGTATTCCTTCTTGACAGAGAGGCTGTTAACTTTAAAGTGCATTTCACATGGAGACTTTCAAAAACGTCTGTTCTCTTCTTTGAAGGAATGTGACCACTCTAATACAATGTATGTTTTAAAACTGGATAGAATAGAAGTTCTTCCACTAGTACTTGCAATCAAAGTCACACAGGATTTGTTTAGCCTCTCACACTCACTGGCTCCCCTTTGAAGACTTTTCTTTCTATTGTGCTTGCCACAAACTTTGTGAAATGCTTCGAGGGGTTATTCCTCTACGCCTCATGCACTCCCACAATATCGCAGTGCACCAGGACAGTGAGCACTCATTTTGGTGGGTGGAGGAATGGCCCCACTGCTGGCCTCCTTCCTCTGCAGATCCTAAGCCGCACCTGCCAGGATCAACATCCTTCCTATTCCCCAGGGTGTGGGTGCTTTCCATGCTGCAGCAGTGCATATAATGGCGCTCCTCAGAGTCTCGCCTCCTTTAAGCTTCTCTTCTGGCTTCACAACCATGTCTGCTTCTGTCACTCCCAGCACTGCTAATCCTGTTGCTACTTTCTCCCTCCTTTTTATACACATGTGACTGGCTAATGGGTTGCAGGAGGGTATACTTAATTTCAATTGCCTGACCTTGCCTGGCCTTGTTTTGGGGAAAACTCCATTAAGTGCCTCTGTTTGCATCTTTGCCGTCCCAGTACCATAGTCATGTTTTGGTAAACAAAGACTGTGTGCTTTAATATATCCCAGGTAGACTGAGGGGGGGGGTTGGGTAGGCCAATGTCAGAAAAGGGGGGATACCGAGTTTCAATTCTTGACGGGTATTTATGATAGGAAGGTTGTATCATTTTTACTATTCTCTTCCCCACTTCAATGTTAGAGTGATGTTCATAATGTTAAGGGGGTGACAAGTCAAATCTTCTCCTTCTTGTCCTATTACTATAATGATAATAAATGGTGCATGTTCTGGTCCTTTCATTCTTGTATCCTCAGTAAATGAGGATAACAGGGAAGGAAAGTGTTGTTTTTCACAATAGTCTACACGAGTTGCGGGAGGGAGAGAAGGATAGGTCAGTGTCATAGTTAGAAAAAAGGAATTCGGTAACCTTTGTTTTTAGTTTTCTTTCCTTTTCTTCTTTTGGAGTATTTGATGGAAAGTCATGGAGTAGGACAGGACATGAGTGACAATATACCATAATAGTAGAGGGAGGGTAGGTTATGTCGGGATCAGAAAAGGTGGCATACCATGTCTCACTCTTGGGTATTCCCTCTCCAATCCCTGAGGTCCCTCTGCCCCGGAGATACTCCCTCGCTAGTCCACCCCCAGGATTGGTATCTAAAAGTGATGGCCCTCCCCTGGTCCCCTGTGTAGAAGATCCCCAAGGATTAGGCAGGGAAAGACCCTTGTGTTTTTCACAACCGTGATGTAATAAAAATTAACATTGTAAATTGAATAATGTAGTTATTGGACTAACAAAATGCAATAAGCATCATATTAGGTAGGGTCACTCAGTAAGAAGGTTATCATGTACGCTTTTCTGTAAGAAAGAAAATATTAGTTATAGAACATACTTTATGAAATGCAACTAACTGGGGTACCCTGCGGTGCCCGTGTCCTGATCAAATGGTGTCTCATGTGGCTGGAGGATGTTGCTTGTGTCCTCTAGTTGGCAAGTCTTGCTTCAGTTTGCTCTGGTGTCTCATGTGCCATGGAGGATGTTGCTCTTGTCTTCATGTCAGCAAGTCTTGCTTCAGTTTGCTCTGGCATCTCATTTTCTCTGGAGAAAATTGCTCTTGTCCTCTGGTCGTCCTGCTGTTTGTTATTGTGTTTCAGAAGCTATTGATATTGATTTTTGCTTTGCATCAGATAGACTTTTTTTCAAGTGATGTTCCAGAAAGATTGATTGATTTTACTCTCTTCTCGTGAATGAACTTAAGTATACCGTAACCTTGCCATTTCCCATATTTGAAGTGGGGTGATAAAAAATCAATTCCCTTAAAAAATGCTTTAATAATCACTTTAGAACTGCATACATTAGTAATACATGTCATAGGAATAAGCAATACATTGAACATTTTGCTTCAGACACTTTTCAAAATGTTGCCTCCTTCTAGTACCTACTGTAGTGAATCGGTGTGAGCATCAGTAAATGAGGGTGTCTACGGAGTGAATTCTTTGCATCCAAACATAGACTACAATCTTTCCCCAGAACAATGAGGAATCCATGCAAAATTTGGAAGCAGTTGGTTCAATGGTGTGCATTTGTATAGCCAGACTAATATACAGACACACATCTAAATTTTTTTTTATTATAGGATTTTGTCATCCAAACATAGACTAAGATCTTGCCCCAGAGAAAAGAGGAATCCATGCTAAATGTGGTAGATGTGGGTTCAATGGGGTGGATTCGTATTGCTGGACAAACATTCACACATACATACATTCCATTTTATATATAAAGATTAGTTACAGTTGTACACACATGTTAAATCTTTTTGACCCTAATAAGCCTAATAAGTAGTACATTGTATACACTCTGTTTAATGCAACATTTTTGCGTGGTACACTGTTGGTGTCTTCACATTTAATAATCACTGTGTCATTGGTAAAAAATCCAAGGTGGATTGAAAAAAAATAAACACTGTCTAAGATTTACATGCCAAGGTGCATTCAGAAAATCCATGGTATACGTTTATACAGTTTGAAAAAACACCTTTACTTTTACTCATTGCTTTTTCTTCTAATTGCTCAGTAGCAGTAGCGATGATTTCATCTGGGTCCAAACACACCCAACCCAGCAAACAATTGTGCAGGATTTATAAAACTGCAGCCAGCTGGAGTTAATTCATGGTGGAGGCGAACCATTCGAGGAAAGAGATAGAACAGGTGCAGTGCTGTGGTCCCATTTTATTGCAGAGAATGTTTAGGACAAGTGCAAACCTTTAACCTCAGATCAACCTTAAACCCTCCACAAGACAAACTAATAAAATGCCCAACACATTTTCACTGCAACCTATCACATGCAAGTACACAATTGCAACAGTAACACCATCCAATTGCAAACACCAAAACTCATAAAATTGTTTTTTTTTAACCATCTATTTATAATTGCAGCTTTTCCAACCGCAGCTATAAACATCTCCTTACAGCTGTGGCTACACGTACACGTACGCGTATGTTTGTTACATACTCAAAAACACACAGTGCCAAGGTTTTATTTATTTAAGGTTTCTAGGCCCACAGACAAACACTGCACATAAAATCAGACTAGCAGACAGGATACAAATAAAATGCAATAAACACAGCATAAAACCAGACCAGATATGCAATACGTTCAACCATAGATACAACGTAAAAACAGAGCAGTGTAGCAATGTCATCCAGATTAAAACCCTAAAAACCAATCCAAACTTAAGTAAAAAAGGAAGTCCTCAGGGCTTTCTTCAAAACATCCAAAGAAAACTCAAGGGCTAGCTGACAGGGTAAATGATTTGAGAGATCAGAAGTTAAAAGGTTTAAAGATAGTTTGCCCTATCTCTCCAGTTTACACTGTGGCACCTGTTTATCATTAAAATGGCTGAATCTGAGAGTCCGTACATGGTGCTTCCTAGATAATCGCTGCCACCTGTTGCTAATTAAAATGGCTGGACCTGAGAGTCCGTACATGGTGCTTCCTAGATAATCGCTGCCTTAAGTATCTCAGAATTCTTCCATTCAAACTTTTGTTCATAATATTGAGGATCCTAAACTTGATCTGTTCTCTCAATGGTAACCAATATAAGACCTGTCTGGCCTCTGTAATATGATCACATCACTTCAGGCAGACTACTATTCTCACTACATTATTCTGGATTACTTGCATTCTAGCGAAGGTCTTCTGACGTGAACCCACCTATTAGACCAGCACAGTAATCTAGGCATGCCCCTATGATGGGCCGAGCCAAAGCAGCAGCATTAGATTCAGACATTAGATTAGATTTGAGATAGTTTGCAGAGGTGGAGCAAACTGAGCTGACCTGGTCGTTCATGGATAAAGCGGCATCCAGGCATAGCCCTAATGTTCTAACCTTCGACAGGACCTCTAAAAGACAACATTCTATAGTAGAAATTGTATACAGAGCAGGTCGTTTACCAAGCCTTTGGGGGATACCTACAAGTAGCAATTCAGTTTTCGTTTCGTTGAGCACCAACCCGTTTTGTTCCATCCATTGCTGTATGCACTCAAAAGTAGTATTTATCATTGCCATATTGGCAATGCAAACACCTGACAATCAGCCAGCATATATATATATATATATATATATATATATATTTAAAAGAGTGGGGTAGAGACAGGAACCCTGTGGAACACCCTGGGCCAGGGACACAGGGTCAGCTGACAATCACCATTAAAACATTAAAAGCCCTGACAGTTCTATCAGTTAAAACTGATCAAATCCATTCTGCTGCCGTTTTGCTAAAATGGACTCAGATTGAATACTTTCAAACAACAATTTAAAATATAGCAATTCAAAAACTGCTGAGAAGTCCAGTAACAGCAGCAAAGAGATCTGACCCTGATCCATGTTGAGCGAGAGTCTGGATTTTAGATCTCGGAGTGCTGGCTCTGTGCTATGAGGAGCACGAAAACCAGACTGCCTGGATCCTAAGAAGTTATTTTATTCCAGATGAGCTTCAATTTGAAGATATGCCATTTTGTCAAATGCTTTAAAAGGAAACTGTGAACTACAGAAATGGTGATAATTTGTCACCAAACCTGGATCAAGGGACGCTTTTTTAATAAGTGTGGGTAATCCACGTCTGCTTAATCGCAGCTGGAACCCATTCTGTTTCAAAATAAACATTAATAAAATGTGCAATTAGTAAAACCAAGCTGTCTGTGCAAGCTTTAATACCTTTGACCAGGCATTGATCCCCTGGACAACCGTTCGGTGTAAGTTTTTGCAAAACCTGTATTATGTCATTTTGGGAAACTTTTCTACATTAAAAACTTAATTTATTAGGTGCTTGACATTGCAACAAAGCATTTGTGACAACAGCACTAAGCTTGGCTCTATCAACTTAGCAGTGACCACATCCCAAAACAATGATACATTTCATTACATGAGCGCGGAACATAGCGCAGAGTAAGAACGTACATGATTGTAAAAAAAAAAACGTTATCAGGTGCAAAAGGGATCAGGGGACCTGCGTCTCCCAATATACTGTCAGCGAGTGACTGCAAGTACGCCCGAAATGGGGGCCAAATGTCAAAGGGCCTGCTGAAGGTCGGTTGTAGGGATGTCCAACGTTCCTTAAGGTCTGTTTCCAGTCGACGTCCCGGAGCCACAGTTCTATGGTGGGACCAGCAGGTCTGAGCCATAACAGAAGTATACAGTGCACCGCTATACTCATACATATGCTAGCAGTTTTACGGTGGGTTCACCGAAGTGAGAAGAACTCATGGAACAGGCAGTTCATAGGACACGGCTCAATGGTACAATCCAGTATCTCAGACATAACATTACAAACCCCGACCCAGTACTCTGAAACATTGGGGCTGGCCCAATTCATGTGAACACTGCCAGCATTGTCTCAGTGGCATCTGGGGCAGAGGGGTGGGTCATGGGACATGAGGTGGAGTCTAGCTGGGGTGTAGTGGAATCTGTGCAGTACCTTGAATTGAATTAGCAGGAACCTGGCATTAAGAGATACTAAGCGTGTCTGCATGCACATTGTTTCCGAGCCTTTGTCAGTAATATTGATATCCAGATCCCTACCCCAAGCCCCCCGTAATTTAGCCAGTAGTTTGCTAACCCGGTCCTGCAGCAGATTATACAGTATGGAAACTATGCCTGTGGTCTATGCGCCTTCCATAATTAGTGGCAGAAGTGGGGGGCAACGTAGGGAACTCCTGCCACGCCTTCCTGATTGCTCAATGTAGACCCGCATACTGTAGCCAACAGGAAGCTTGTCTACCAGGATACCTAGGCAGGTCAGGCCACGCAACAAAGGATCCCATACCAAACACATCACCCCATGTCGAGTATCCATTAGCCGCCCACATATTCACGTCAGTTCTGCTTATCTTAAGGATCTCCAGGCAGAGGTTCCAAAGCGGTAAATCTCTATAAAATGGGTAAGGATTGTCGACCAGCCTCCATATTTTATCCCATGCCAAAGCTGCGGTGGCCGCAGTGCTGGCCACCCCAGGGTCTTTCCACAGTGGAGGTAATACCAAGGAGCGGGCGTTGTGGAACCCCATTGCATGTCGTTCGATCTTCACATTTTGGAGTAGTGGGCCCTCATTAAACCAGAAGGCTACAAATTGGGCCTGAGCCGCCAGCCAGTATTTATCGAAGTCTGGGACAGCAAACCCTCCACGACTGTATGGTCTGGTGAGCATGGCCCACTTAAGTCTTACCACTCCAGAGTGCCATAGGAAGCCATTAACAGTGACCTTGAATGCGTCGAACAGTGATGCATCAGGCCATATCGAAACGTTCAGAAAGTGGTACAGTAATTGTGGCAGTGCAGTCATCTTAAGGAGTGATACCTGGTCAGCGAGCATTATAGGCACTTTTGCACAAATGCACAGTTTTGGCCAAAGTTGGTGCAGGAAGGACCCAATGTTTTGGTCATACAGTGAGGCTTGATGTCTCGTGATTATGACCCTGAGGGACTTAATCTTAGTGGGAGACCATGCAAATCTCAAGAGATCATTTGGGACAGCCATAGTGTCTGTTAAGGTGAACAGTTCAGACTTGGAGTCCGAATATGAGATCGAAATGGAGAACATCTCTCATGATGGGAGCAAGATTATTCTCTGGATCTCTGACATGCAGCAGTGCATTGTCTGCATGTAGAGATCTGATCCCGGGGGAGCCCGAGAGCTTAATCCCTCTATGAGCATGCTTTTGGCAAATCAGGTTGGCCATTGGTTCAATGACTACCACAGAGATGAGCTGGAAAAACGGGCAGCCCTGTCTGGTCCCCTTGCAGATGTCAAATGGGATTAGAGCAGGCCATTAGTGCAAACCCTGTCCACCGGTAGCATGTAGAGTAGTCATATCCATGCGATGAAACGGGGGCCGAAATTATACTTTTTAAGAACACCCCTGAGAAAACGCCAGGATACCGAATCAAAAGCCTTCTGGACGTCAAGGGTTGATGCCAACGCACCCACCTCTGGATCGATCGGGAAAGGATATTGAATAGGCACCTTAGATTGAGCGCTGTGGAGCGGCCAGGCACAAATCCGTATTGGTCCGGGTGTATAAAATATGGCATACAGGGGGTGAGTCGGGGGGCCAGCACCTTCACAAATATTTTAACATCACTATTGATGAGTGAGAGGAGTCGGTATGAGCCACATTGTGTAGCAGGTTTACCAGGTTTGAGAAGGACGGTAATCACCGCCTCCCTAAGTGTGGGGGGGCAGCATCACTCTCACACAGGATTCGTCCCATAGGGCAAACAATCGAGGTGCGAGGCGACGTCTATAGTTTTGATAAAGGTCCAGAGTGAGACAGACCGGGCCGGGAGCTTAATCAGTGGGCAGAGCATCTATGGCTCTAGAGATCCCCTCGGAACTCATCCGGCAGTCAAGTACTTCCCTAAGCTCGTCAGAGAACACTGAGAACGGGAGGCTATCTAGGAATGCCTCTATTTCTGGGCCAGGCACCACGTCGTTGTTGGCATAGAGTGCTGCACAAAAGGAACTAAACACCTTGTTGACGTCCAATACAATGTGGACAATCAGTCCAGCAGCATCCTCGATGGTTGGGATGTGGCGGTCTCCCCCCTCCTGTCGCACCACCCTAGGCAGCAGTCCACCCGGGCGCTCCCCCTCTCCATACTGTCTTGCTGCCGCTGGGTTGTCCAGGAATTTCCGTTCCCTGTCAGCGAGGCCTCTGAAATTGTCTATTGCATCTTTTATTTCACCTAGCGTAGTAGCAGCCGGGTTCACCTCATTTTGCCTTTCGAGTAGCTTAAGGGAGGCTTCGCTGTCCCGGATGTTTCCGTGGATGGCCTTAACAATCCCTGATTTTTTAGCCAGAGCCATGCCACGGATGTAGGCTTTAAAATCCTCCCAGAGAGTAGTAAGGGAATCCATGGTACCCGAGTTAATTTCAAAATAGTCGTCAACACACTTCCCCAGCTCGGCCTTGAATACAGTGCTTGGGGTTTGTGTTTTCAGGGGCGTCTTGAAACATGCTTCACCTCTCAAGCCAGAATCAAATGATTGGGGAATGGTCAGAGTAAGTGCTAGGCAGTATATCTGCTCCCACCAACCACTTTATTAGTGTCCCAGATACCAGCTACCAGTCAATCCTGTAGTGCGAATTGTGCACAGTTGAGTAAAAGGAGTACCCACAGGACTGTGAATGTAACAATCTCCAGATGTCTTCAACCCTCAACCTAGTTTGCCCCTCAAGTATGGTCTGGGCGGTCATAGGTAGCTGTCGAGCCTTGCTGCTGGACCAATCTAGGTTAAGATCTACAATGGTATTAAAGTCCCCGCCCCACAGGACGGGCACGAAGGGATATGTTGCCAGTAGGTCTATGACTTGGGTGTAAAAGTCAGTGTCGTCGAAGTTGGGCCCATATGTGTTCAACATTACCACTTCTAAACCATATAGTGTACCTTGCACCAAAACATAGCACCCAAGGGAATCTAAATAGGAGGCCTTGTGAATGTATTTCAGTGATTTTTGAATAAGTATCATGACGCTGCGGCTTTGCGTTGAATATTGTGAATAAAAGCAATGTGTACCCCAACTCTTCGCAAACCTATCAACTCCTACAGCTAGTGCATGTATTTCCTGTAAAAAAAGGATGCCAGCCTTTTGTCGTTTAGTGTATGGCTGAAGTTTCTGCATCTTGATATGGTTACCTAATCCACTCACGATCCAGCTCATGCACATCAAGGTGTCAACCGCCATCCGGCCGCACCCAAGACCCTGTACACATGTCAAGCATTTTTAGACTAACTTTCCTCAACCAGCCGCCCCCTCCGTAACCCCCCTTTCAATCAGAGGAGTGAACCCCCCATACCAACCCAACCAACAACCTTTGCAACATTGCCTGGGGGGATTGTTCGCAGTGTACAGGCCGGCCTTCAACACAGCAGTGTAGTATATATATGTGGGTGACCAGTGCGCAGGAGGACATCAAATATCCATGTATAATTAACCAAAATGCCAAAGAGTATGGAGCATGTTCTGCGTCAGAGTTACAATCAAAACATGTATCAACAAACAGCGATGAACAGGAAGGATAAGCAGTTCACCCGGGGAAGTGTTGCTGAAGAAATGTCATTGTCTCCTCTTTGATTGTTAAGAAGTAGACTTTCCCAGAGTGTACAACTCTGAGCTTAGCTGGAAACAGCAGAGCGTAATTAACCCCAAGGTTGCGGAGCCTCTTTTTCACTGCCAGAAAGGACTTCCGTTCCTGCTGCATGGTGATAGAGAAATCTGGGTATAGATGAATTCTGTTAGAACCCAGCAACAGCTCCCCTTTAGCCCTGGTGGCCCGTAACAGTGCATCCCTGTCCCAGTAATTCAGGACCCGGGAAATGATTGGGTGAGGAGGGGCTCCTGGTTTAGGCATTGTGGTCAGTGAATGATGAGCACGCTCTATAGTGAACTGGTGGGACAGCCTGGGACCATCAAGAAGGGAGAGGAGTGTGTGTTCTACAAAGTCTTCCATTGGGCCTTCGATGTTGTCCTCAGGAACCCCAATAATGCCCAGGATATTGCACCAGGACCAGGACTCCAGATCATCATTTTTCTTACTGACGGCCTGCACCTACCTGGTAAGTGAGGTTACGTCAGCCCTGAGCACAGAGATGGTGTCTTCTGCTAGCCCATTCCTGGTCTCAGCCTCAGTGACCCGGGAATCAGATTTGTCCATGCAGAACTTTGTAGCACTGATTGCAGCAGTCATGTCATCAAGGTTGGTATTGAGGGTGGTGAACCCCTCCCGCATGTAGTCCATCATTCGCTGCAATTCAGTGGGTTTCCCGGTTGTAGGCGCGGTAGGGGCCTCTCCAATCTCGTCCGCTTTCCCCACCTATTTAAGGGCCGTTTTGGTGAACATGTTCATGGAGCTCTGTTTTTTACCCCCTCCTTGGGTCATGGTTGCGCCCCGTGCTGAGATGGTAGGTAAGTAGGTAGGCAAATCAGTACAGCAATAGTGAGAATAAGGTCAGGGAGAGCAGCAGCTGTGGTGGGTGCTGTATGCGGACGTGTTCCAACAAATCAGGGTTTGGTGGGGTATACTTTAGTATCACTGCCCTAGCTGGGGATCATGTATAGCACTTAGCACAGGGGGTCAGTGCTGCTGTGGCGTGTGGAGGTTTCAGCCCGCAGGTGGCACAGTAGTAGGTGAAACAGAGTGTCCACTTCAGCAGCCCAGCCAACGGGAACAAGCAGCTCCGGGAGAGTGGGTGGGGGCTGCCAAGCGTGCACCTCAGAGGACAGTGCCCGCAAGAGCAGAGTGCTGAAATGGTAGGTAGGTCGGCAAATCAGTACAGCAGTAGAGAGTATAAGGTCAGGGAGAGAAGCAGTTGTGGAGGGTGCTGTGTCCAGAGTCATTCCCACCTATCAGTGTTTGGTGGGGGTATACTTTCGTGTCACTTTCGATCATGTATGGCACTTAACACAAGGGGCAAGTGCTGCTGGGGCGCGTGGTGGTTTCAGCCAAGCAGGCCAAACAGTAGTAGGTGAAGCAGAGTGTCCGCTCCAGCAGCTCAGCTAACGGAAGCAAGCAGCTCAGGGAGAGCGGGTGGGAGCGGTCAGGCAAGCAGCTCAGAGGATAGTGCTGGCAACAGCAGATAAGGCGCCAGGAGCGACATGTGGAAGAGGAGCAGGAGAGGGGACCAGTTCTGTGTCAGCGGCAGTGAGGGACAGGGGTGCAGGTAGTGCGCAGTGACTCACTGTGTTGATGCCCACCCTGAGGTAAGCATCCTGAGTTCCTCTGGCTCTCCGGACCTGGCAGGAACTTCAGGGCTGAGGGTGCGCATGTACCAGTAGGAGGTAGCAGGAGCGGGCGGAGCACTGTGGCCCTCGCCCAAGTCGCCTGCAGTTTCCCCAGTCTGTTCTGGCACCCCCACAGATCGAGTGCTGCATCATAGGCGGGCAGGCCAGGCAGCCGTCAGAAGGGCGGCAGACAAGACATAGGCCACCCGTGATGTGGTTGGGCGGACAGAGCCCAAAGTCAGTCAGAGAAGCGGTGTAACCTTCAAGTTGCTTATTTTCGCCGTCTCCACCTTGTGTGCACTGCAAGGATGTGTGCTACACTATGCGAAGGTCCCGTGCTGCAGAGCCACAATCTCAGGCGGCCATCTTGCTTCGCGCACAACAGTGCCCCCCCCCTTGGAAACTTTTCTAAACTAAAATAGCACCACAGGAGGTAATACCGAAGTTTGACAATCATCCTGTGTAGGACTGATTTTCTATACACTGGCCTGATGGACAGATGTATGTTATGTTATGTTACTTGGCATTTATATAGTGCCTTATGTATCATTGGTATGACCTCAAAGCACTGGTAGGTTGAACGCCCGCGGGAATGGTAGTTCAGGTCAGTAGAGCGAGAGAGTGTGGTATGGTGTGTGGGCGCACCAGATATGTGTGCAGCTGGTGTGGTTGTTGCATGGTAGCTGCTTCATAGCGGTAGGTGTGGTGCTGAGGAAATCAGTTGGATGTGTTCAGTCTGGAGGGTGGACACTCAGGCTGAGTTCTGGCTGCGTTAGGCCTGCGTAGACGCCTAAAGCTAGCCGGAATGTACTCAGCTAGCTGTGTTTTATTAGGATGATGAGGTGTTAGTGGGGTCATGTTAGTATGATAACAGCTATGCCTAATGTGTCATAGCATAGCTGTGTTCTAGTTGAATGATGGTATATAGGAGAGAGTGGGCGTAGTAGTGTGATATCTTTAAAGCGCTATCGGTCAGGGACAAGAGCAGGATGGGGAGCGCACATAGCGGGATTCACTCTATCCGTTCCATCCACTCTATCCGTTCCATCTACTTTATCCGTTCCATCTACTTCATCCGTGCCATATACTTCATCCATTCCATCAACTTCATCAGTTCAATCATCTGCCTCATCCAGTCAACCATTCTGTCCACTTATCTCTTCCATCCACACAATCTACTCCATCCAATCTACCCACCCATTCAATCCTTCCCATCCACTTCATCCGTTCCAACCACTTCATCCATTCTATCTACTTCATCCGCTCCGTCAGGTTTCATCAACTCCATCCGTTCCATCCGTTCAATCGGTTCCATCTACTCTATCCACTCTATCCACTTCATCCGTTCCATCTACTCCACCCATCAGGTTTCATCAACTCCATCCGTTCAATTAGTTTCATCCACTCTATCCACTCCATCCACCTCAACCGTTCCATCTACTCCATCTGTTCCACCCACTCCATCCAAATAGAAGGCCAGCCTAGTTTAGTGACAGGGACAACTCTGGGAGCTGTAGCCAAACCAGTTCAATGTAGCAAGGTGAGTGGTCAATGCTATGTCTCTGGAAAGGGGAGCATGTAAGGGGTCCTCAATGACTCCATACAGTGAAAAGTCAAAGAACACACTTAGACAAACACAGTTATAAAAGTACTTATTTATTTATGGCCATACAACACTATGATAAATTACTACTAGTATGTAATATTATCACACAACACTAAATAAAAGATACATATGTACAATCACTGGAGTAGGGAAAAATACATAACAAACCCCTGCAGAAAAATGCATGTATTAGTATGCAGCACTACAGGTACACAGAGAACAACACTAACATTAGAAGTCCATCCCTAAGATGTATGGGGCTGTGTGGCCAAAAGTTCACCGAAGTGCCACACATTTTTGTGAGATGGGAAAATGTTACTGGGGGCTTCTGGGGTCCAGTGAAGAGTTACAAAGTGTGGAGGACAAGTTATTCTAGCTAATAAAAGTGTCCCCAACTTTTGCATGAACAAGCAATGGCAAAGCCAACCTGTTATTAAAGTTTCTAAAAGTTACCAAACATTTAAAAGGGTGTTAGGGGTTTAGGTAAGTATTGTTACAACACACCCTCATACTCAGATTCTTCTTAGATCTTGCCAGGTATTCAGAAGAGATTCCAAGGTTGCTCTTCCCACATTCAGCTCTGGTCCCTGATGCCCAGGAGTTATAAGTTTGAGCACTTCTCTTGTCAGAGACAAATGCTAGTGCAACATCTTCACGTTGGAGAATGCAGAAGAACTTGATGCTGGGGGACACACTTGTTGCGGTTGGACTGCACCTTTTATCTCAGGTCCCCTTGATGCTGGAACCAAGTTGGCAGAGATGAGTCCTGTAGCACAAGCTGTCGATACCCAAAGTTTTGAGCCTCAATGCAGAATGCCGACATCTGCAGTACGGTACACCAACTCTGATCTGGGCAGCCACTGGGTGATCTAGGGGCACTTCCAGTGGCTCTTCTTTAAAGGACTTCCAGCTGACTTTGAGAATTGATGCTCCCTCCACTCCAAGGGTAGCAACTCCTTTGCATTACTGCTGAAGATCAATGAAGAACTTTGAATGGGAAGGATAGAATCCTACACAGAGGTGAGACTCTGACGTTAAGACGTCCTGGTGGGGGGGAGCCACACTAGACTACAGAGATAGTGGTAGGATGGAGAGCAAATTAAATGCTCGGAAGACACTGTAGGGCTGGTGTCCTGACACCCAAAGAGGCTGAGTAGAGAAGGAGATTGCGATGATAAACAACCATCTCACCATTGTGGCCTTCTGGCTGTTAACTGGTACCAAAACCAGAGTGAAACAATGAGACCAAATCCCAGAGATCTGCATGAGAGGTCGACTAGCTGCAGAGCCAAACAGCAGATGGGTAGTGAACACTCCAGAAAAGGTAATGCAATGGAGAGGGTGAACTGTGTGGATCGAGGCTGGGAGAGCAACAAAAATTACAAGATAATCCCAATAGAGACAAGGCAAGCCTATCAGAGGGCCAGAGGGTTTCGGAGAGCCCAGAGAAACCAAAAATCAGTGACACACTAGGCTGGGGAAACCACAAGGGTTAAAATAGCCTGGAAAACCTGAACAGGCAGACACCATATCAAGGCCCTACTAAAGAAAGCTGGATAGAGGGACAGAGGAATTTGCAGAGTCCTAGAAACAGGATCTGAGGCTGGGAAAGCTATATGGGTTACGAGAGACAGATTAACCCGAACAGAGATAAAGCAAGCATATCTGAGGACCAGAGGGCTTTGGAAAGGCATGGGAAACTGGAAGTGTTCAATATCAGAGGCTTGGAAAGCCACATAGTTTACGGGAACCATACAAACCTGAGCGGGCAAACGTCCTACTAATGACGAGCTAAGAAAAGCCTGTATAAGGATCCAAGGACTTTGGGGAGTCCCAGAAGTCCCAAAAAAAACATAGCGAATGTGAGGGAGAGAGAGAGAGAGAGTAAAGTATTTGCAAAGGCTTGAAATAAGTGGCATACAGCAGAGAGGCTGAGGAATGTGCTACAAGAACGTGATGAGAAATTGATGAACATTGACAAACTTTTTTTAAAAACCTTTGGTTGAGGAGGGATCCAGAACTTTGACAAACTTTTAAAACCTGCTACTCGGAAAAGAGATCTGAGTGTTGTGCCAGGCAGAAGCCAAGCACACAGGCCATTCGGTACGTTTTCTTAAGTGGTGGTGCAAGTATTCTGAATAGGAATTGGACTAAAGACTGTGGCCCTCATTACGACCCTGGCGAAAATCGTGGCGCAACATGCACCATGGAGCACGGCGGAAAGCTGCCGATAGCGCCATGGGGGTTGGCGGATTTACCGCCCCATTCCGACCTTGGCGGGGCGGTAAATCCCCATTCCCCATTTTACCCTTCCCCATTCCCATTTTTGCCCCATAGGGTATAATGGGAGTGGGGAAGGCGTTAATTGCGCCACCGTAAAATACGGTGGCGTAATTAACAACAAGGTCCCGTAGCGCCATGGATTTCTCCGCCCGGAAAAACCAGGCGGAAAACGCTCCATGGCGCTACGGGAACTCGTAGTAGGGCGGACGGGTCAACCGCGAATAACGCTAGCGTAAACCCACTCCGCCAGGGTCGTAATGAGGCCCTGTATCTTTTGGAACATTGGACACGCACTCTTACTTTTAGTTTACTATGTAGGGAACTTCCCTTATTGTGGCAGGGCTAGATAGGTATTTTATTTTTAATCAGAATAAACACCCTTGAAACATGTCAATAACTAGTCCGACAACTTCTTCTGGTACACCACAACTGTGTTTCTGAGATCTTCAGGTGTCAGGAAGGGGTGTATCTTCTAGAGGAGTCCAAGTCTGCACCAGATGGTTTGTACTTTTTTAATATATATTTCTAGAAGGAGAGATTGTGGTGAATAATGATGTGGGATATATTGACCAGCCCAGCAGAACTCCCCTACCTCACCAAACTACAACTCAGCAGTCACCAGCAGTCACCAGCAGAATGGCTGCACTGGCTCTGTTGAGCACTATCGCCTTGCATTAAAACTGCCCTTTTCAGTCTCCAAAATGATGGTGGTACAATCTTACCAGCCACACATGGGGCAAGATGAAGCACAGAACACCCGAGAATTGCTACCTGTATTTCTTCAATTGCACCAAAGAAAATAATTCAAAGGCATCACTGCTATGCTGCCAGCTCAAAACGTTTTCAGTGAGAAAGAAAATATTCTGCTTTTTAAAATGACTGTGCCCTGATGCTCATTTTCATCTGTTCAACAGGGCACGGTTCTGGTCCAGTGAGACCCAGCTAGGTCCCTCTTCCATATTCAGGTTGTGCTCCAGCAAAAAGGGGCATGTCTCATTGAATGACAGGCTGTGTCAGGCAAGATCTGTGAAATAACAAAGAAACTTCACTTCAAGCCATAAAAAAGCGTTCCTTTTTGCAACAAAATGACACAGATAAACCCTTCATAGGAAGCTTTCTCTCTCTTGGCTCATTTCATTTTCATTGGACCCTTGCTTTGAACAGATTCATGTGTAGTAGAAATTGACTATGGCCATGGAAATGCTCAGAATAAAGATACTAGGAAAAACTGCATTTGAAAGTGACAGCAAAGGAAAAATGATTGTTTACAAACAAGAAAAGATCTGTTTTAAAGTTAAATGTTGAATAAAGGCCCTGTCCTTGCATAGAAATGTGATGGGAGTTTGTGTTAAAACATATATAGGATGTTTAATGCCAACTGCCTTGCTTTCTGGTTCAGGAATGAAAAAAGAATACAATAAAATAAAGTTACTGTGAAACCAGCAGGACAGGTTTTTAGGCCCTGGCCTCAAAGGACTGACTACAGGATCTACCTTCCCCCAAGTGTACTAGCATCTGGGGCCTATGCATAGGCAGGGGTGAAGCATTTCACACCCTTATCAGACTCTGTGGCAGTGCTCCAGCCGGGTACTATGGATTTCTGGGACACATAGGTGTCACTTTTTAAGCAGCACCTTCCCTCAACTTAAACTGGGGAGCTTCAAAGACAAATCCATGACAACAGGGCTAGTGCCTGACAGTTGGCTGTGAGTTGAAAAAAAATGCCCTTATTTGGAAGACAATGCTGGCTCATTTGGGGCAAAAGACTGTTCTGAATTAATAAACTTTAAGACTGTATTTCTGCAAAAGGCAAACACAGGAATGCAAAAGTTTAACAGTTTAAATGTAATTTTTGTGGCATTCAAACAAGATATTGTGGCTTTACCTAGCATGTAGGAGACGCACATGACAGAGAAATGTAAATCGTGGTAAAAGTATACTTGGTGCAACTTTGAAATTTAATGCAAACATGCTCTGTGATAATATATAAACATACATAAAATTGTAGAATTTTAGGTGAAATATTTCCCACTGAAAAGTGTCAAAGATTATTAGGAGGGTGAAATGACAATGAACAGACTTGGGAGTCAGAATGCCATGCTCTGTATGAAAAGTGTAATTTGCCTATGGGATTTTCAAACGTGCCACAACTGTAAAGTCCCCTTCTACAGTCCAATCTGCTTCTAGGGAGTAGGTGACATACATAGGCTGACCTATCCAGTTGTTAGAGGCATGTCCAGCCAAAGCCTGCCCCCATAGTATAATCCTGTGATGTCATCCAACTTATATAAGGTAGAGTCTCATAGAGACAAAGGGCACTCTCTTTTGAATTTTCCAGCTCCTGCATATCCAGTTATTCCATATTCATGCTGCAAGATTCCAGATTCCACTGCCAGGCCAGAGCACAGCTGACCCTATCCAGGCAGGACCATTGATCCAGAAAAAAAAACAACTAAAAATCCCAATAATTCAGGGAAAAAGGGGAAAGGTGGATGAATCCTCAGTGGGATTATCCAGTGCTGCCTGTTTGCCCTGCTATCCACTCTGGTAGTCAGTCAAAATCTCGAAAACAAAATATCGAATACAAAAAGACCGAAAAAAAAAATATCGAAAAAAAAAATATCGAATTTTTTATTTATTTATTTATATATGTTTTTGGGGTCAGGTAAGTAAAAAAAAGGGGTAAAATAAAAAAAAAATGAAAAAAAGGGGGGTTGGGGGGGACCCCCCCCATTTAAAAAAAAAACACATTGAAAAAAAAATTCGATATTTTATTTTTCGGCCTTTTGTATTCGAGATTTTGGTTTTCGAGATTTGTGAATTCGATATTATCACTATGAACCATCCGCTCTACCCAGCTGAGGTGCCGCTGTACAGTGACCAGACCATTGCCCAGCTGTTTTCTTCTGGGAGAGCTTGCCGCTGTGACCAGTGGCCAGATATTGCCTTGCTGTCCAGAAAACTGGTACACTGTCCAATTACCACATTCAAGTGTTTGTTGTGAATATTCCCCTTCCCCAACATCCACAAACTTCATCCTTTGCTCTGTACCTTTCATAAGGTTCTACCCCACAGAAATCCCATTACTGCCTCAGCAGAAATCTTTAAAACCGTCAGAATCCTCTGTGCATCCTGTACTTGATCTCCAAGTGTTAGCAACACTCTTCCACTCATTTCTGTTTGTGTAAGTCCTTAGTACTATTTTGATTAAACTAATTAATTCCCTCATAAAGAGCCACACTGTGCGAAGGGGTTACACTTGCAAAGTAACCTGTGCCAAAGGCGGCGTCTCTCTTTTCTAGCCACTAAAATATAGTTTCTGTAAAACTTGTCCTTTCCTTTTTAAACCGATTTTCTCTGTCAACTGCTTTTATTTTTAAAACCAAATTTCCTTTCCCATTGAATATCTCATCCAGTCATCAATTTAGAGTCACTCTTTCACTTGTATATTATCCCTGTGATGTGCATCTGTCATTCAGCATTAAAACCGCATTCCGATTCTGTCTATTTCACCAGTTTTTCAAACCGTTTTGACATTTAAATCTGTGTAAATTAGCAAATACAATTTCTATGCGTGTGGTTTGGCTGCACTGTGTTATCACTTCAAAGTAGATTTTTTAACTGTATGCCCGTTGTTGGTACCTTGCCTTGTGGTTGCTAGTGTTCTTAAATCCCTGATACTGTTATAACTCATAGTTACCTAATTCATTCAAACACACATTTAAATGAAATATTTAGTAATTCGGAGTGCTATTTTATGCAATTGCAAAGGTTTTAAAATCCGATGTTGCCTCCCATTTTTATGGAGAAAGGTTGAATTTTAATTTTGTTTGCTGCCTAGTATACCTGACTCCTTGCTCCTTTCTAACCACTCACAATTTGATTAATAAGGGTTTGAGGGAGCATTGCAGGGGGAAATCTTAACTCAGGGTGCTTTCTACCCAAACAGTAAAATTGCTCCCATTCATTTGTTCTTTGGATATGTTATAGTAGAAGGTCAAACTAAGTGTATTTCATCAATTTACCTTGTAATTATCACCCCAATGGTGATTGCTGCCCTACATTCAATTTGTGTGATTTTCTTTGAATTTAAAATAAATAAATATTGTATTACCACCCACTGGCCTGGTTCATGGTCCATTGTGACCCGGGGTATTTGTAAAAGGTGGTGTGAGATGGGTGGTGTGCCAGCTCAATCCAAATTCTAGGAAATTAAGTAAAAGTGTTTTAATTGTGTGCTGCATCCTAGGCTAGTGGCAAGAGTCCTGGTCTGGTGTGTGATGCCCAATTAGAATCCTTAACAGATTGGGGGCTCGTCCGGGATTGAGACATTGTTTCTACCCATAACAGCTTAACACAGAAGGCTAACCTTCAAGGTAGTGATACTTTGTGGGGTTAGAACACTGTGTTACATTGCAGAAGCACCTTCCAAAACATCAACCCTAAGTATCAGGCATGTGTGTAAAGATAAAATAAAATTAACCCCAAACTAGACAAAAAACAACAGAATACAGGTTACCATTATATAAATAAATTAATAAAGAAACAATACTCTTCATAATAACCACAGTAGAGATAAACATGGATAGGCAGCAACTTCTGCAAAAATGATATGTTAGAGGGGAGTGGGCACCGCAAGATGAGGAAGTCTGGCTAGAAGAATTGATGCAACAGGTAACCGCCATGGACGTGGATATGTGCCAAGACAGTGGCCTATTGCATCAAGCCTTGAGCGAGTTGTACATGAACCCAACATTTAAAGAAGAGCAGGTTAAAATGGTCAGAATCACAGCCTACCTATATCTCCATATGGGGATTATGCAGAAATAATCTGAAGAAAACAGAACTCTTGTGCAAAACCAATCAGAGCTCTTAGCTCAAATCCAGACTGAGCTAAAATTAGTGGAAGAGAAATTACAAAAGAGCCAAGATTCTGAGATCCAATTTGGGAACTACATCAAACAGCTTAAAGAGCACTTGGCTCTACAACAGCAAAATAATTCAGACCAAGAGGCCCAATTAAATGCATTAAGAGTGGAGTGTCAGGAAAAGGTTGACTGAAATTAAAGCAACAAGTGAGATACAATAACATCAGCACAGAACAAACAGTCACTTTACAGAATCAGATAAAAAAAATTGGAAGAGGAAAGTAATAAATTAATCATGAAAGAACTCCACTTTCATTCCGAATTTGATGAAGAACGCCAGAAATTAGGCACCATAACGCAACAAACGGGTGACATGGCTGAACAAGGGGGTCTTCTCTGTAACAGGAGAAGGTGGCCCTATACCAGGAAATGTGTAAATTAAAAAACAATCTGGAGAGAAGGGAGTCAGACCTTCAGGGACTGACTGGCATGAAAGAAGAATGTGAAAAATTAATGGGAAATAGGAGACAAATGGAACTCGAGTTAGAGCAGGCCATAGAGGCTCTAAATATGCAGAAAAGGGAGGTTTACCTCCTGCAACAGAAATTTCTTCAGTGTTCCCAAACCATTCAGGTAGCACAAAGAGATAATGAGGCTTTCTGTGAGGAGAACAATGGAGTCCACAAGCAGGTGGCAGCTCAAGAGCGGGTCATAGAGGCCAGCCAAGCCCTGATAGCGGAGCAAACAGCTGAGAGCTTTGCCTACTATCAAGAGGTTCGGCTGATAATGAGAAACTAGGGAGCTTGGAGAAAGAGTATGCTAGGCTAAATCCAATCCTGAGCCAGCCTGAACAAGTAGAGAGGGACAGGGCAACCCCTAATCACAGTGTGATGCCCTCTGTACTAAGGGCCTCAAATCTGCTTACCAATTTGTTTGCCCAAGGAACTGCTGACTTCATGTCTACTGGTTCATATGAGCCAGAAACCATGAGGCCGTCAGCATTAAATAGGCACAGGTCAGCGCCCCTCAGAAATTGATGGATGGGTGTCCCTGTATAAATACAAAAATATTATGGCCTCTGACCAGGAGCCTCCTATGAGGAGAAAGTAAGGAAATTAGATCTGCAGAAGCACTATCTCCAAAGGGACCAGTTGGTTCGATTTGCAGAAAAACAGCATGCAATGAGGCCCCAAAAGAGCATTCTGAAGACCTCCACCCATTCAGGGGAGTGGGCGGGATCCTCCACCAACCCTTGAAGCAGGGAGGAGTCAGAAGGCTCCTCTCCTGTGCACCACAGGGGAGAAGAAACTAGGCCCCACCATTCTGCGAGTCCCACACGAGCTCACAGAATCAGGGAGCACCTAGAAGATCAGGAGGGACCTCAAATAGTAGCGGCTCGGAGTCTGAGGGCAAGTGGACTCAGGTGACGCGGCAAAGCAAAGCAAATAAACAGAGGAGAGTTCTGGTGAAAGACCCCATTAGACAGATAAAGGCTATTAGGAATTTCATAACACTGTACCACAAAAATGCAAAATATTCTGTCTGGGAGCACCTGGAACTTTATGAACAAATGATGGACACTTTTTACATCAAAGATAGCCAGAACTGCATAGATTATGCCAAATGGACGTTCTCTCCGGAGTACTCCAGCTTCTTTGCTGGACTGGAAGATCAAAACCATTCAAGGTGGTCCACCTACAAGGTGGCCATCTTGAAGCATTTTTCTGCCCACAGAAGCTCCCAGTACATTTGCAAAGCGGCCTACAATTTGCAAAGCAGAGAAGATCAGGCCCAAGAGAATTTGTGTAGGAGATAAAATGTGCCTTTCCACAAACAACCAGGTGGGTGTGCACTAATTCCTGAGAATTCATAACCACTTATTTTCATGCGCTCCCAAAATACATAATAACCCAGCTTGTGAGGGATTTTCATGACAAAGGATCCCTGGACTGGGACATAGAGCAGGCTACCCAGATCTATGAGGTCCAGAAACCTGCAGAAAATAAACACCAGATAAAAAACTCCAAACCAACCAACACCCCTGCTGCTGCTAAGGTGGCGGAGTTGAAGTTTGCACCCATTTTAGACCTAAAAATGGGGGAGGGGCTAAAATCAGAGGCAAAGAAGGCCATCTGATGAATCAGCAACAGGTGACAGTCAGGGAGGTAACCCTAACAATGGGATCCCTGATTCTCCTGAAAACATAAGTCCTATATACAAGGCCAAACAACCTATCTTAGGGTATGTATGGACTCCTCCAGCCCAAGGGGGCGTGAGGGGGTACAACCAGGTAAGTACTGCCCCAGGAAACTTCAATCCTAAATTCCCTCAGGAGGGCAGTAATCACCCAAATCCTGGGTTAAGTTTCTTTCCCCGGTATCTACAAAACCGCAGCCTGCAGGAGAACTCTCCTTTCTTTCCCCTCTTTCAGGAGTCCAGGAGAAGGCAGGCCAAGGGTGGAGGGTTACCAAAATCCACAATACCCAGGGTACACCGGGAAAAGGTATAGTTACCCTTCCCGTGAACCACCTCGGTATGAACAGAGACCCCGTACCAGCCGGAACGGGTGTCCTAACTGGAGCGCCAGGTCCAGAACCTCACGCAGGATCTGAGTCGCATGTTGAGGTCTCAGCAGAGCCCTCAGATGAAAATGGCTGTTCAGAACCCCTGAATCCAAGGGTCTGGCACCCCAGAACAATGACGGACCCCGACCACTCACCGGTTCCAAAGGAGGAGGCACGGGAGGAAGGGGGGTGTAAATCCCTAGAGGAAATTTACTTCCTCACCCGTGAAAAGCCCATGGACACCTCCTGCCCCTGGAAAGCTGCAACCCAGGGAACAGAGGGTGGGTAGGAGAAATGAAGAAATTAAAAAGACCCATTTTGTGGAGGAAGTTAGTGTCCTCCAGTTTGAAGGGGAAGAATCCTTAGAGGATTCTAGGAAGAGAATCTTCTCTTTCAGGGGTGGGGGAATTCCTCCTAAAGAAAAATGGGTCCCCAGAGATCTGAATGTAGACTGAGTGGGTGTTGGGACTGATTCAGAGTCACCCATACCTGAATCCCAAAATTGTCATCCTGAGAAAAAAATATGAATGGAGAAATCCTCCCCACAAATTGCTTCTAGTGACTGCCACCAGGTAAGGGTGGCAGCACAGGGCTAAAGGAAAAAAGGGGATTCCAAAATCCCATCTATTTTAGGATGCCAAATTTTTATTACAGATTTGCAGACTCCGGCACAGAAAATTGTCCAAAACTCGACTGTGTTGCAGTCCAAAATAGAGAAATTGACCACCTAGCTTGCCCAAAATGCCCATTACCATTGCCCACTTCAGGAGAAGGAGAGGAGATTCTATGCCCCTGTTTGAGTGCAAGGGCAATGCACATTTTCAGCACTAGTGGACACTGGATCGCAAGCCATTCTTCTGTCTAAAAGGGGCTTTGAGCAGCTAAATTCAGGAAGGGGGAAGAGACACTAGATCCCTCTCACCTCTCTTCCTTGAAAACTCCAGAACTTTGATGGGAATGAAATTCCTGTCGAGGGGACTGTGGATCTGAAAATAAAGATTGGGCGACATAAGGTGAAATACCCGGTCATAGTCGTGACTCCAGAGGGAACCCCCTGTCTATTAGGGAATGACATCCTTTGCATGTTGTCCCCCTCATAGACTGTATGAACAAGGTCCTCTGGACTCAGACTAACTGGCCAATAAAATTAAAACAGAGTGTCAGCCATGTTAGTTTAAAAGGCACATGCTGCATGGTTGAACAAAAATCTCATCATATTGAGTTTCATTTCCAAAATAATCAAATACCTGACGTTACAGTAATTGCTGTAGGACAACAAACTGGTGATGGGATCTCCTCTCCATTCCTAAAAATCAGCTGCCTTCCAGTTTCAAGTGGCATTCCACACTGGAAGGAAATACATTGAAATTGTATTCGATTCACAATCTGAAAATCCCAATTATATACTCAAAAGTGATGAAAAACCAGCACAAAGTTTAGCTGACATTCAGAACATTAGAGAGCAGTTGTTCCTCCCTATTCTCTCAAATGAGGGGAAGGAGTCTTTTTTCACCAGAGTTACTTGAACAACAGAAAGAACTTCATCAGCAAAGCCATGTTCAGAAAGCTCCCAAAAAATCCAACCATTCCCACATTTAAATTGATTGATAAGTAGGAAATGAGCCTGGAAACTCAAAAATCCAAAGATCTCTTGCCTCACAGGTGTATGCTCAAAATACCTATAGGTGACAAAAGCATAGAGCATAATCGTTGTGTCCTACGAGATGTCCCTGCTGCATTCTACTTACGCAGTGACATTCTCAATTGGTTTTCAATTAATTTGGACCTGATGAATCACAAGGCCTGGTCCCGACTAGGGGGCAATCCCATGGGTTTTGATGATTCTGAAAAAGCATTTTGGTCAGCCCAATTGCTGCCATATGCAGTTGAAGTTCAAATTGGAGAGGTCACCATCTCAGGATGGACCCGACAATTCCCACTTGAATTAAACATTCAAAGAGGACAGAAACTGGAAAATTCGGATGCCTATGTACATATCAATGACCATCTCCAACAGCAGGGGTTATGGTTAAACACAACACCATTAGACAATGTAGAACACAACACCATTCAAATATTGATGGATAACAGCGACCCTAGGAGTATCACTCTGGACGCAGGCACCATTATTGGAATGGCGGTTGATGACTTACATTTTTCGATGGATCTAGGGAATGAACTGATTGGACCAATCCCCAATGACTGCCTTGACAATGACAGTGACAATGACATAGCACCAGACAGGATCTTCACCCGGCAAGGGGTGGGGGGAATTTCCTGGTGTACTCTTCCTGACCTTACAGGAGGAAGAGGTGACCTGTGACATCAGGAAGGATGATGTGATCTTCCAGGTCCATAATGACTGCCTCTCCTACCTGAAACTCTCTATCCAGGTTAATACTCTAACCAGGGACCTCTCCACCCAGCTGGAGGATGCCGCTGAGATAGCAAAACCTGAAGTTTTTCCAGGCTTCAGGCAAATGGTTGAAGAGCGGGTCAACCTCGCTGATGCCTGTGAGACTGAGGAGCAAAAGCAAAAGTTGAAACAGGTTTTCTTAGATTTCCAATATATCTTTGAGGTGGAATTGCATGACTGTGGTCGCACCGAGATACAAACTACCACAATTCCAATGGACCCTGGAATGACTCCAGTATTTGTGAAGCAATATCGCTTGCCACTCGCATCTATGGAGTCCCTGACAGAAATTATCAAAAACTTTGAGTCCCTTGGGACAATTCGTACAGTCCGGAGCACCTTTAATAATCCGGGGGTGGGAATTTTAAAA